>NC_139557.1:96385089-96727589 GCF_965112155.1 Podarcis liolepis | reverse complement strand
GTAACCTAAAGCGTATGTAACCTGAAGCGTCTGTAACCCGAGGTACCACTGTACCGGGGACAGGAGGCAAATACTTAAAATCCAAAAACTTTCTTACAGGGACTTTCTGACTGAACTTTACATAAACTTGCTGGCAACGTTTTGCTATAAAACAATCATTATTAATATAATTTGCACACTATGTTATCACGAAACAAGAAAATATATGTTTCTGGCGCTCTTCACTGTCACCTGCAACTTCCTCTGATTTTTCTTCATGGGTTGGAGCATCAAATACCATTGGAAGTACATTTTGAACGAAGCAGTTTAAAATGGGATGGGCTCTTACACTTTGCAGCCGCTTGTGTAGTAATACACCACACTAGAGAGCCAGTGTGGTGTAGTGGTTAAGAGCGGTAGTCACGTAGTCTGGGGAACCGGGCTCGCGTCTCCGCTCCTCCACATGCAGCTGCTGGGTGACCTTGGGCCAGTCACACTTCTTTGAAGTCTCTCGGCCCCACTCACCTCACAGAGTGTTTGTTGTGGGGGAGGAAGGGAAAGGAAAATGTTAGCCGCTTTGAGACTCCTTCAAGGGAGTGAAAGGCGGGATATCAAATCCAAACTCTTCTTCTTCTTCTCTTCTAATTTACATATGTGCAAGATAGCTGTAAAAGGTCAACCACTGAGCCCTGTCTTAAACACAAGGAAGGCAAATCAAGGAAGGCAAACCAAGACAAGCTCCTTAATGAAGCAATCTGTCAGAAGAGAAACTGTTTTCCAAATTATGACTCAAAGTGGTTTGGCAGACGTTAGAATTCACAATGACTTGAAAAGGATGAGTTCCTGGCAACCTATGTGACTTTAGCAAAGTGTTTTCATGTGTTACAGGGTGAAGGTGAATCCTTCAAAGGAGATTCACCACCGAGTCTTAGGTTTCAGCCAAATTAGTATGACTGAAGAACTTGGTCCAAAATGTTTGTGCTTGTGCATTTGTCTGCAACAGCACTTTGTGGGATAACTTTCAGTTATAGCATCTTACCTCGATGTACTAATCCAGGAAAGAGTAAGAGCCATCCTAAACACATCTTTTCTTATGCAGAAATATCAAGTATTGGGCATTCACTGGACTAGATAGAAATTACTAGGTATTTGGTCCAGGCAATAGACTTCGCAGCAGTAGGAATGAGTATATACCTTTGATAAGGGAAGTTCCAGGTAAGGAAACTGGGGAGGGTCAAAAGAGGATGAGAGTGAAGACTGAAGCAAAACTGGCAAGAAATATGACCAACAATAGGGCAGTTGGGACTTCTTCCACTGGACAGGGTGACTGAGACAATAGTTCTGATATTCTGTGGCTTGTGGAGCACAGCTAGGTATGGGTGAATATGTCAATTTCAGTTTCTTGTTTTTCCAATACTGAATCCAGTTCATCACACATCCACAACCGTTTGTGTGTTTTTAAAGTCCACATGAACTTTCACCAGCATTTTACTATGAAATTCTCCGAATATACACATTGTTGTAGGCAATTTTGCTTATTGTACGCATATTTGCAAACCAGCTTTCCATGGCAGAATGCATTTTTGTATGTTATTTTCACTAATATATGCAATTTTAAGGAACACTTTATGCATTTTTGTGCATGTTACTTGGCTGAAGAACTGCACTGCTAAATTTGAAGAAGCGTGAATTTTATTTTAAGAACGGTGATTTTAGTTCACATCTTGTTTCAGAAACTAAGAATTCAGTATATCTGCCTTTAAATATGAACTGATTCTAATTTTCCCCACTTCCCTATGTGTATCTGGTGCAACTAGAAAATCAGGAAATAAAATCCGTATATTGACCAGAAATTAGCTACGAGTGTTAAGATATTTTTCCAAGAAAGGTGATTCCCATCACTGTTGGCTGATATGAGTCTTCTTCTGCCACTGATTAGATTACCATATTTACTTGAATGTAATGCACACTTTTGGTGAAAATTAGGGTGTGCATTAGATTTGGTGGTGCATTTACATTCGCCAGCAAATACTTTTTTGCTTTCAAGGTTTTGAACATTGAGGTGTGCGTTAGATTTGATGGTGCATGAATAGTGTTAGTCAGAGGCGCCAGCTTCTCAAGATGATTGAGGGGACCCAATACAACCTCCTGACATCGCATGTATGTTGTGAAGAGCCAGGGGGTGGAGCCAAACACCCTCTGAAGAGTGAGGGGGCTTGGCCCCCTCAAATAAAACATAGGGGGTAGTGCTTCAGACCCTACGATCCGGTGCCTATGATGCTAGTACAGCTCACTTCCGCAAAAATTTAAGTTTCTTTGCTGAAGGCCAAACTACAAATTACAGAGAAGATCTATAAGTGGCCCTCTATCATGATGAACCAACATTTTTATTCTGTTTTTAAAACAGCTAGGGCTGCATTGGTGATCCAGATTTCACTTCAGTAGCAGCACTTCCAAATGTCTTCGTAAGAAAATTATTTTGCAAAACAACCATCAACCCGAGACACCAAATATATAGCAAAACAACACTAGAACATTTCCACTGAAGTGCCAAAATGAAAATACCTTCATCAGTATAGAAGAAGCCAGTGAAAAGAACAGTGTAGCTTATCTGCCCATTTGGCTCACGAGGAGGAAGCCATTTCACTTGAACTGCTCTGGGTCCATCATTAAAGACAAATAATTCAATTGTTCCTTCAGGTGCATCTTCACTGGTACGAGCCTCTACCTGCAAATTTAATAATGTTTGTTACAGAAAAAAAGGGAAGCATGAGAAGAAGGATCATTTTGTTCACCTGGTACATGACAATGAAAGATTTCCAGATTGCCTCCATTCCTGTTTCCAGTGCCATGGGTCAGCACAGAGAGCATGTGTAACAACAACTGTCATCACTGAAACACAGGAAGTTGCCTTATACAACGTCAGACCTGTATGTCTGTCTAGCTCAGTAATGTCTACACTGACTGTTAGTGGCTGTCCAGAGTCCCAAACAGGGGATATTCCTAGTCCTACCTAGAGATGCTAGTGATTGAACCTAGACCTTTGCACGCTATGCAGATGCTCTACCATAGAGCTACAGCCCTTCCCCTTGGATTCTGTGAAATGAGTACCCATCATTCTTAAGTCCCTGAATATCTTGTTTTTGTAATTAGTTCTGATTTTTAAATTTTTATATGGTTTTTATTGTACAGTTTTATATATAAAATTGTTTTAAACTGCTCAGATATTTTAATGAATATATAAATATTTTAAATATAAATGTTTTTAGGTTTACAGATAGAAAGCAAGATATGCATTTATCATGCATTATATTTTTAAATTATATTTTATCTATACTGCCCTTCATCTGAAGATTATTATAAGGAAGTATAGGTAGTTCTTCTCTGTTATTATCCCATTACATACATACATACATACATACAAACGTACATAATTTTATTTGTATGCTGCCATTCTGCAGTTTAAATTGTGCTCAGGGTGGCTCACAACATGAAAAATAGGTAACTACAAGGTAACAAAAGTAGCCTTAAATAATTAATAAAACATTTAAAAATACAAAACCAAACCGAACAATTTCCACATAAATCACACTTTCCAGAAATAGAACTCTGCAAAAAAACCCTAGGTTCAGGTATTATCTGTTCTGCTCCAATAGACATTTGTTTAAAAAAAGAAAGAAAGAAAGAAATATTACACAGAACTTCAGTAGCGGAAGATTTGTAAGCATTCCTAATTATAATTTCTACATTGCTGAGAGTGTTTGTAAGTGCCTGTCTATAGGAATTATCACAGATTTGATTGATTACAACAGATTTCCATGCATTTGTGCCTTATTGACATGGAAATCCTATGAACTGGAACTTCCTACCCTTCCTTGCCTATGAGCTCTCCATTGGCAGAGACTAGGCAATCCATGTCAACCATTGCCAGTGCTAGCAATACTATTGGTTCATGCAGTGTCTTTCATTATTGGCTCAGATGTGCCTATGGGAGGGGGCCTCCCCCTTTCCCTAGTGATTGGCTTGTGCCCTGGGATGAAATCCAAGATTGCCTATATGTAAAACATAAGCTGTTCAACCTAAAACTTGTCCAGTAGCCCCAGTGCTCCTAGAATCTATGAAAAGGTCTTAAGGCTTGTGGTGATGGAGTGGGGAAGAGACAGATGCCCTGTGATGTGACTGTTGCCTTTTTGCTGGTGTGAATGAATGTCTTCTGTCAATACTATCAAACCCACCTGCCAAACAACTGAGAGCAGATATTGTAACACCATTTTAGCAAGCAGTTTCCAAGACAGTGTGTGTCCTTTTTGTTCTATATCCATCGATCTTTGCACCTTTGGAGAGCTCTTTGTCTGTACCCCAAAGGAGCTCATCTCCCTGCCATGCTTTCTTGTAGCCACAGGTAAAAAGTTGTCAAACCTGTGGCCATCCTCTTCTCCTTCAAAAGGAAAACACAACAGAAATAGTTGCTTCATGTTTCTTGTGATCACACTTGCTGTGTTGTTTGCTTCCTGAGTATGTGGTTTGGGAACTATCCACTTTCTTTCCCTGCCACATGAACCTTTACCATTCCCACATAACTTCTGCCTAATGTCTTCTGTTCCTAGTTCAAGTCCTCCTTGTTTTTCTTCCTGTTCTCAATTTTTATTTCTACCTGTCTATATTTTTGCTTCAGGCCCCGAGACCACATTCCAGTTCCATTCTTACAGTCTTGTCCAGCAGCAGCAGCCTCCAGGGAGGGACAGTGGTGTGCTTCTGGCCTCTCAACAGCTTCACTGCTGCATTGACTGGGATGGAGAGGGATGAAGTGGCAGGAAGGTCAGGAAGGTGTGAGCACAGTGATAGAGCCAATCTTGTACTCCTCCTGCTGCACCTCCATCATGCTGACCTTGCCCCCACCCCTTTGGCCTCCATTGCCCTCCCACTAAATTCAGCAATGTGGTTGACAAAAGGCCAGGTACATGCCACCCCTCCCCTCTAGCCCCCCCCCCGCTCCTGGCAGCATCTGATCCTCTACATCAGGCTTCGTCAATCTCGGCCCTCCAGATGTTTTGGGACTACAAGTCCCATCATCCCTGACAACTGGTCCTGCTAGCTAGGGATCATGTGAGTTGTAGGCCAAAAATATCTGGAGAGCTGAGGTTGACGAAGCCTGCTCTACCTATGACCCTATATCCCGCAATGGCTATTTTCAGCTTTCATGTACCTACAATAGGGATCACCAATGTGCTGCCTGCCTATCTCCTATGGTGCCAATGAAAGGTCTCCATAAATATTGCCTCAAACACAAACAATGCATGAGAGACGGTATGTTCTTCCTGCTCAGTTTTGGTTTGCACTGGCTTGGTCTATCCATTGGTCTATCCACAAAGCCTCTTAAACATTCCCATATTTCATTGGAAGCCAGGACTGGACACCACTCTTTCTTCTGCTCTAAACAGAGGCGTGGGGCAAAGAGCTTCCATCTATAAGTGGTGGCTGCTGTAGGTGTGTTTCCTATTGGTTGGGTCGGGTAGCTGAGGAAGGTTCATGCCTGTATCATTTCATTTCATAGTTCTCTCTCTCTCTCTCTCTTTTCTTTTAGATGTATCAGACCTTTTTTGTTACCCCACAAAAAAATCACAAAATTCCTAATGCAAAATTCATAAAATTCCAAATGCACTCACCAACCCCAAATTGTTGGCAAACCCTGATCCTAGAACACAGGTTAATGATTGCATTAAAGCAGCAGAAGTTTATATATGCCTATACTGCAGGACAGGGTGGTGGGATTGAATATTGCTAAACTGCTCAAAGATGCTGAACATTCGTATGAAACACGACTCCACACGTCATCCTGAAGCCATACACTCCTGTGGAATTGAACTGAAACTTTGCTGTATACCTATTTCATTAGTGCTACCTTTCAAAATGTAGCAAAGGCTGCCATATGTGATAGATGTGTGACATTAATTTTCAATTATCTGTGTCTCCATAATTATTGTTTTATTATTTTACCATTAGAACAAAAAGCTTCTCAGAGTCAGAGTGTGCTTAGTAATATAAAGCGAGCTCAAGTTTCCCTCATTCTTTTCTATTGTGCACCTGCTTCATCATATTCATATTTTGTGCCTCAGATAATATAAGGCACTGCAGTCCTCGTAATTTTCAGTAAAGTCACAATTTACCCTGTGTACTTTTAGACAATTTGGATTAAATGCCTATATGCCATTCTGCACCTGATGCATTGTACTTATAGTTATGCTTTTTCAGTACCGTATCTTAAATTGCATATTGTTTACTATGCAGGCAAGACATTAAACATAAAAATTGAGTGGACAAAAAACTTGTCTAGCTTTCATTCAATGCCTTATATACTGATAATTTTTCAATTAAATAAAATTTAAAAAATAAGCACAACTAACAATCAAGAAAATTTAAATTGCGCTTAATATTTTTTCCAAATAAGAGATCATATGACAAAATAAAAATGATGTTTCAAAATCATATGCCAATTGTATAGTATATATTAATTTATCTATCATTTTCTTAAAGTACATACTTGTAGTTTTGAGCTGTGTACCCTGTTTATCAGATGCGTTTTTATGATTCCCAGATGAATCAAAGTTCTAAACAGCTATGTACTTCCATAAACAGCACAGTGAAATCGGTAGAGATTCCAAATGGATAACTATTTTATATATTAAGGGTAAGTTAATTATTTCTGATTTATCCATTTCCCAGATTTTCATTAAATTTGAAATCATACACAGCTTCTCTGAAAAACCATTAAGCCAACGTATTATGCAACAGCAATACATAAAAAACTCATTAAAATCTGCTACCTTCAAAAATCTGCTTCTTTGAGGTGCTTGCGTTGCAAAACATCTCTTCAATCGATTAGGGCACATTAAATAAAAGATCAGCAACAAAAATAGCTGGAAGGATAATATCAGTTTACCACAGGGAGATGTCCCTGCGTCTATTTAAAGTTCTCAATGAGCTAAATATATATTTCTAAACCAAGTGTTGGATATAAATGGTAATGGTGGGAAAAATCTTTCAGAAAATCAAATGAAGATGTGTTGCTTTAACTTCCTGGCAGCATTTAGGTAAGTTGCTCTCTAAATAAAGACATTGCATTTCAATTCTTGTGATTGGAGATGGATCACTGGCTCAGGAAAATAGTTTGCATTCTGAGCAGGCGATACAGATAAGTATTAGGTCGACTCTAAACCCCTACTTTGAATTGCACTGAAAGTCAGGGCCGAGTTTCTGCTTTAATGAAGTGCAGTTGCTTACTAGTTTCTTTCAGAACACGGCGGAATATTTTGAGACTATTGCAATTCTGTACAAGTAAAATATACTGTGAGCAGCAAGTGCAATGCTACCATCTGAAATGCTTAGTATTACTATTTGTGCGTAATAGTAATACTAATGCTTAGTATTACTATTAGAGAGAAGTGATTCAGTATTAACGCCAACTCAATGGAACCGGGACGCCTTAAACAAAACAAAACAAAGTTTAAGGGAAAGGTTCAAGCAGCACTGTTGTTGCTGCGCAACCTTTGTGCATTTGAATAGAGGTTGTGAGGGAGCCCCACACAAATCCTACAGGAATGAATGGAGTTTGAACAGCAGCAGCTGCACGAGTGTTTGGTGCACTGTTCCCTAAATTTCCAGGATTATTATTTTTTTAAAAAAAAAATTGAGTAGAAAAATTGGCAAAAAGCCACTCATGCTTTTAAGAGTAAATATCCATCAACCCCGTCCAAGCTATAAAATGTTTAATGGTAATAAAGTCTACAATCCTGCTCTACAGATGGATGATGTTACTAGCATTTTAAAGCAATGAATCTTGGGAAGAAAAAGGGAAATGTGATCAAAAATCAAAATAAAAAATTCAGTCCTGGTGTCCTTTTTTTAAAAAAAAGGTAATCTTCGTACGGTGAAGCTAATATTACAAAGTGAGAGCCTGTTAAGGAAAACTTTGCCAGAAATGCTAGAGTATGTATTTCAGTGGGGTTTTATTCTTGAATAAAAGCTTGGGTGGGGAGGGGAGCTTTTCTTCCCAGATTTTACTGTAAAGTGCAAGTTCAATTTTAACAAGATTAAGCCTCATAAAGGCAGAAGCTATGTTGTTTTTGACACAACACCGTGTCATTCTGGAATGTTCTTATCAGAGTCAGAAGCAAGATCACCAAAGAATGTGATTATTTCTTATGCTAGAAAACACTGATATTATTAAATAACTTCTGGTGCTTTTATTTTTAGATTTATATAATTAAAAATACTTATTAGGGGAGCACAAAGTGGTTACAGAACCAAAGAGCTGTCAATATTAGAGAATAAAGTAGATGTCATTTAAACCTCCAACTTATTATTTCAGTACTAAGAGTTCTACATTTCTAAAATTCTCAGTATGTTACTTGCTGCTGCATCACATTCAGAAATGCATACCCTTTAATCCTACATCCATACCTTTTTCAGAACAACATACCATATTAGGCATTGATGTTGATAATGTGGTGTTTAATGTGGTTTGGTCTTCTACAAACTTTATATTATCTTCAAACTTTTATGTTGAGGCAGAGGATAGAATTTTTTTATTCATTACTAGAATAGCAATTCTTCTTTTAATTGCATCCTTATAAGTCAGATTAAACCACATTTGCACCTCTTAAACATATTAACTTCCCTTAATTTTAATAATATGTGTTCCACCCTACTTTCCACCCCCCTTTCCACACTCCCTGTCTCAGTCTTTATTGTATCTATATGCTATTTTGGAACAGTGCCTAGCGGTGACCTATTCCAATCCTTTGCAGCTTTTAATGGCATTTTTTATAAAATGTCACATTTTGCCAGATGGGTTAGTACTGACCAGTGTGAATCATCACCATTTAGTCTGATATTCGCTGCCATCTGACATTTATTACATTCTCAGAATGTAAATTGAGGTACTCACCAGTGGGCCTAGCGCACAGCCTTTTGCAGTACATGCCTGAATTCTGAAGGAATGTAGACTCCAAGGAGAAAGTCCAGAAGTAAAATAACTGAGCTGGGAAGAATTCTGTACAAGAATGCCATCCATGTACAATGCATAGCTAGTGATAAATCCTATTTAAACAAACAAAAACAAAGAGAAACTTAAAAGGCTTGATCATAACAGGTAAGAGGGAGGGAAGCAACAGTCTTTTAATAGAAATTCAAGGCAGTACATTCTCTCATCTCCACGGCTTACAAAATAGAGGCAGCAACATACATGTGCCACTAAAACAAATCTCTATGTAAAACACGAGAAGTCCAATGAAGCAGTACTGTGCCCATCTCGTTAAAAAGTAAAATTAAACCGCTCCAAAGAAAGTAGACCTTAATAGACTTGCTTCTTAATAGACCTGTTTCTGAAGTGTAAGTCAAAGCAATCGAGCTGGGAAAGTTGAGGCAATTCCGTTTCACAGCCCCACTCTGCATGCAAATGCATGTGTGGATTAAAACAAGGACACTGAAGATATATAGCGACCATTTAGAATCCTAACACCTTCAGACCTAGAAAAACTAGTGATCCATATTTTAAACATACTGCTGTAGTACAAGTCAAAAGACAATTCCTCTATCCGTCTCTTGACCTTGGCCCCCTCCTCTGCAATGTTAATTGTTGCTGTTGTTCTTAAAAATAAGACAAATACGAATGTTTCAAAAAATTGCCATTAATTGAGACATTACTTCGGAATTGCAGACCTGGAAGGGAAGGGGTGTTATGGGTTTTGTCATCTAATTTGTATTGCACCTGGTAAGCAGAGGGGAGTTTTCTTTCGTTGCCATACAGCATAAACATGGTTTACGTGCTCCAACTAAAATGAAGTTTTCTCTAATGATGGAGTTAAGACAGAGATGGGGAAGTGGATTCAACCCGGTGAGTCAGTTCCTTATCTTCCCCATCCCCTGCCGCCCAGTTTGACAGCTGGGAGGGGCCTGTTTTGTAATACCATTTTGCAATGCTCTCTTGCTGTGTTTCCCGTTTTGACCAAGCCACACTTAGCTGCCCTAAATGTAATGTTATATATGACATTAGGTAAAGATGTGGGCAGGCCAAAAGTAATCTGGGTCTACTCCTTAGACACAGATGAAGTAAAGCTAGAGCCATTCTTAGCCCTGCTTCCCCCAAAATATACCATGGGGAGGGTGTGCTTGCTGATATTCTGCTGCTTTTGGAGTTGAACAGGAGGCTTTCAGTGATATTGTGTGGGTGTAGTTCGGAACTTACATTACTTAACTTTACAATTATGTCGATTCTGTTATCACCAGGCTGAGCACTGCTTTCCTTTTGGGTGAAAGCAGAGGCAAATTAGGTGTTGAGCAGTTTTGCCTTCTCTCTGTCACCCAATAGCATTTCTCTGTCTTTTCCATGTAGAGGACCTACAACTTGCTTGTTCTTCCTCTTGCTTTTAACACAGCCAAAGAAACCTTTTGTTATTATTTTTAACCTTCCTTGTGAGCCTGAGCTCATTCTGAGCTTTGGCCTGCCTGACATTCACCCTGCAATGGTTGGCTACTCATGTATACTCCTCTGTGATTTCCCCTTTCTTCCATTTCTTATACATGCCCTTATTAAATCTCAGCTCATCTGTAAGCACCTTATGCAGCCACACTGGTTTCTCTAGATGCCTCCCACTTTTCTTTCTTGTTGGAATTGTCTGCATTTGCACCTTCAATATTTCACCTTTAAGAAACTCCCAACCATCTTGGACTCACTTCTCTTTGAGTATTTCTGACCATGGGATCTCACCCAGTAGCTCTTTAAGCTTTTTGAAGTTGGCCTTCTTAAAGTCCAGAATGCATTTTTCCCTTGCCTCTGTATCAGGAAACCCAGGAGGGAGCAGGTCCAAGATGGCAGCAGAGACATTCACAATCCCAAGGGTTTCTGCTCCAACCGAAATCTTAATGGCATTTTCATTTGGGTGAGGACCAACTTCCAGACTATAGAGAATGCCAAGTATTAGATAATTTGGTCCATAGAGATGTAAGAGTACAATATTTCCCACTATCTGCCTAGTGATACTGTCATTCAAATTGTAGTTTCCAAATGGAACTGAGAGCTTTCTGTTTCTCTATTATTTTTTTATCTGTATGTAAAAATTCTTCAGATGATCCCAGGGATATCACATCCACATTATAGTTAACATTAAAAAGAGAATCCATACCATTGCCATTATCACTGAAATTACATGGTAGTTAGCAAATAATTGGTCTCCTGACCCCCTAACCCTCTGTTGCCTTTACCCTGATATCTAAATCAACCCAATGTTCTGCACATCCAAGGGGAACATTGTTAGTGCTCTGTATGGAAGTTGTAAAATGCACCACAGGACTGCCTATAATGGAACTGTGAATGTAATTAATGGGCTGTAGAACTTATCATAGGTTTTGTCTTCTGTACTTGGAAATAAGCTGCTTTTTACAGTTAGTTTAAATGTCAACTTCAATTATAAACATTTTATTCTTTTTGCCTGTTCAACTCAGGACAGTGTTTCCTTCACAAATGCACAGCTTCTTATATAGTACTTCCATCCTTTGCAGCGGTATGTTTTAGTTGCAAATCTCAATAAGCAATGAATTTCAGCTTTTTGGAGCTACTGTGACTTGATATGTTCTTATAGGTGCCCTGATAATCTATTCCATATTTTGCTCATGGAAATAATGAAGACATAGATTTGTTTGGCAACTCCTCCTCATGACACACACATACACATGTGGCTCATTGGTGTCTAGAATCACACAAACATATATCCATGAGCTGTTATCACCCAACTGACCATTCATATGACCTGAAACCTGTTTCAGGCAGAAGGAGACAGTGTATGTATCATTCTCCTAGCCCAAATACATGTACTGGAGGTGATGGGGGAAGCATGCACCAGACTGGGGTGGGGCATGGTGGTACCAAACTGTAAATATTTCAGGTCAAATATCTGCAAAGTTTAGCCTGCCAAATAGTACCGTGAAACTGTATACACAGTCATACCTCGGGTTGCGAACGTTGCGGGTTGCATGTTTTCGGGTTACGGACCGCGCCAGACCCGGAAGTACCGGAATGGGTTACTTCCAGGTTTTGGTGCTAGTGCATACGCAGAAGCACTAAATCGCGCTTTGTGCATGCACAGAAGCACCAAATTGTGTCACGAGCGTGCGCAGATGCAGCACTGCGGGTTGCAAACGTGCCTCCTACACGGATCACATTCAAACCCAAGGTATGACTGTATTGTCAGGTGGTGAAGGTCCTGTGTGAGTGCCTGGAGGCGGTTGGAGGATGGATGGCGGCTAATGGGTTGAAGTTGAATCCTGACAAGACAGAAGTACTGTTTTTGGGGGACAGGGGGCGGGCTGGTGTGGAGGACTCCCTGGTCCTGAATAGGGTAACTGTGCCCCTGAAGGACCAGGTGCATAGCCTGGGAGTCATTTTGGACTCACAGCTGTCCATGGAGGCGCAGGTCAATTCTGTGTCCAGGGCAGCTGTCTACCAACTCCACCTGGTACGCAGGCCGAGACCCTACCTGCCCGCGGACTGTCTCGCCAGAGTGGTGCATGCTCTGGTTATCTCCCGCTTGGACTACTGCAATGCGCTCTACGTGGGGCTACCTTTGAAGGTGACTCGGAAACTACAACTAATCCAGAATGCGGCAGCTAGACTGGTGACTGGGGGCGGCCGCCGAGACCACATAACACCGGTCTTGAAAGACCTACATTGGCTCCCAGTACGTTTCCGAGCACAATTCAAAGTGCTGGTGTTGACCTTTAAAGCCCTAAACGTCCTCGGCCCAGTATACCTGAAGGAGCGTCTCCACCCCCATCGTTCTGCACGGACACTGAGGTCCAGCGCCGAGGGCCTTCTGGCGGTTCCCTCATTGCGAGAAGCAAAGCTACAGGGAACCAGGCAGAGGGCCTTCTCGGTAGTGGCGCCCGCCCTGTGGAACGCCCTCCCATCAGATGTCAAAGCGATAAATAACTACCTGACATTTAGAAGACATCTTAAGGCAGCCCTGTTCAGGGAAGTTTTTAATCTATGATATTTTACTGTATTTTTGGTTTCTATGGAAGCCGCCCAGAGTGGCTGGGGAAACCCAGCCAGATGGGCGGGGTACAAATAATAAATTATTATTATTATTATTATTATTATTATTATTATTAGCCATGGTAACACAAATACAAAACACTTTGAACTGCACTTTGGGAGATGCAAACTGTCCTGGCTGCAGCCTCTCATGTGGATATTAAGTGCAACTCCAGAGGGTCATCTGGCCATTGTATGGATTTCATGGCTGCAGAAGACTGTTGGAACTGTGAAACTCCTCAGGGCCTATATTGCTCTTTGGGTGCTGGCCGTTCAAAATGCATTTGTACCTAGGTGCATTGGTAGTCATCTACTGGACATAAAGACCTAACAGGTAAAAGAGTACATTTGATAGTTCATAAATCTAGCTGTTTGATACCTCTGTGTATGAGTCGCTAAAGGGTATTGCAGTCATCAATTTATGTGGACACATTGGGACTGGAAGAGTAGGGAATACCATGTTCTGCTGTCACTACAAAACCACCTATAATCTTGACTAGGTTTCAATTTCAGACCTAGAATCTTTCATAATGGACAATTTACTACATCTTTAAAGTTATTGTAAAGATGTAAAGATACATCACACAAAACAACTAGAACTGAAATTGTAACTCTGCCTTGTTTCCAAGAATGAGATCCAACTTGTTGTAGACTTAACAATTGTGTATTCCTGTTATCACTACTATTCAGCATAAATACTGAAGATAATTATACTAATCTTAACAAAGCACTTGAAAATATCAAACCTGATTCTGATACCAATTTGAAAATTTAGTATACTCGACATTGAAGGAGGACTGGCCACCTTTTGAGTTTTGTAGTTGGTGATTTAAAGAACAAACAAACAACAGTTGCTCACATCAGATTCTGCATTTTCTGCACTTGTAATGTGAATGGAAAATACATATTGTATAAAATATGTATCTCTTATCATTTCTGTCCTGCAATAAAATGTTCACAAGTGACACATTCCTGACTTAATTTCTCCAAACTATTCTGTAGCAGGGATTTGATCACATACATGCAAATGTAAGTTTGTGCAATTAATGTGGATTAAAGCCTCCTGGCACAACAAACCCACTTTTTGCACTAAGCAAAATGATGATGAAATGCACTAGAAAGTGTGGGATAATGATAAATTCATAGGAAGTCATATCTTTCTTTACAGCATCTTACAGCCATCTTTGCATATATGTCTCTTCAAGTTCTCTCCATCGCTTTCTGTTGTTTGCTTCTTGCTTCCATGTAACCTCTACACAAACAAATCAGAATAAATGCTCAATAAAGAGCGGGCATTTATATAACCTCCATGCACGCTTTGTGCAAACAAATCAGGACGAATGCTTAATAAACAGGTCATCTGGAAGCAACCTAAGAGGCATTCCTGGTGTACCATGTTTAAAACAACAATAAATGGTTTAATGGCTATGGAAATAGTCCTAGGCAATGATTCACAGAACAAATAATAATAGTGACATATCCCATCGTCCACACTCAGTGCTGCGCATATCTGAGAGCAAGCTTCTTGTTAAAATTCCTAATTGCTTACAAATTATTCTGAAATAATCAACAGTGCTATGTTGAAGGCAGATTAGCTGCAAACTTAAATTAACTGACAGATTACAATAGTTATTTATAACTCTTAGTCTATCAAAGACCTCGTTAATAGTGTCTTGTACTCAACTTGAATTGATTTCTTAGTGTAATTTTTATATAAATCTTAAGGATGCAGGGGGAATGCTAGGAGACCAAATATTCATTTGGTACTTTTAAAAATTGTACTTTAAAAAAATCAGTTATTTTTAAAGTAGCAGCAAGTATCTGCAAAATAAGACTGCCACATGTTTGCGGGCCTTGTTCATGTACCAGAATTGAGCAGGTGAAGCATTCTCCACAATTTACCTCTATACCAGGACAAAGTTTCACCTGCTAAAATTCATCTGCTCATAAAGCCATCGGCCCAGAGTCACTAAGAAAGGTGACAATTCTGGCTACAGTAATTGTGATTATTTATTTAGAATGGAAAGCTTTGGCCAAGTCAGCTTTTATCACCCTGCAGCAGTTGGACATTCTTGTAAATTACATTTTAACCCTCCTTCTCATCCATGTTGGACAGAGTACTATGCCTGCTGTACCCCACTTTATTTTATCCTAAAAACTTATGAGGTATTTCAAGATGGCTGAGCAGAGACTGAACCTGAGTGTCCATATTCTAATTCAAACACTACTACATCACATTGGTCTGCGTTTGTAAGCTAAACAAACAAATTTGCACAAACTATCATTTGGATCACAATGCTGTTATCCTTTCAGTTTTCACACTTCTCTGAATTTTGAAATACTGTTCTTGACCAAAAGCCCAGAAAACCTACCAAACTTCATATAAAAGTTCACATTTTGGGTTGAAATACATACAAAAGTGCGTATTTTAGATTGAAATGCATATAAAAACTTGTGTTTTGTGGGGATATATGTCCAAAAATAATGTGGATTTTCATACGTTTTTTAAAAGATCACAGCTTGATGCAGAAACAGGATGCAGCAGACTTAGGAACAAACACATCTGAAAATGACACAGACCGGAAACAGACTTATCCTTCCATCTCCTAGTCAATCACTTTAATCCCTTTACTACTCTCTCCATTTTTAGAAAGTAAAAATGCAAGACAAATAAAACATCCAAAAGTCAAAAGTTATGGTAAAATGCTATAAAAATCAACACGTTATTAAGAGGTGCCAAAGACGATCCTTCAGTTCAGTTGTTCAGGAAATACATTAGGCAAAGGAATGCAGTACATGTGAACCATCAAAAGGGAGCACTTTTGAGCCACTAAAACAGCAAAGCAAGGCTGAAAACCTCTGTCTCCTAGCTATAGACAATGATACTATCTCAGGTATTTTATGCGCTAAAATGATCATTAAAAATTAAGCACCACATATAAGCTGCCATTTAGAATATTAATTTACCTTTACTAATCATCTTTTTAACTTGAGGCTAAAAGAGTTCACTTACCATTCGGATACTCTGGCTTCACCCACGAGATATTAAAGGAGTCAGAGGAATAAGACTGGGCTTCAGGAGCAGGAACACCTTCTGGTGTACTCTCAGTTGTTGTTGCTGAGTTAGCTTCACTTATCGTGCAGCCACCTCCACTGCAGGCCTTTTACAAAAAAATAAAATAAGTCACAACAATAAATCTATAAATACATCCCCAGCAGATGCCAATCAGAAAAAAAGCCAGAACTCAAGAGGCTTTGTAAAGACTTATATTGATTGTATATTTTTAGATCTCAAACAAAACATGATCCCTTCATACCTTTTCACTTGTTTGTGGGGATTTATTTTAAGTTAAAGTTACACAAAGCCTATGAAATGGCAGGAAAGATCCTTTCCCAGGAGCAGGCCTCTCCAGAGAGTGAGCTGTGTATCACTCTTTGCAATTGCCTGCTTCTTTTTCAACAAGGATGCCCAGGAATTAGAAAGGCCGCTTCTGTGTGAAGGGGTGAAGACTCTCCACGTGAATAAGTGGAGATGAAAAAGGCAGGGATTGTTTTTCTTCACATTATTTATTTAGGCTGCTAACTTGCAGACTATTTAAATATTTTTAAAAAAATTTGGAAAGGTAGTTTTTCTTGCTTTTCAATGGAAAAGCACTGGATATGCATATAATCAATATTAAAACATATAATGCATGCTCATATATCTCTCAATACCCACTTTCTAAGCTTAACTTTATTACTTAACATAACACAAAACTTTACCATTTGTTATGAAATTTAAAAATTGTAAGTGCCTTAGTTTTTATGAACATAACTATTGTAGGTATCACAGGTAAAGATGCAAGCTGCTGCGCTCTAATTATATCTTGGTCTTTGTTAGTTGGGAAAACAAAGTTATTATTTTTTAGGAAAAGTTTAAAATAGTAACAGAAAGTCAGCACTGTAGCAAACGAAAGGAAGGTTTTAATATCTGGGCCTGAAACAGTATAAATGCCTGAGGACTTTCACACAGAAAAAGAAGAAACTTGTTTTTAAAGTAAGCACTCATAAGAGAAATCCCAGTGGCTAATTAAGGAGTAGAAATGGAAATGGAAATTCAGTCACATTTTAGAAATATGATTGAAGAGTTAAATTTTATTTCATCATTGTACTTAGATAAGTTACAATGATCTGCACATTTGCCTGAGAGATTGATTCTAAGTAAAATGGATAGGAGTGGCCTAGAAGTGTAATAATAAATAGAGATGGACAAAGCTAGGGGTGGGGGTGTCCCACCCCCTGTTCCAGGATGAAAATCAGGTCCCCCCCATAAAGGGGTAAAATTCTGTCCAAAAGCCCAGACAGGGGCTAATGGGCCATAGAACACACAAATTGCGACCTGGCGGGATCACCCTATCTGATTGTGTTATGGGTCACCATCTCTTCATGAAGGATGGATAAAAGAAACCAGTTGCATTGTTGAAAAGGTTAACAATATCTAAAACGCCAATATAAGAGCCCTGGATGCTGCTTTCCCCTTAATTTTCCCAGAGTTCACACATCACACTAAACCATGGTTAACATTAACCATGGTCAATGTTACACACAGAGAAAGCCGAGGTGCCTGGCAGACAGTCATTTAAATCTTGGTTTATAGCATAACAGAATAGTTACAGTAAAAACACCAGTGAGAGCAGCTGATCCTTGAGAGAGGTCTGAGTTTTCTGTAAGCCCACTTGTGGATTTGAAGCTTTGGGGTGATGACAGCCCAGGATCACTCATAACTCTAAGCTATGGTGCAATGTAACTATGGTTTATAAACCAACCACAGACCTTGGTTAACCAGCAAACTTTACTTATAGTTAATAAACCATCGTTAAGGGACTGAGCTAGGTTCACATATAACCCTAAGCCCTAGTTTGATAAAGAAATGCAGGGGATTTCCTCATTTTCTGGGCAGTCAACAGGGAAGACTGAAAGTTTCTAGAATATGGTCTGTGGGGCTGCACAGAGACTGCAAAAATGGCATTATGGTATACATTGATCTGAAAGTGACAATTAAATGGAAATCAATGCATATATGTAAGGTGTAGATTGTTTACATAAGCACAGCAGTTCATAATTCATTAATGAAGACTTAACAAGCCATCACACAGAAAAATACTAAGTGTTTTTTTTTAAAGGGGGGGAATGGGATCAATGTCCTCTACTGTGAATAAATGAAATATGGACTGCAAGAAGATCAAACCGTTCCATTCTGAAGGAAATCAGCCCTGAGTGCTCACTGGAAGGACAGATCCTGAAGCTGAGGCTCCAATACTTTGGCCACCTCATGAGAAGAGAAGACTCACTGGAATGTGGGGCCACCTCATGAGAAGAGAAGACTCCCCCTGATGTGGGGAAAGATGGAGGGCACAAGGAGAAGGGGACGACAGAGGACGAGATGGTTGGACAGTGTTCTCGACGCTATCAGCATGAGTTTGACCAAACTGCGGGAGGCAGTTGAAGACAGGAGTGCCTGGCGTGCTCTGGTCCATGGGGTCATGAAGAGTCGGACACGACTAAACGACTAAACAACAACAAACTAATGCCACACATCGCCACATCACTTTCATCATGTGGAGCCATCTGCTTCCATTCCCTTTTAGAATGTATTCCTGTACATGTCTACTCAGGATTTAGTTCCCCTGAATCTGGAAACCCCAGAAACTGGTTATAGGAGTGTAGTCTCCACTGAATCGGCAACTATACTGAATCTCAAAACGAAACTGATGGGACTGGAAAGTTCTCCACTCACACCCATTGGCCACTTCTTGTGGGGTGGGCAGTCTGCACCATCTACTCCACAGCCTCCTTCATTTGCCCACGTCACTATGCAGCAATGGGAACTTTCCAAAACCTTATTGCTGCAGGGAATGGGGTCAGAGGAAGGAAGGCAGCTAAGGAGGAAAAAAGAAAAAAGAGCAAGAGAGAAGACTGGACGGTTGTTGCATGTGTGCACACATATATGTGTGCTTGTGAATGAGGGATGGAGAGAGATTACGCAAATGAAGAGGTGATGTAAATGTGCAAGGAAGAAAGAGTGTGGGGTGACTCTAGCCCTGTCCCTTTTGACTGTAGCCCCTACTTGCCATAGGCATGTAGCCCCAAAAAGTTCTCCTCAAAGGAATGCACTCCTTGTGCTGAAAAGGTTTTTCCAGCCCTGTTCTTGGCAAATATCTAGCTACATAAATCACAAAACTAACAGTTTCATCATACCTTGCTGCTGAAACGGTGAAGCTAGATGTAAGATCAGTTGCAATCACACACCACTATTTACTCCATAGGGCAAAGCACATTTGATATTCCTATGGTATCTGCACCTATAGTCAGCCAATTCTTTCTAACTTAATTTGTTAGGTATCAGTGGGGCAAACTGGATGTAGTCCTAAAATAAGGGAAGAAAAGTAACCTGTGGACGTGTGAAAAGTGCCTCTTCCTCAGCACTGAATAGCTGCAGTCTCCTGCCTCCTCACACTCTTAGCATTAGTACACATAAGGGTCTGCTTACTAATATATATATATGTCAGGGAACTGACATCGGAGCGAGAGGTGAAGGGGAGGCTCCCAAATGATGCTGGCGAAGGACCCAGCAGCAGGGGGAGAAACAGCTCAGTAGAGGGGGAAGCCAATCAGCGCAACACCAGGGATAAAGGGGGGCAGACGGGGGAATTGGAGAGAGGGCTCCAGGACTCTTCACTGGACACCAGTGAGGAGAGCCCAGGTCCTCCACTACCCACGCCTTCCCTGCATAGAAGACTCCCGTGCAGTGAGAGGAGGAGGAGACTGGGTGTCAAACAACTTTTATGTTGGAAGAGGTTCAAGAAACGCCCACTGACGGATTCTGCCAGTGACTGAGTCAGCCATGATGAGAAGGGGCTGTGCAGTCAAAAAGGTTTAACAAGGCAAATTAATCGAGAAAGGCACCAGTTTACGCACGAGTAACTCATACCTATTACTAACTCTATATATATATATATATATGTTTTCGTAGATTTTCACGGGTACAGGAATGCAGGTTTTGGTGTCCTCGGGTGTCTTCCCGTGTAAAAGTTGGGGTGTCTAGGCGACGTTTCGACGAGGTCTCACTCGTCATCTTCAGGCTGGTGCTTTCGGCTTCTTGTTCCTGGAACAGAGCAGGATCTCAGTGTTTGAGTTCCTATAAATACTGTTGAGGGGGTGTGGTGTATAGCCTCCAACGTTCTGGGCAGAGAGGAAGTTCCCAGGTTAGTGTGCCTTTTCTTCTTTTGTTCCTTAACTACTTGAGGGATATCTTGAGTGATTTCTTGAGTGATATTCTGAGTACCACTTAGGTGGGTCATTAGGTGTGGATTAGTTGCTAAAGCTTTCGTGTCTTGACCTCTTGAGCTTGTGAAGAGTTTTTCTGAGAAGATGGCTGTACTGCACTTAGTTGTGCTCTGGCTTGGCTTCGTGTATAGGGGCGAGCTGTGGTTTTGTGCCCTGTGCCAGCCAGATCTGTGTAGGGATTGCAGGGGGGTGCAGCATCCGGAGGTGCCACTATGGTTTGGCTACTGGATGGTGTCTGTAATTTATCTGTGGAGAGGGTCTGGGTTTGGGTCTGGTGTGGTTGATTGGTGATGGCGTTCTGTGTGCCTCTGGTTCTGGTGTCGGTTTTTGTGGGGAGGGCTAATTTCCAGATGTCTGGCAGGCGGGACGTGTCGTCACGCTTGTTCATGTTGTGAGGGTGTTTCTCTATCTCGATGGCTTCCATGATTATTCTCTTGTGGTGATGTTCCATGTTAAAGAGCAATTTGGAATCTGCAAAATTAATTTCGTGTCCTGTTTCTTTCATGTGTTGGAAAAGAGAGGAAGTTTTTTCTTCTTTTTTGACGGCATTCTTGTGTTCTGCGATACGTGCATTTATTCGTCTGTTTGTTTGTCCAATGTACGTGGCTGGGCAGACTTTGCAGGGTATTTCATAGACCCCTTGGTTTTCCAACTGGATTTTATCTTTGGGGTTTCTGAGGATATTGGCTATTTTTTGGTTGGTGCAAAAGGCTGTTTTGATATTGTGTTTATGGAGGATTTTGCTAATTTTATCTGTAGTGCCCTTGATATAAGGAAGGAGGGCCATGCCATTGTTTTCTTCTGTGTCTTGGTTTTTGGGGGGTGTTTCTTTTTGGATTAGCTTCGTAACCCTGTTTTGCTGGTATCCATTGGCGATTAACACATTTGAGAGATTCTGTAACTCAGTTGTCAAGTGGTCTTTGTCAGCCAGGCGTTTGGTTCTGGAGATGAGAGTCTTGGCTACGGAGTTTATTTGTGCAGGGTGGTGGTGTGATTGTGCATGTAAGTAGCGGTTGGTGTGTGTTTTTTTCCGGTAGATAGTGTGTCCTAGGGAGCCATCAGGTTTTTTGTAGATTAGGACGTCAAGGAAGGGAAGTTGGTTGTTGGCTTCTATTTCCATAGTGAATTGTATTTTGGGGTGTAGGCTGTTGAGATGTGTGAGGAAGCTATCTAGTTTTTCTTTCCCGTGTGGCCAAATTACAAAGGTGTCGTCAACATATCTGAGCCAAAGTTTGGGTTTGTGTTCTGACTTGTCTAAAGCATTGGTTTCAAAGTGTTCCATGTACAAATTTGCGATGACCGGTGAGAGGGGTGATCCCATAGGTGCTCCTTCTATCTGTTTGTATCTTTGTCCATTGTGGATGAAGTACGTGTTGGTTAGGCAGTGGTTGGTCAGGTCCAGGATGTATTCGGGGGGATTGTATTTGTTTTGAATGGCTGTCAAGGCTTCATTAATGGGCACTTGTGTGAAGAGAGATACAACATCGAAGCTCACAAGTAGGTCATCGGGATGTAGGTTTTGTTTCTTTATTGTTTCTATGAACTGGAAGGAGTTTGTAACGTGTGAAGCGATGGATTCTGCATAGGGCTGAAGTTGCTTAGCGAGAAATTTAGCGAGATTTTGTAGAGGTGAGCCTATGGAGCTGACTATTGGTCTGAGTGGTGTTCCTTCTTTGTGTATCTTGGGGAGACCGTAGAGTTTGGGGCATCTGGATGATTTTTCTCTGGGGATGATTCTTAGCTGGATTTCTTCACTGATAGGAGAGGCTTTTATTTTTTTTTAATTTTATATATATATATATATATATATATATATAGACACAGTGGTACCTCGGGTTAAGTACTTAATTCGTTACGGAGGTCTGTTCTTAACCTGAAACTGTTCTTAACCTGAAGCACCACTTTAGCTAATGGGGCCTCCTGTTGCTGCCGCACCGCCGGAGCACGATTTCTGTTCTCATCCTGAAGCAAAGTTCTTAACCTGAAGCACTATTTCTGGGTTAGCGGAGTGTGTAACCTGAAGCCTATGTAACCTGAAGCGTATGTAACCCGAGGTACCACTGTGTGTGTGTGTGTGTGTGTGTGTGTGTGTGTGTGTGTGTATATACACACACACACACACACATACATATATAGCCAATGAGGGCAGTATGTTGTGGTGGTTACAGCACCAGCCTAGGACAAGGGAGATCTAGGTTCAAAACACCCTCAGCCTTTAAGCTCACTGAACAACCTTCATTCAGTCACTATCTCTCGGCCTAACAACCTCCCAGAATTGTTGTGAGGGAAAAATGCTAGGTCATGTACAGTATGCTGTCTCAAGCTCCTCTGACAAAGGATGGGGAATAAATAAAAATGAAGCACTGAAAATCATCTTTTTTTAAAAAACAAGTTATTCATTGTAGATTATACTTAGAAGAAGCAATCATACTGCTTTTAAAAGTCCATTTAACAGGCCGCTTAATGCTTATGGTTTGAACAACAGATGTAGCAGCATCCTTAAGTTACATTCATCCCATCCGGGTGATTTCAGCTGGACCATGTGTGATGACTGTCTTAACTGCGTACAAAACTGCAGGAAATGTACATAATACTCTATAGTTTACTATGCTGAAATACCCAAAGGACAAGCAAATGCTATCAACATGGATTCCAAGTCATCCTTAATTAGTCTGAATGTCCTTGCTTTGGTGGACTCTGAGTCAGATCCTTATAGTTACTTGAAGGTAAATTATTTTCTTCGTGGTATAATGTGGTGTAATATTTAGAGCATTCAAGAGCATGTTGAGCAAAATGAATGCATACAGAGTGTCTACACATAAATGTAAATGTATTCATAATCAAGAGCAGAATATTTTTCTATGGCATTTATCAAAGCAAATGTCCTTATATAGGTATTACTATAAAATGATGAGAGTGTTTAAAACAAATAGGGACAATCTCATGTTTATATTCAAGGTATTTTCAGTTGTACCATGGAACTTAAACTGTTCTGTAATCAAAAAAAGAAAAAACCCACACCAAAGGAAATGACTGCACAAAAGAACAGCAATGACATTTAAAAGACATTTTAAAATGCTGCCGGTTTGCAATAAACACCTTCCCCCACTTGTATTTTCTCAAACTTACTTTTGTGGGGATTTACAGAGAAATTTCACCACACCAAAAAGAAGGAAGATATGGTGGAAATTGGGGCTTGGTTAAATATGAGCATCTACAGAATTTAAGTCACACACAACACAAAATGCCTCTATGCAATAGTGATGTGTGAACTCCCGTGGCTCATACTCACTTTGTGAACACACGAACAACATATCTAGTCTTCCTGAGTGTGTGCAGAAAGATGGCAAAGGTCAATGGATTAAGCAACCCTTCCCACCAGCCTCCTTGTGTTCCTCCACCCTCTGTGGACTCCTAGGCTATCCCCTGTACCTTTCTTCTCCCAGACTTGCCAAGTTCTCCACATACATACACATCCCTCCCTCTGTTGGAGTACCTACAAGAATACTGCAACACCTGTGCCTGAGGTACAAGGAATGCTAGAAAAAAAAGTTCTCCAGAGATCTTGACTCAGGAGTCCTTGAAACTATGCTTTTCCAATGAGGACTGGACTCTTGTGTCCCGTGACACACTGGTAGAGGGAGGGAGGAGAAGTGGGAGATCTTCTTGCCACCAGTAGCAGCGTCTCATCCACGCTATGAAGTACATAGGTTTAGGAGAAGGAAATGGGATACAGAAGAGGAAAGGAGAGCTAGTTTGGTGGCAAGGTGACTGGCAGTGTGAGAACTCAATACGCGCCCAAGCCCAAATCATTAAAAAGGCCAGGGCTTGTACTGGGGAGATGCTTTTTTTGAAACAAGGAAGGAGGTTGTTGCAAACTGAATTTAATTTCCATCACTAATTTGTAGTGAACTGTGGAAGTTATTTCATTTCTGGAGCTTTGGTGGAATCTTCAAAACTATGGGGTGAGGAACTGGTTGGTTTTGCCTATCCCGTCTTTAAATACAACAGTCCCTTTCTTTGGCATTAAAGTTGTTGCAAAACTTGCTTAAAGTTATACAAAAATTAAAATTATGATTCTGACACCATTCACAATAGTCAAAAGGAAGTATAAATATAAATACACATAAAAGTTATCTATTTGACTGTCTCATTAGTGTGTGTGTGTGTGTGTGTGTGCGCGCGCGCGCAACTTACTGCAAGCTTAATGAAGTATTCAGTACCAGGGGAAAGGCGTCGGATGGTATAGTGCTGGAAAAGATCTGTAGAATTATAGGTGACATTCCAAACTGTGGAATTTTTCTCATTATTGGCAATGTACAGGATATAGCGCTGCAGGTTGCCATTTACATCCTCTGGTGCTTTCCACCTGAAAATAAAAGGAAGACATAATTGCATTCAGAAAGCAACTCACGCAACTATTGAAATACAAAGTTTAAAGGGGGGAAATCCTTATAGTAATTACTTAAAGGAGGAAAAATAATCTGGTCATCAAACAGTCTGGGGAAAATATTGAAGTAACACATGTGGCAACATGAAACATTCTTTAAAGGTAATATTTGTACTTGGAGCCCAAATGATTGTGACAATATCTTCAAGGTAAAAGCTTCATGCTGATGGTATCACAAGCATTTTTCCCCCCTGTGGCAATCTTTGCACTGAGGCTATGACCATATGTAGGATACACTGATTGCATAAAGACAAAATGGAAATTAAGTTGGCAAGTGATAATCAAAGGTTCACAGAGGCACTAAACTAATCACTTGTATGCATTTAATCATAATAAATTTAATTTTTGTCACAAACCCTATCTGTGATTGAACTCACTAGGATTCTTGCATAAACAGGGAAAAAAATTGTGTCATCTTAAAAAGGGTGGGGGGAGAGAAATTTGGCTTACCCATTCTCCATGGTACCAGGGTGAGGCAGTGTTGCTTACTGAGAGAGATCCTCATCCTGGTCACCATTTGGGGGTCATCTTGCAAACAACACCAAGAGAAGACTTTCCAGAACAGAAAGAGCAAGCCCCAGATCCAAAGAAACACCTCAGGTATTAAAAGGTGCCCCATTGCCAATGGGTTGTCAACAACAGAATGAACTATGCTAAAACTTAATCAGAACTTTAACAGATTTTAGAAAGAGAGAGAGAAAAGGAATATGCTAAGACAATGGCCACCCCTTATACATGAACTATCCAGAGTTACTAGAAGGTGGGCGACACTGGACCCACCAATTGAAAGGTTGGGGAGAGGAATTCTAGAAACATCTAGAGTCAGTAGACTGGCCTACACTATGACCATTCAGAATGAGAATCCACAAGTAAGCCCAGGTAAGATGGGGGGACTCTATTACTCAGATGTAGAACATAGGAAGCCGCCTTACTATTGTGCAAATATAACTGGTAACAGGTCTCTAACAGAGGTCTGACACATTTTTTATTTATTATGTATGCATGTTTCTCCAAATACACTCCAAGCAGCTGTTGTTGTTTAGTCGTTTAGTCGTGACCGACTCTTTGTGACCCCATGGACCAGAGCACACCAGGCACTCCTGTCTTTAAGCAGCTAAGAAATGGTAATAAAAACAGAATAAAGCAAGCCATATATAGGTGTATGTATGTATGCACGCACGCACGAATGCACACACACACACACACACACACACATTTAATAGTGACAGACACTTTTTGTCAAATTCCAGCAGTAGAAAAATAACTGAACTGAGCCAGCCAAAAAATTAACCAAAGATGTTTTATTTAAAGTTTATAGAAAAGAAGTTCACCATAAAGAGTTGCATTTTAATCTGGTATGAAATATAAGGTTTCATAAGGTTTTGATACCCCATATGTGCTCATAGCCTTTTGCTGGCTCCTTCTACCAAGACAGGCATGGGGAAACTTAAACCTACCAAGCTCCTTCAACTGGCCCTTAGTATTCCCCGGAGAATGATTGGGAGTGCTCAGTTATCACCTCCATTGCTGAGTAGCCTATGGGGAGGGTACCCCTTTCCCAAATGTCATTGCAGGGGGTTAAACCCTGGCAGCTGGATCTTTTGTAACCAGAGCCAGCAAGAATTCAATATACTTTAGCATGAAAAGGATCACTACTGGCTACACTGGCTACACTGGAACCAATGGAAGCTTCAGTGCTGGTGCTAATAGCAAGGGTTTTTGAGAGAGAGGAGGTATTTTCATTTCTTTAGTGGGGGAGGATTAAACCCATTTTCTGGTAGGGGAAAAACTAGACACATCAAAGATAACCTCACATTTAAAGTCACATTTAGTTTGAGTCAAAGTCATAGGCTCTGCTAAGACCCCAACCTGGATTTCCCCCAACTAGGCAAAGACAATCTGGGAGTCCCTTGCTGCCACATGCAAGTTGAGCGTTCCTGGAGACCAAAAGAGAAGAAGCCAAGTTTGTCCCAAACTGAAACCATGGGTGAAAGAGGAAAGTCTATACTTAACTGTGCATATATTGTTTTAGAATCCAAAACGGTCAGGACCGGTGCATCCACATGAGCTGGTGGCAGCTGGGCTGTAAACAAGGTGACCTGGGAGCTGTTTGTACAGCCAACAATTGTGCAAGCAGTGACGAGAAACTGGTGCGCTGCAAAAACTCGTAATTCTACAAAAGGAGGAAACAGGTATGGCACTTAGCTTTTTCCTTAGGATTTCATAAAGGACTGGATTCAGAAACACTGAAAAGAATTATCTACCACGTATTTTGCACTTTTAAGCAGGATGGTGGTGGTGGAGTTAGAATATTATAAACACTGTTAGCATAGTTATTGATCTCATTTTGTTCTATATATCTTCTTGCAAAACTGAGCTACTGAACGAAAGAGGAAAATGTAATATAGAAAAAAGGCATATGCATTAATCTGTTTCATACTATTTTATGTATAAAACATAATGAACACTCCCATATATACATCAGTCTTAATATGCTCAAAGGGTTGTTTTCTCTCATAAAATGTGTTAGATATTACATATAGCTATTATGATATATTTCATAATATCTAATATGTGAAATTTCCCTGAGGTCTTGAACATTGCAGCCTTCTGTAAGGCCCTGTCTACATTAGCACACACTTCCTTTCATATTTAGCTCTTCCTCTGCTAGAATTAACTATTTTTCCTGAAAACATACATTTCTTTATCTCCTAACAACCCTCTGGCTTTCTGGCTCCCTGCAATAAATTTAGAATGTGTGCAGCTCATGTAGCTTCCAATAGCTGAGTTGTAAGGTTCTATGGAAAGGGAGGGAAGAACTTTGAAATGTGAATGTAAAGTAGCTGTGTTCCAGAATCATGGTGTACCTGAGACTAATATAGACTAAAAGAAATAAGCTGGCGAAAATAGCAAGATTGTCAAGGTGGCTGGGTACCATGGTGGAAAGTCATCCCAAAAGAGGCTGAAGCAACCCAGCCAGATGGGCAGGGTATAAATAATAAAATTATTATTAAAATGGAACATATCGGTGTTAAGAAAAAATGATAGAAATTCTTAAGTCTTTAGTAAATAAAAATATTTCAAGTGGAAAAACCAAGACATAGTCTACAATGGATGCTCACCTTTTCCAGGTGGGATGTGGTTGGGGCTCCTCGCCTCCATCCTGGCAGACAGCTATTGCATGTTTGCCGTCCATTTGGGAATTCCCCTGGCTGGCACAATCTCAAAGCAGGACCTCCTGCCTGACCCCAGCTTCAAATGGGCCGATCAGAGACCCCACTGGCTGGGCAGTGCCTCACTGGTTGCCCAGGGATTAGCTGCTGCCATGTCAGCGCCAGGTTTTGTAAACTAAGAAAATCTTTAATAAAAATAAATTTTAAAAGAGAGAGAGAGCGGGCTATGCTTGCTTTCCACAGCCCTGTTGGCTGAAGAGAAAACCCTTTCACCCTTCCTCATCATTAATCATTCATTCATCAGGTCAATTTCACATTATTTTAACCATATTTAGCTTTTCAGGTTGCTGCTTTAATCTCATTTTATTCCCTAGATTGTATTCTAACAACTTGGAAGACAGTCTTATTTCTTCCGCTGCGGGAACTATTACACTGTACTTTCGCTTTTATTTCTTTCTGTCTGTTCTCTTGGAGCTGGAGAGAATGCATGCCATTATGCTTTTATCTGTACATAGTGTGTAAATAAATACAGTGGTACCTCGGGTTACATACGCTTCAGGTTACAGACGCTTCAGGTTACAGACTCCACTAACCCAGAAATAGTACCTCGGGTTAAGAACTTTGCTTCAGGATGAGAACAGAAATCGTGCGGCGGCAGCAGGAGGCCCCATTAGCTAAAGTGGTGCTTCAGGTTAAGAACAGTTTCAGGTTAAGAACGGACCTCCAGAACGAATTAAGTACTTAACCCGAAGTACCACTGTAGTAGATTAGCTCTACGATGTCTCACACTTCTTGCTGTGCTATGCCAGAGGCTTAGTGTGCATATATCATTATGATGTATGTCGCTAGAAGCGCACTGGAAGAGAAGGGAGATGCCTTTTCCAGAGCTGCGCATCCCAGAAGATACTCGAGTTCCGGGGGCTTGCAGACACCCCCAAGGGCATTTTTCCAACGGTGCTTCCTGACCTTGCTGTGGTTGCTGTATTCGAAGCCAGGAAGGAATTTCTCTGTAAACAAATTGGCTGGTCTAGAGGTTTGCCTTTCCCCAAAGCAAAACGTCACAACTTTTGGAGGTTAAGGCATTGGGTGGAAACCTAGTCTTCAAGCTTTGGGTGAAGTGGTGCACCTGATCAGAGCTGGTAACAGGAAATATGATGTGTGGTAGAATGTTCTTGGTTCTGGCACCAGTCTTCTGTCACAGTGGTTTGGAGCCTCTTCGAACCTACAACCCTTCTTAATCTGATCATGTACCATGGAATCTACCCTCTTATATCTTTTTAATCATATACAGATTTATCCCAGCCTTTCCTTTCTCTCCCTTTATTATATTTCTTCCTGCCTTTCTCAGGGAATAAATCTGCTTTCAAGCCTAGCCACAATGGATTACTCACTAAGGAAAACAATGGTTGCATGCCTCTAAACTATTGAAGTTTCTCTCATGTCTTGTGGCATGACAAGTAGCCACAAGAATGGGAGAGAGAAAAGGTGCCCACGAGAAGAGCCCAGGCTACATTTCCTACAAACAGTGAGCTACAGAAACCACCCATTTAAATCAAACCAGCATCAATTACTTGCCACATCTGATCCGATTTGTACTTCTTGTCTGATATTGACCTATTCAAGTGCTTCATAATGGATCAATTGCTGCTACAGATGCAGGTAGGAACATAAATCTAAATCCGGGGCACTCCCCTAAAACTCTAAGGTTACTGTTTGTCAAGCCCCTTCTGATTACAGCATCTTGTTTTCCATTTGCTTGATTGGGTTATTTGCATAAGAGCAAATGTAGGCAGTTGTGGGCATGAAAAACAGATCACTCTAAGATGCATTAGAAATGGATCCATGAGAATTATCCAGAGATGTGTTATGCGGAAATGCATCCCAGTATATGGAAACCTCACCAATTAACGTCAAATAAACTATAATTTACAATACAGATCACAAATTATATGCTATTTTGCAATTGATTTCATGCTTTTGTTGGAGGAATTTCATTGATCTCTATTTACAAAATGAACCAATAAGCAGGAAATGATTTTCTTTTAACTCTTCACAGAAATTGAACGGGTTTTATCACATTATTACTCACTTCCACATTAGTAAATTAAAAGTCAGCCGTTGCCCCTTTTAATTTGTAAAATGGCATATGTCTTATCCACGCTATAATGCAGAATCTCTTAATTGTTTAAAATAATGGCATGTCTCTGCCCATTATTTTAATCTTCTGAAAAGTTATGTCTTCACTTCCTACCATTTATTCTTTAACCCAGGACGGCCAGAACCTGCCAGACTACAGCTTCCAACAAGCCCAGTCAGCATGGCCAGGGGGTCAGAGATTATGGGGGCAAACAAACACATACACAAAAACACACTTTACACTAAGTCAAACCACTGCTCTATCTAGCTGAGTATTGTCTACACTGACTGACAGTGGCTATCCAGTGTTTTAGGCAGAAGTCTTCACCAGCCCTACCTGGATATGCCAGGGATTGAACCTAGTTCCTTCTGCATGCAAAACAGAAGCTCTACAGCAGGGCTATGGCCCGTCAACCATCTGTACAATAGCTGGAGAGCCACAGCTCTGCTTTAACTATTAAGCTTCAAATGTTTACCCTTACTTTAGTATGAGATGTGCCAGTTGATAGGAATGCAAAATATGGGCAGAAGTCTGTTTAAAGACTGCTGCTGTGTCAAAAGCTACTGTTAAGAACACCAGGATATAAGAGTAGCTCTGCTGAATCAAGGCAAGTGGCCCATCAAGTCCAGCATCCACAGTGGACAGCCACATGCCTGTGGGAAACCTACAAGCAGGACCTTAGCACAAGAGAACGCTCCCTTCCCTTGGCTTCCAGCAACTGATATTCAGAAGCTTACTGCTTCCAACCATGGAGGCAGTGTTATGTACTGAAGTTCTCACCCTGGGCCAGCAGGGGGATACTGTAGATAGTTTTCACTCAGGTCCACATATGCAAATAAGGGATTGAAAGTGACGTTCAGTGATTGGATAGTTACAGAAAATGGTTACTGTTGCGTTCTAGTGGAGCTCTATATAAGCAGGCTGGCGGAACCCTTCAGTTCAGTTCTGTTCTGGCCTGTGAATAAACAAGAGCTGTTTGAAGAATCGCTGTGTCATCTGATATGTTCACCCACAACTTAACACAGAGTATTGCCATTGTGGTTAGTAGTCACTGATAGCCTTATCTTCCATGAATTTGTCCAATCCAAGTAATCCAGATGGCTGGCCATCACTCTTTCTTGTGGGAGCGAATTCCAAAATTTAATTCTGCAATGTGATGAAGAAGTACTCTGGTTCCCTAAAGGCACCCCTGTAACACCTCTGTGGAGCTTCTAGAGAGAACAGGAATGCATGTGTGGCGGAGGTTTTCTCCCAGAAGCACAGAGTCGACCCCACTGGGTTCCTATCAGACAGAATGTGGGCTTCCTGATGCTGGATACATGACCAATGCCTTGGCCAAACCTACTCTTACTTATAAGCAATAAAGCTATGGCCTAATCCAGCCCAATACCAGAATCCTGTGTCCATTCTTTTGGCCCTCCCTGCACCAGTCACAAACATCATGTTCCTGTGGCAGCAAGAACAACCATAAGATTATAATATCTGAGGCCGTATTCCTATACACATTTACCTAGGAATAAACACTGCTGTACTCAATTGAGTTTTTCAGAGCAGGCATGCATACAATTGCACTATGGATCTCTTTATTATGTAGACACGTTCCTAAACTTGTACACAACCCTAACAACTCCCCTGGTAAGGGAACTGCTTTTTTCTTTTTTCACTATCCATCATGTATATGCTTTCCGAAGAATGAAGGGAGGGGTTATAACTCTGCCCAGCATGCAGAATCAAGACTATAGGTTACGAACATTTCCCTTTGGTTAATAGCACAGCTGGTGGAACACCAGTGGTGATTGGTTGTGTACAGAGTGACATCAATGTAATAGCTCCTGTCAAAAAACTGATGTGCATATGAAGTTTCAGAGACTGTTTTTATGGTGTCACTGACACCTAAACCATCGTGATATTGTGTTAAAATCTAGTGAACCTTGGAAGCTATAAATAATGCTTTCTGAGGCGTCTCTAGGAAGAGTAACAAAGGCCTCAAATGTTGTTTCCAAAAAAATTTACTTCCATATAACAAAATAAGCCACTCTAGAAGTGTGGGAACATGTTGTGTATATTTAGTGATGAGGAAAGATACTTTTTAAGGCTTTGCTTTCTTCTGCATGGCTTGAAAGAAAACTGAAACACAGTCTAAGCTTATGTATATTCAGGCTTTGATGCTAGAATTGCTAAACATTCTGCAGCAAAATTTTGGCTGACCTAAAGTTGAAAAATACATGTTAAGAATTTAATTAAAATTCAGAAACTGACCATATTTTTACAAAGATTCAAATTCCTATCATCATCCTGATGAAGCAGAGCTAACCTAAATACGGTTTATCTATGTAAATATCCATCTGCATAAGGTTCATATATTGGCCTCTACCGTTAGCCATATTTTTCAGTATTAAATCTGAATTTCCTTGCATGGCTGGTTTAAATGAGGTCATTACATCGCTATCCATGGCTTAATGAATATTTCTTTGCTTTCTCATTTCAATTAGTGAGGAGTCAAACATACTGGTCCCAATCCTGAAATGTCTTTGCTTGCATATAAACAAAGAGCAACTTCACTGAACTCAATAAGGATATGCATAATACCAAAGTCATTTCAACCTTAGTGCTTCTACTAGAAATCCTGCTTTAGAGACAACCATTTCGGACAATTATTTTACAATTCTGTTACATCAGGTTTATATCACTATAAATGGAAAACTGCTTTACTAATCGCGGCAAATCTGATTCTTACATCCTCATACAAAATACGCTTACTTGGAAGCAAAGTCTATTCATTCAGTTGATCTGACAAATAAGATCGTATGGGTCAGGCACTAACACTAAATCTGGGGTGTCTTTGAGTTTTGAGAGTGAAAGCATGGCAAAATGAGAGGTACCAGGTTTTAATCAGAATTAAGGCAGCTTTGTATGCTATGCTTTATACATCAGTAGAACTTCCATGTATAGTGGTACCTCGGGTTAAGTACTTAATTCATTCCGGAGGTCCGTACTTAACCTGAAACTGTTCTTAACCTGAAGCACCACTTTAGCTAATGGGACCTCCTGCTGCTGCTGCCACGCCGCCGGAGCACGATTTCTGTTCTCATCCTGAAGCAAAGTTCTTAACCTGAAGCACTATTTCTGGGTTAGCAGAATCTGTAACCTGAAGCGTATGTAACCCGAGGTACCACTGTAGAAAACACCTGCACATTTTACAGAGTGAAGGATGCAAACCTGAGTAAAATGTGGCAACGGTTTTTAAGATATTCTCAATAACTTTTCCAGTTCACTTCATATTATTATTTTTTTACAAGTATGTGGCGAGTTGCACATGTGTGTCCACATCACACTTGGCAGGGTGAATGCAACAATTTGTACTCCAATGTTGCTCTGTCAGTAGTTAGCTATTTAGTAAATTTATAACCCACTTTTGAAATGGGCTACTTAAAGCAGCTCACAGCATATGTAAAAATGTGTGGGTGCATTCTTATTATTCCTTCAATTTATAAATAAGTTTTGTTGTTTGTTTGTTTGTTTGTTTTAAAAAACCCTCCCACAAACACATTTAAAAGGCTGTAGAATATTAATCAGCCAAAGGCCTGGTTGAGGAGGAACGTTTTCCCCTGGCGCCTAAAGATGTATAATGAAGGCACCAGACAAAGCTCCCTGGGAAGAGCATTCCACAAATCTGGAGCCACTGCAAAAAAGGCCCGTTCTTGTGTTACCACCCTATGGACATCATGTGGAGGCACATTAAGAAGGGCCTCAGATGAGATACCAAAGGAGCAGAAATGATTATTCATGTATGCGACAACAGCAGCGCAGATACTACTGGCCCGGAGAGGGAAAGAAGATAAAGTCCTGACCAGAGACTAGATGAAGATGATAGACTACGAAAATGACCGGGAAAATCGGAAACCAGGAAGATAGAAACTTTATTAAGGAATGGAAAAAATTTACTTAAGAGAACACTTTAAACTTTGGCAGAATTTGAGTATTAAAAACTAAGGTAAAAATGGACTATTTTAAGGAAAATGGAGAAATTATATGATGCAGAAGAAAAAGTTTGATAATGGAAACCATGGAGGGGTGGAGGGAAGTCTAAGGATTCTGGGAATCCTAAATGTTGATGATTATGATTAATGTTTGAATTCAAATGTATAGAGTAAAACTGATTTTTTTAAAAAAATATGGAGGAGGAGGAGGAGGGCCTCAGATGAATAACGAAGAGTCCAGGTCAGTTTATATGGGAAGAGGCGGTCCTTGAGGTAATAAAATGGCACACTTAAAACAAAACAAAACAAAGCTGGTCCAGATGGAGTGAGAACAGACCATTGGTCTTATAATCAGCTCTCTCCTCTTTTTCCTGGAATAGTTCCTGCAGGGCAGTTGGTAGGTGCTGGGCAGGGGGGAATCCAGCTGGGACAGGAGCAGGCTGCTCTCCGAGTGCCACACCAGAGAGGAGGACTGGAAGATGGTGAGGAAAGAATGGTCCTTTTCTTATGCTGCCCACCTTCTATGGAATGTTCTCACCAGGTAGACCCACCTGGTGCCAGCTTTGTCATCGTATCAGCACCAGCCATTTTTTTGTTTTCCCGGGCAGCACCAGTGGTTGGATGTTTGTATTCGTTTTCTATTTGTGCATCTTTATTATGGTATTTTATGCTCATTGTAAATAGCTTCTTGACTTCTGTGTGGGAAACATTATGTAAATAAACCTAATCTAACAACCCAATATTGTCTTTGCCTCCCTCCCTGCAACATATGTGGAGCCCAGACTCTCCTGCTTGCAAGATTAGCTCTCATAATTCCACAGTAATAGAGACTGGCTATGGTTCTTCAGTGGAAGACATTCTGTGCATGTTCAAAGGCATTCTCATCCTAATTATTATTTTGTATGCTCCCATTTTGGCACTGAAAATAGGTTTCCAGCTAGCCTTGGCTTCCTGTGCACTACAAGCAGTAAATTAGGACTGAATGACAGAACAAAGGATGGTGAAGCTGTAATGCAATCTATCATGGTCGACTGTTGTAGAAGTAAGCAGAGGTCAGCCATAGCTGAGGATTCCATTCTAAAGCACGTTTGGGGAAATGCTCCTTTCACATTCTATTCAGCTGAACAGATTTACCTGTTCCTTGATGTGCTACAACCTTGTTCTGACAAGCAAAATCCAGTTGCATAATCCAAACCCAAACAGTTCACACATCAAACAAGAAGTGTAAAATAAGAAGTGAATAAATAATTGGCACCGAGAGAAGGCAAATGGGAGCACCAAAGTCAGAAGGACTTTTCAAGCATTCCTGCTGAACACATGCACAAAAACCCTTGATGACTTTTTCAAGTGTCCAGAATAAATTTTATTTTAACAGTAGACCTCTCCCCCCCCAAAAAAAACCCCCCACAAAATTCCCCATAACTTCTTTGTTTTATCAAATAGGTACATGGAATCTGGAGACAGAGTAGCACCTCCAAAGTGGATTAGCCCAGTCAAATTACAGAGAGTTGGTGTAGGAATTTTTGTGCTAGCCACAAGTAAAGTCTGATTTTTTGGGGGGAATAAAGAACTAGCAAAATAAAGTAATAGTAAAGACAAACACAGAAAACAGAACGCAGCTGTAAACAAAATGCAAACCTAACCTTAAAAATCAGGCCAAAAAAGGTGATGGTGGTAAAATAAGAGAATTGTGAAGCTGCCTATGTAACTTAGACTAATGACTCAGTCACACAGCTGCAAAAAAAAAAAAAAATGTTTTAAGTGCATTATACAAATGTGACTCTAGATGGCGATTGTGAGCTATGGCAAATTCAATATATTTTTCAAAACTTTTTTTTAACAAAGCATTTTTACAACCTTTCTAGTGTGTGTGCGGATTCCACCTAAGACACAGAAACTGAAGTATTTGATTTTTTAAAATATTTGAATAAAGATAGGACAGGGATTGATAGGGAAAGGATGGAAAACAAGAAAGGTATATAGATTAGAAAAGCTAGGTTGGGTACTGAAGGATAAGGCAAGTTGAACAAATGCCACCAAATTCTTTTTAATGTTCAAGGAAGTCGCCTACCTCCCACTTCCTCCTTATTACTACCTATGTTCAGGAATACAGTACTCATATATATCTCTTGTGTACAAGATACACTGGAGCTATAACTAAAAACAACTAATTTTTAGGCAGTATAGAAATAATATACAGGCAGCGACCGTTTTAGGCATGTCCAATGTGTGCGCAACCATACACGTGCACACTGGCAGAGCAAAGGGTGTGTGCGTTCCGCCCCAGGTGTCAACCCTGAGGGGGGTGACATTGCTGCCCCCTGGGACACTCGCCCCGCCCCCATGGACCAGCCCCCCGGGTGCTAGAGCAGCTAGCTCCGCCTCTGCACGTGCATTATGTCAAACCTGGAAGTGACCTGAACAGAATGGGGTCAGGCTGTTTGCAGGGTTTTTCTATGGTGTTTCAAATATATGCAATTTTACTTAAACGCGCAGTGCCTTGGAATGCAATCCCCACGTAAATTGGGAGTTGCCTGTAATACATGCAAGTCATTTCTGGACCATCATAGTACAGAGCTCTGGTTGTATCCTCAATTGGGAGGAAGTGCGAGATAAAGGATAGTCAGGAGAGAGACAATGAGCTGCGCTGAAAACAGCTACAACTTTTGATTGCTTCCATTGACTTAGTGTGAAGTAGACAGAGAGGCCAATTTGATGTGACTGCTCTAAGGGGAAACCAACGCCTACCTGCTGCATCAACCAAGGTAGAACTATGCTACAAGACAGCGTGAGCTTCTCCATGTTGCCCATAGACACAGTGCATTGCAAGCCAGTCCATATGATGTACTTGCCTGTACACACACACACAGGCTTCCGTCTGCTTAGCTCCTCCTGAAAATATCTCCCTGCTTGGTTACCAAGCCCAGTTGTGATGTTATGAACACCAAACTCTTGAACTTTATTTTTTTTAAAAAAAAAACTTATTGCTACGAGGAAAGTAAGAATCTATAACCAATGTTTGCCAATCCCAAAAGTGTGCTTAAAAAACAAACAAAAACTTTTCCAGTTCCATTAGTCAGCAACCAACCTATGTCTATGGTAAAGGAAGACAAATCCTCTTCATAAAGGGTAGATTGTTGAGGAAGGCAAAATGAACAATGGCCTTTTGCCTGGATTGGGGTTCATTTTAATAATAATAATAATAATAATAATAATAATAATAATAATAATAATAATAATTTATACCCCGCCCATCTGGCTGAGTTTCCCCAGCCACTCTGGGCAGCTCCCAATCAAGTATTAAAAACAATACAGCGTTAAATATTAAAAACGTCCCTGAACAGGGCTGCAGTTTCACAGGTGTGAACTGAACTAATCTCCAGGATAGTCCCACCCTAGCAATCCTGCCCCCATCCCAATGAGTATTGGGCTGACTAGCTAGAAATGGACTAGCTTTTTAATGGAAGAAGAGGTCAACATCAAGCCACTTATAAGCTGTCATGATCCATACATTTTTACCTGCTCCTCTTCCCCGTCCATAATGGACTCAAACGCCCCTGCCAGAAGGTAGGCAACTGCTGTTTCCCCATCCATATGCAATATTGTTCCTTACTGCGTACTATAAAAGCAAGCAGGCGGGGATTAAAACCAGAGTGGTTAAGATACATTGTGTATATTATTTCAGGATGAATACTTCTTTTCTGTTGACTTTCTCTTGCAACACCCCCTGTGCAGCCCACCTGTGAGCTGGGGAGAACAAGTTTAATTTATCATTAGCAGTTTATATGCCCTTTAATTGGAATCAATGTGCTAGCCTAGGCAAATTGTCTATGTAGACTCCCCTGAAATATCTGCATACCTTAAATGGCATGATAAGCTTGCTCAAAGGAGGCAGACAATTTACATTCTACCGGTGTGTTATAAATAAATAATAAGAACAGATTAGAATTATGCATTTACGCCTAGTAGTGAGTGTGAGATGCATAATTCACAAGTGGCGAACCCTTAAGAGACTTCTGAATTCCCCAATCTGAAGCATGCAGATCAAGGGATATTTTTCAATTCCCTCTGTTCCATGCTTCCGTTCTTTTTGCTCGCTTTCCTGGGGACCAAGCGAGGAGCTTCCTGATTACTTCTTATCAATTAAAGTGAATTGTTAGAACAGCTTCTTCTTTTTGGAAACTGGTTAAACAAATATTTTAGTGTTCTTCGCAATGGCCATATTAAGCCATCCCAGACAGTAATACAAGAAGAACTAAATTAGTAAGAAACAAACATGGCCCGTCCTAAAACATTCGAACCCTGTATCCATAGGCAGTTTATTTATTTGTATGTTTCATTTCTACCAAATTAGGGGTAGAATTTGGTAGAAATAACCAATAGTTAGGGATGATGGGAGTTGTATCCCAACACCTGTGGGACATCATATTGGAGAACCCTAATCTAAAGAGTTCAGCAAGGCAGTGTCCATGATCTTTTATCCTGCCAACAATCCACTTTGGTTAATTTTGCTTAGAGATAGTTAGTGACTGGCCCACAGTCATCCAGTGAGCTGCAGGGCTGGGAGGCAATTTGACCCTAGGTCTCCCTGGACCAAGTCCAGTGTTTGCATTCACAACAGCACACTGGCCCTCCTTGAATTTATCATACTTAGTAAGGATTTGTTCCACTCAGCCATGCAGCTCTCTATTTTACATTTCCACAAGCAATTTACCTCTGGTTGCATGACAGAACTAACATTATAAGGTTCATGCCTTTCCACTTCAGTGTTAAATCCCCACACTAAACATTAACTGGGTCTTTTTCATAGTACAGTGGTACCTCGGGTTAAGTACTTAATTCGTTCCGGAGGTCCGTTCTTAACCCGAAACTGTTCTTAACCTGAAGCACCACTTTAGCTAATGGGGCCTCCTGCTGCCGCCATGCTGCCGGAGCACAATTTCTGTTCTCATCCTGAAGCAAAGTTCTTAACCCGAGGTACTATTTCTGGGTTAGTGGAGTCTGTAACCTGAAGCATATGTAACCTGAAGCGTATGTAACCCGAGGTACCACAGTACTTGTGCAACTCCCTCTGTACAGAGACACTTAGCTGGCTTACTCATTGAATAAAAGAATCACTGTAGAGTTGGAAGAGACCACAAGGGTCATCTAGTCCAACCCCCTGCAAAGCAGGAATCTTTTGCCCAAAGTGGGGCTCAAACCTATGACCCTGAGAAGAAGAGGCTCATGCTCTCCCAACTGAACTAAGGAACACTGTGAAAGTTTATTTCACCATGCACTTAGTTTGTGTTGTATTGTTAGATTTTATCTGGCCAAGTGAACGAAGTCACAGAAACAAATTGTACAAATAGCCATTTTTATTAATTTATCAAGTTCAGTGTTGTTCTACCTTGTCCGGACTCTCAAATGACTTAAAAAATTAGATAACTGAGGGGTGTAATAAGATTAACAAGGAAGTGATAAACTTTCATGCTCCCATCAGCGCAGCCAAGGTATTCTCATTAAATATGGATTCAAACTAGAACCCATATTTAAAGATACATTATCTGCAGATGCTACTATTGGGGCTGAAATCACATTTACCATCTATTTCTTTGTGAATGAAGCATTAGACACCAGATGAATAACTCTACAGGATATCTGATCTACAACATGATTTAATCTCTTACTAAGATTTTTCTGCACTGGGGATCAGGGAGGGGAACAGTGTAGAACACACCCATGGGTGAATGGATAGGCAGAAGACAGAGTTCCATAACTCCATTATGGCTACAGAATATTCATGTTTCTTATATAAACCAATGCCAGAGAAGTAGCAGTGGATTCATCAAAAGACTAGCTTCTGTAGTCTCTTTGGGTTGACAAGTACACTAGAATTGTAATTATTGACATGTCCTCTAGAGAAGCATCCTCTGGGACTACCACCTTAAAGAAATCAGATTCCTTGTAATTTCACTAATTTCATCTAGCTGAAATCAATCATTTAGTCCCTTGAAATTTCCCCTTGATCTTTTGGAAATGCTCGGTACCAAAATTTTACTTTCCACTTTTTTAAAACTTTCCCATACACCAGAAAGAGTTTGGTTTCCGGCTTTCTAGTTATGCTAAAGCACCATCTTTTTTTTTAAGAAAAGCACTCTCATATTACTAATGTGTAGGTGGACTTTTTCACCTTTTCATTTTTCTTCTCCCTACGTTTTATACTGCTTTGAGCATTTTCCAGCATTGTTCAACTGCCATTCACTGTGAGTTATATTTGCATATAAATTTAAACAGAAAGACTTCAATTATGCATAGATTCACATTCCTAGTGCAACTTAACACTACAAGGAAAAATGATGGTGTGCCGTTGGAACAATCATATTAACTCCTGCCAACAACACAAAACATTTCAGCTGACAGAAGGAAAAATATCATTGTACCTTAATGTTTAAAGAGAGCTATGTGTGTCTCAATTATCCAAACACCCTAAATATCTGACACATGGTGTGCCTTTTTCTATGCATCTAATTAAAACCAATTTTAAACTGATTTTTGGGGGCGAAGATTTATAATAGTGTAAAATATTTTAATGTGAAAATGAAGGCTGCTTGTACTGAATATATGGAATAATTCACTGTTTGATCAAACATGATTACACACCAGTATCTGCATCCTCCTCATAATTAAAAAAAATATCAGTTCATATTTTAGATGACCGGGGGGGGGGGGGGGCGGACGACCAGAGACATACTTTCAGTTGAAAGTTGATTAGCAAAGACTTGCCCTTACAGTACTTTAGCGTTCAAAGTATCTCCCTACAACAATTATATGTCAGTATTATCTGCCTGTTGCAGAAGGGAGACTGAAGCGGAGAGGGGGGAAAGAGCTTGTCCAAGACCACTTGTTGATTTCATGGCTGATGTGAAATTTTAACCAGAGACTTCCTGCATCAGGGAGCCCAGTCTATTAAACCACTATCTTGCACTAACTCCAGATACAGGAGGTCAAGCATTGTATTGTCCCTATAATTCCGAATGACATCACGAATGGGGAACCTTTGGTGCTTCAGAAGTTGTTGAATGCCCATTAGCTCTAGTGGGCATGGACAATGGTCAGGGACTGAGCTTCAGATCAGGAACATTTGGAGGGCCAAAGGTTCCTCACATCTGATTTATATCATTAGCTACTGACTGTACTGTTGCACCAAGCCACATTAACTAGCTCATAATGAAGAACTTCAATATGCCTACTTGGCTATGTTCAGTTCTGCCACCCCAGCTTGTGAATCAGGGTTCATGTTCTATGAAGAACCTAGCGTGCTCACTCAAGCTATTTTGCTGGCCTAGGCAAAATGTTATTGCATTTCTGTCCCTTGCATCTTGTTGTACATGGCAAGGTAAGGGATCGTGGTTCCTCGAAATGTTTTCCAGACTGTATCCTCTTTGCCATATTCCAAATAAATGAATGGAAGAGACTGGCACAGACAAGGGGAAAGAGGAGTGATCAGAGATGAGAGAGGCAACATCTTGTTCTAAAGGTTTGGAATGGGCGGTTAAGTTGTGTTTCCCCAGAATATTTATCTGGTTAGGTTGGAGCTGTGCAATTCTGCCTCCTCGGCAGTTGCCTGCTCAGTACCAGTAACATGTCACACAAAACTGGGGTCCATCTTACAAAACTTGGAAAACCTTTTGAGGGATTTAAGGATGGGTGTGGGTGGTGGTGGCAGAAATGCAGAACCAAGGGTCGGTTCATATGTTTGTCCCAACTCATACCCACATTTCAAAACAAAGTAATTTCCCATAAAATACTTTTGAGCGGCAGTGAGTGACTCCATTTATAATTTAAAACTTACACACTACTTGACTTCCAGGTTAGCGCCATCGGCAATGGCGGAGTTCCTCTGACCGAGAGGAACCCGCTCCGCGAAAATCGGGTCTTGCCGCCGCGGCGAAGGCGGAGACCCTTCAAAAATCCCAGGCGGAGGAAGCCTGGGAACGTGGGATTCGGCTGACACCAAGAGCGCCTCCCCTACTCGCGGGGAAACCCTTTTTCAGGGTCCTGAAGCGAAGTAGGGTGAGTGGCGCGGTGTTTTGAATCAACCGCTACTTTTACGGAGTGAAGCCGCACAGCCTCGGACAGAAGATCACCAGGTTGATGGACTAGATGGAATGGATAGAAAGGACTGACATAACCCGAGACCAGGAAGAAGAAACGATGGATGAAGATTGGAAGAAAGTTTTTAAAAATTCATTTTGAGAAATAGTGTAAAATTAATGAGTGTTAGGAAAAATGTTGGAATGAAACTATTTGGCTTTAGTAGAAATGATATAAGGAGTTATGTATAAATAAGTATTAAGTTTTAAGTTTAAGTTTTAAGGCTTTTTATGGTAAGATAAGGTTAAAATAAATTAAGGTAATTTAATGACAGAATGCAGTGAAAGATGGAAAGGATTTGCTGAGTTAATTAATAGGTTAGACCGTTAAGATAAATTATAGAATAAAAATTGAGAAAGATGGAAAGAATTTGCTAAAACAATTAATTGAATTAGAATACAAAAAGGGAGGTGTGAGGAGGTCGATGAAACAAGTAAATGAAAGATAAAGATATGGAATATGGATGTGTGTTTTAATGTTATTGTTCTTTTTTGCTGTATTGTTGTATTGTTTTTTATGTTTTCTTTTCTTTATGTATTGTAATGTATGTCCTGTTAATTTTTTTTGTGTTTTCTTTTTTTCTTTTTTTGTAATTTTTAAAACCTCTAATAAATATCATTTAAAAAAAACCAAAAACTTGCACACTGCTTTTGGATCACATGAGTCATCAGGAATGTTGAGTCGCCAAAGTAGCAGAACTACAAAGTTCTGTAATGGAAGTACTCTGTAAGAGCTGCCTGATCCCAACAGACAGTTTACAAGCATTGTAGACCCTGGGTGGAACCACAAAATGGCAAATATGTACTAAGCAATAGCTTGGTCCCTCTGTCTAGATTAAAGCTGGTTGATCTAATAATCAAAGACCATGTACAGAACCAACTCTGTGTTAAGCAAGCTTAATCCTATTTTAAATCAATGGGTGAAAGCATGCTTATGTCTGTGTTTGATTGTAACCACAGTCCCACTAGTTGTGTGCCTCATAATTATCATAAAATTATAAGATATTTCAGGGCATGCTTTTTAGCTACGGGGTCCACAGCAATACAGTCTCATCAGCATTAAAATCTGCCTTTTCTCTAGCTCACTATTTTTTTTTTACTTACGTCTGCAGACCTCGTGTCACTAAGTACTTTACTGGGATGATTAAATAACAACACCATTCCTTAAATTATGAATCCAGATGTTTATTTACATGCCACCATATACATTTGCTAGGAATGGCATAAAAAGAAATCAATACCAGCAGGCTGAAGTTGCATTTACACTGTGCATCTGCAATAATGGAGTTTAGTATTTGCAGTAATGCCATCATTGGAACAGTAATGAACTCTCTTTCCTCATCTCCTTCATGATAACCATCTAAAAAGATTAAGTTTATGCCTTACTTAAAGAATGCTAATCTGATGTTTTTCTTACATACTTCAATTTATGTTCACTTAATTTTAGGGCTTGTGCACTATTTATTCTTTTTTGTAATACATCATCTTTAACTAGAACCAAATTTATATGGTAAGTATATATATCCGTATGACGGCTATGAATATATCCATCCCATAAAATTGTAACAACTTTTGAAGCTAAACTGCAGGTTATGCAATAAGCTTTGATCAGAGGAAGACATATAACGCCATATTTTAGAGTAATAGTTGAACATCGTGGGAAACAGAACTTACATGCTATGCGGCTTTATGTAAACAATTTGCATGATTGGTACAAAAACCTAGTTTCAACTTTGGCTGTGCTTCAGTGCAAGGCAGGGGTTGTTCAAGCAGCAAAACACAGCTATAACTCTCTTTACAGCTCTTACGGTCTTTTGCATCTAAATATACTGTAAATTTGAATCAACAAGTTTGGCTAATGCATATTTTTGTTTGTTTGTTTGTTTTTGCATATTTCAGAACAGGGATGGGGAACTTTTGGCCCTCCATATGTTCTTGGACTGCACTTCGAGACAGCATGGCTACTGGTCAGAGATGACTGAATCTGTAGTTCATACATCGGGAAGGCCAAAGTTTCTCATCTCTGCTTTGAAATGTAAACCAGCAGGTTTTCAAAACGTGAGGATACTTCTCTAACATTCTGGGTGGGATCCATGGCAGCAGCCATGCTACTAGTTCCACATGCCAAAGCAGAGTGTGCATCTTGGGCTAAATTGCGTTCCTGTGTTGACTTGCAAACCACCTTTGGCTTCAAAGAAAAACAATCAAAATCCCACTGTGTGCGAAGCCTTTGTCCTCACCTGAAGCAGCTGTTTAGATCCTGCCCTCACTGTCTCTGAACATATAATCAAACTAAGAAGCGTTTTCCCCCCAGCATCCAGATTTAGGCATGCTGGTATATTATCAAAGCGTATATACCTTGAATCTTGTGGCATGCAAAATTGCCTGTGCTATGTTCTTTGTTGCTACTTAATAAGGCCAAGTGGGTACTTTTCTTGCCGGACAGTTGCTATATTGATCTCTTACCAGAAAGCTGATACTCAGCTGCTCTCATCAGCCAGCTATATTCCACATAGCAGGAAATAAAGGTCTTGCCTTTCCTGGCCTTAATTTTCATTTATGAAGAAAATTATAGTTCTGAGTGAGAATTCTTTTCTTTTTCCCCCCTCAATAGAACCGAAATACTGTTAGAGGATGGGTCTAAAATCTTACAACATTTCTACTTCTAAATTTCAAAATGAAATTGTAAATTTGAAAATGGCACAGGCTTAGTTTATAATGCTTTTGAACGTCAAAGTACTTTTAGTTTTTTGCCTGATAAAAATAGCAACCTTGAATCATGCTGTCAATATCTAAGAAAAGTATAAATTCCCAGGAGTGTGTGACCTGCTGAGGATTTAAACTGGCAAGTGACCTGGAGTGAAAGGACTAGGAAGCATACCCTTTAAGGGCCAAGTCATCACATTCTTTATAGATCCCAGTTGCAATGCCTTAAGTCCAACCTAGCACATTCACTGTGACTGGACACTATGCAGATATTAAAGACCCAAGAGCTTGGTATTTTATTAACTCTGCAATTCCTACTTTACTTTATTATTTCCATTTAAAGCAGATTTTCTACTCAAACATTTAAAAAATACAGAAGGAAGAATAATGGAACTCTTCATAAAATGTATCTTGAGCCTTGGACAGTTAATACTTATGAACACATATATTTTTTCTAACGGATGGGAAAGAGTTTAAAGAAGATAGCCAGCTAACGCTTGGTTAACATACCTCTGTAATACTATTATGCCACAATATATTCTGTTGCTTAATGAGAGAGAATGCATAGGACATGTTCTAGTAGAGCCAAATGAGAAATTTAGACACGGCGTATGAATGACCCTGCTTCTCAATTCAGTCGCACAATTTCCAGTAACTTCACGGTAGCAGAGAATGGCTCAGGTTCCCTCCAGAAACAGCTAACACTTCCAATGGCTTCAAGGGTGATTTGCGTCCTTCAGCAGTAAGTGGAAACTTCCATATAATGTGTAATATTATTCCCCGTGTGCCTCACAGGAGAATACTGTTAAATGTTAAATCTTTAGAGGACGATAATAAACTATTGCTTTTGGGTCTCTACTACATCCACTGGTTGTGTTGCCATCATTCATTACCATCCTAGACCAGGTAGAGTCCCCAGTGCAGCAGGTGTATTTGATGTGATACACCTGTAATGTTCAGTTACAGCCCAGGGGTTAACAGCCAGCCAACAATAATTATCCTGCTATATAGGTCACAGTTCTTGTAATATCTATATATTACACAGTGCCTGTAATATCTACACTGACAACATTATTTTCCTTCAAACACAATTCTTCATTTCCAGTTTACATTCCCACTTCCCAGTACAACACTCTGTTTTACAGCATTAGCCACTGCCCAGTAATTCTAGGATCATCTACTCTGCAAGTTGTTGCTTACTGTGCAAACTAATTAATGCAATGCTTTTGATTCCAGGAAATGTAAAAGAAACTACAGAAAGACCCTACCATGGAAATTCAATTTTTAGAATGGTTCATTTTTAAATAGAATCTGAAGCTTAAAAGAGCTCGTTAAAGCAGGTTAAAAGCAACATGCTGCTTAAAACCTTAGAGTAGCATAACTGAAAACATAATCAAAATAGATATGTAAATTCCTGTTAAAAGAAAATGCATGTAAAAGCATCTAGGTTTCCCCAGTTTAGCCTCAGTATCCTGCTTTAGAGTTTCTATGGCTGCTGAGACATTGTTTAAAATCTGGTTGCAATGCTGTACCCTAAGAACATAAAGCAATGGCTTTCAACCAGTGTGCCATGGCACCCTGGGGTGCTTTGAATGATGGTCAGGGATACAACCGGCAACACTGGTCTCCCCACCCTCTTCTGATGCCCTCTTGCTTCTCTGCCTCCCATAGGCTTGCATGGCTGTGTTGCAGCGGCCCTGACTACAAGCTCCCCAGGTGAATGGTTCCTCTGGAGCTGGCCAGTGGATGCTGAGCTGAGGTGGCTTCAGAGTAAGCAAGCAAGAGGGTGAGGGAGCCCAGCCATTCCGTCTGCCAGTCCTTGCTGTTGGGAACAGACAGACAAGTGGGAGGCTGGACAGGAAGGCATTCACTGCGCTGGCCTTTCTTCTGCTTGTTGTGTGCAATGCTTGCCTGAGAACCAAGTGTCTGGAGCCAAAGGGCAGCCTTTCCACTATGCAGGCCCAGCAGTGCCCACTGTTGCCACTCAAGGTGAGTAAGATGGTGGCTTCACCTTCAATCAGTCTCTGTCAATCTACTAAGGCTGGGGGCATCCTCTTCCCAGGTCCCTGTGGAGTGGAGTGAGGAAGCACCTCTCTTTGGGGCGGGGGTGCTGGCTCAGAGCCCGGAGCACTCCCAAGGAGAGGAGAGAGGAGAGGAGGCTGAGGGAACACTCCACAAAGGAGGGTGTTCAAAAAGGCATGAGGGACTGCCAGCTCTGCAGGAAAGGGGTGACAGAACTAGACCTCTGAGGCTCAGTGTGTGTTTCCCCGCAGAGGAAAGAATGTAGTTGGTCAAGCGAGCCATGGACTCAAAAAGATTGAAAACCTCTGACATAAAGAGACAAATGAAGCCCAGCAATTCTCATGTGCCTCAGAAATAATCTTCCTTCCACCATCTTGCTACCATTGTTGCAAGCACACTTTGGTGAAGAGAAGTAATGTATTTACGTGGTTTATTCCATTTTACCTTCAAAGAACCCCGTAAAGTAGATTAGGCTGATGGATAGCCATTAGTGGGAACAAATTTGCTCCACCCCCATCCCTTACCTGAAGGATGGTTGCAGTGGCATTTGGTGTGGGACAAGAGAGCAAATCAAGGCCATAGTATGCCTCCATGGGGTATTACAGGGTTGTTGCCACACCACAGTCATCATCTACAGCTACAAGATTGGGAGTGGTCTGGAGTGTCCATAGGGCTGGGCAGGTACAATAGGGGAAATGCTCTGCTGCAAGGCCACTTCGTGCATGTTCAGCCTCCACATACCCCAAGGCAAGGTGGGAGAAGTACATCCAATCTTAGCTTAGGAAGTCACTGTATGCAACAGTTGACCTACCCAGGCGATGTGAGAGGGATGCTTCCCCGTTTACACAATGAGTAAGGTCACCTGCTCTCATTGTTTGATCGGCTCTTATTGTATTTCAATAAATATGACCATTCCAAAGCTCTGTCAAGCTGGAATCACCAAATGCTGTGCATAAAACTGCTAAAACGGATTCCTCCTTAAACCCTAGTCATCATCATTTCTATACAGTACTGGTTTTTCCAGTTACAGATAGGTAGCCGTGTTGGTCTGCCATAGTCAAAATAAAAAAATTCCTTCCAGTAGCACCTTAAAGACCAACTAAGTTAGTTCTTGGTTTTTCCAGATTATGATCTAAGTGCCTCACAAATACAAATAACCATTATAAATGTACAACAAAAACACAATAGTGTCATAATCCAGAGCTGTAACCAATATATGAAGTTGCCTTTTCTTACCACCATATGATTCTGAATATTCTGACAAAGGTTTTTGCTAGATTTTTGGTAAAACCTTTTTGTGTCATTATCTCTGTGCTTATTTTTAGAAAGTGTTTTCCTCGTAGCCAAGTGCTCAGCGGTCGAGGCACAGACAGTGTGTGTGTTCTCCCCTGGATCATTATGTTACCCAAATCTGATCAAAGGACAAGGGACTCCAGAAGCTTGTCCAGCTGTGGTCTTATAATAACACCATTAGGTTTTGCTCCATAATCAAGGCCCCTAAAAGTCAACGAAGCTTTGGGCTTAGTATCTGCGACAAGGTTAACTGAAATCTGCTGCAAGGATAACCACTTTAGCAGATTGTATCAGCAGGAAATATTTAAACACTATTTAAAAGGATTTTAAATAAGGAGATTTTATTTAACACTGCCCAAATGCATGGCTAGAGGAAGTGATACAGCAGACATGCCACAAACAGACATACGCCTCTTCTCTACTGATCCCCATAATGTTACACCAAGTAAATGGCCTAAATCCATCTGTTCTCAAGCTAAAACACTGATATGCCAAACTCAGCCAGCCCGATTTGCCCTTTGATTTCGGGCATGCTGAATCTGCATCCCAGATCTGTAGAATTAATGACACTCAGCACCGATCAATGGCGATGTCACTGTTGTCAGTCAGACTATGCCATCTTATGTTTGCATTATAACTCTAAGTGAGATGCTTGATTATTCCATAAACCCAGCATAATCAACCCATTTTAATGGTGGGGTGTTAGTGGTGATTTAGTTTCTTATCATTCTCACAAACCCTAAGCAGTAAAAAGGGAAGGTTGTATGGTGCATTGTGAACACATGCATGATGTTCTTTCTACATATTGTAGTTATAAGTTTGTGGGAAGAACCCTCTAAACCTAAGAAATTAATTTCAGAATCTACCTAATATTTGGGATAGGAGGGGAAATGCAAGCTGCAGAACTGTGTCAGACAAGGAATCCCTTAGCTGGCTCATGCCTGGCCAGGCTAGTTAAGTGCAGAGACCTTAAGAAACAATACTGGGACATTGTCCTTCCCACACACATACCATAGAATCATAGAGTTGGAATAGACCACAAGGGCCATCGAGTCCAACCCCCAGCTCTGTGGAGTGGACAGAGAGAGGAGAATTGGCAGGTTGCCAAAGTGATAGGGGGCATGCTGCTTTGGGAAAGAAATGGCTTTTGCAGAAAGATTTTGAAACAAGATGACAAAGGTAACAGGAAGGAGGTTTGGGTTTTGATGAGGGGTGTGCTGGGAAGAAGGAGGTACAGCTTAAAACGCTACAGCCTCCACCATTCCCTGAATACACAATTGGAATCCCTGGAAGCTTGCTACTTCATGGCAGAGATCAGGGTGGCATGTAACAATACCGTATTTACTCAAATCTAATGCTCACCTTTTTTGGTCAAATGACATTGCAAAAATTAAGGTGCGCATTAGATTCGATGGCACATTTACATTCGCCAGCAAATACTTTTTTTGGTTTCAAGGTTCTGAAAATTGAGGTGCTCATTAGATTCAATGGCACGTTAGACTCAAGTAAATATAGTATACTCTGGTGTTAGTTGTCATAATGACACCTTTCAAAATCAAGGTGTGTTTGTATGAATTCATCCAAATGATGAATTTGAGGTGTGTGTAATGGGCTATCATTTCTAAGGTACATGCCCAATCTAAACTATGCATTAATTTGAAACACATGCCAAGTACACCTTTCCTTTATTAGTGTATTCATGCTTGGCTCCCCCAGTTTCATAATGTGAAATAATGTATCTGACACAACACCAACAACCAGCCTTCTGCACTGGAGTTCAACCCCATAAACATTTCCTCCAAAGAAAATCTCACTGAACTCAGTATGAGTTTACTCCCAGAAAAGCACACATAGGATTACAGTTGGATTTGGCCACAGTTTTTTTTCCCTTCTTCTCCCTTGATGGCCTTTTCATCATTTAGAAACTGCACTGCTACTCATGTGCTGGGTGAGATCAAAAGGCATGATTTGGATTGGCTCAGGGTACTTCTAGGCTGCCACCGTTTCCAGATGGGATTCACATACCAGTAAATTTAGTTGCATAATTCAAGCTGATTTGGAGTTCTTGCACACAAAAACACACATCTCATGAAAAATACTGAAGGTTTCAACAATAAGGAAAGTGATGGGGTATGCACTGGAAAGTGATGGGATAAAGCTTGATGCCACATCATTTAATATCCCAAAACAAATAAGAATGAACGCTCAATAAAGAGCCGGTCATCTAACCTCCACACAAACTTTGAGCTAACAAATTAGGATAAATCTTCAACATACAGCTCACCTGGGAGCCTAAGAATGATCTTTCTTTTCTCCAGAGAATGAGCCTGGCTAAACTCAAAGCAATTAAAGTTAACCTGGACAACCAGTGTCAGCCCCAGGATTTTGGGGGTCATTGAGAAAGATGCCTTTAATAGGACCCGTCCTCCACATGGGGCTACCTCCTCATTGCTGCTGTAACTGCTCTGCTCCCTATACATTTGTCCCATCGCTTTGGGTTCAAACTGCCCAGTCACCACCGCCCTGGGAGATGATAAGAGGAACAGACACTATAGTTATTGCTTCTTGCTTCTGTCACCGCTTGCATGCCAGCAACAAGTCTAGATAGTTTGTTTCTTACATCTTCCTAGATTCAGTTCTTTAGTCACAGTGGCCTGAGTCCAAAGAACTGTACAACTAGTTCCACATGACCCACAAGGGTTTAGCTTTGAGTTTCTCGAATAGCTACCTATACTATATCGTGGTAAGTCTCTTGGATATGGATGAGCATTTCAAAGTGGTTTGTGATACAGTACTGTGGTTTGCGCTGTTTAAAGGGGGAAAGTTTTTATTTAATTCCACTGGGCATTTCTAAGCCCTTGGGAAACACCTAAAGTAGTTATTGAGATTACTGACATTGAATTTTTTGCTGATATCTCACAAGAATTACTACTAGCTTGCCTAGTCTTACTGCAAAAGCATTTTCACCTGTTTCACAGAAAAGTGGCATAAAATTATAAATATATAAATTGTATCATTCTCAAACTGCATCACAGAACATTTTCCCCGCAGATCTTTTAATAATGCTTTTTATGATAATATTACCACCAGTCTGTATTCCAAATTCTTAGAAACCGAAGAATAAGACAGCACACACACGAGCACACACAAAAAAGATTGATGGAGATCTTGAAAGGAAAAAAAAAAAGCCCCAAAAGATAAACGACACTACAAGAATATAGGAAAACCTGGAGGGGGGATATTAATTGCACCTATACATTTGATAAATATTTATTTTTTTGCAGAAGAAAAATGCATACTAGTTTAAACTGTCATTATGCGAACCTATATCCTATTTTTCATATTATTAGCAATACATAATGTGGTAGTTTATATTCAAAAATAAAACCAAAATGTATATACCTCATGTATTTATCTAGAAATACACCAAGGTTACTATGGTTACGGAAAATCCATTACCTTTGAATACAGAATGAAAAAGTTTGACTTAAAGTGTGCACTATTTATTATAGTATACATCAACAGCCTTCAGGGGGTTCTCTAACTGGGCTCATTTTTCAGTGTCAGAAGTGACCCACCACACTAGTAGCTTATGGGATGTGCACGGCAAGAAATTTTAACGGAATGCATTCTAAGTTTTCCTGCACTAACTCAAAATGCAGAAATGCCACACATTTAAAGAAACTGTATCATCAGAAAATGAGTTGTGTTTTGTCCCACAAACTAGTTAAGCCAGAGTATTTAGATTCTGGCCAATTCACACATATTTCCCATAAAAACGGGGTGGTGAGTCAGTGCAACTAATAGTTCAGTCCTGTGTTGTAGACCAGACTAATGCAGTGAGAGTAGTAGGAAGCATCCTTCCACATTGTATGAGCAGGTGCATCTGTATCATGTGTCCTCAGGCAGCTGCCAAACCTCTAGCATCCTGGCAGAACCCATTAGCAGTGACCACTATCCAGCACCTCCTGGGCCAAGTGGCTGGGCTGGTGAATCTAGCATTGATGATACACTGTAGGAAATTTTAAACTGACCTAGCTGCTTCCACTGACTCAGTTTGTGACCAACATAAAAGGCCTTTCCCCAATATAAAAATCTATGGCAACTGATTTGTGATGGCTCATTCAGCCATGCAGGTCACCTCCTTGGTACTGTGGTCAAACAGGCTTATGTGAACCAGTCCACAGTGTTCTATGTCATAAATAATAACAGTGATTATCCTAGTTCTGTGAACCCAAAACAGCATCATCCATGCAGAAGTGGTGAAGCTACCAGCAAGCCAGGAGAAAGCCCAAGGTATACAAAAGTACTAACGCTGGCTGACTATTGGAGTGGTGTAGTGGAAAAACAGGGGAAGCAGGACTGAAATTGAATATCCTGCACATATGTATTCCATATTGCCTGATGCTTGATTCAGAAAGGGTAATCAGTCTAAAATGCCAAACACAAGGTGAAAATATATCTTCCCCATTGTATTCCATACAGGACTCTGAAAAATAACTCACCTTTGACAATATGTTTTGTTTCATTTCCAGTATAAATAAGCTGATTATCCATGTATAAATAATATTGTGTTATAATCCCATTTGGTGTTTTTGGTGGAGCCCAACTCAGGAACAGAGATGTGGGAAATGAAATCGCTGTAGGTGGCTGGACATTTTGTGGAGCTGTGGGGGGGGAAATGAAGGAAAAATTTATAACACCTAAAGTAGACTTTACATTGAAATCTGTAATAAAAATTAAGACAATGACAACTAATTGTTTAGACTTTGGAGACAACAACTTAACAATATAAAATTAACATATATTGAAAATGTATTTTAAAAAAAATAAAAACCCCAATTGTGCTTGCCAGTGTAGCATCACTGGGTTGGTCTTATTTGCACCTCTAGAGGATGAAGGCAGGAGTAGCTTTGTCAGGAAATTGGCTGCCCTCTCCTCAGTTTTTCACTCCTGCTTCAAGAAAGCAATCACATCCCCTTTGGCTCCTCTTATTTCTTCATCTTGGGCTTACTTTATTCTTTCTCATTTCACTTTTTAGCCCTCTTACAAGTCATTGTCTTTTTATTTCTTAAAAAAAAGTACTGTACAGTAGTTTTAAGTATTTCTCTCCCTTCCCTCCTTCTCCACCATCTGACTTAGGAAGACAGAGAAGCGGGCAGCTTCCCCAGGCTCTCCCAAGGTTTTCCCACCCAGCTAAAATGTTTATTTGATTTCACTAATCATAGTTGTGGGCCACAGTAGTGGATCACAGCTGGGATTGGCAGCAGCTAGGATGCTAAAAAGTCTCCTGGAAACTCTACAAGCATGGGCATCAACAGTGGCGTAGCGTGGGTTGTCAGTACCCGGGGCAAGGCAAGTAATTTGCGCCCCTAACCCGTGGATTTGCGCCCCCAACCCGTGGATTTGCGCCCCCTAACCCTAACCCCCAGATGTTGCGCCCGGTGCGGCCGGCCCCCCCTGCACCCCCCACGCTACGCCACTGGGCATCAATCGCCGCCACCCCCAAGCAAGAAATTGGAGCAGCCCTTTGCAGCAGCAGTTGCAGCCGCCATCCCTTTGGTACCAGAGGATCATTACAGGTACAACTAAGAGGGCCAAACTGCTCCCTCTCCTATGATCTGTGAGAGAACGGATTTCCCAGATCAGACAAGTGGGCCCATTGCTCTAGAGACAAGGGGAGATCAGCTACCCTTGCCCCCCCAGTACACAAAACTGAAGATGGAGTCAGCCTCTTTCCTGTAAAAGGTACTCCTGCCGTCGTCCACCAGAAACACAAGTAAGCCCAACCCAGCGATGCAACACTGGACAAGGAAAACTACCGTTCAGGTAGGTAGAATGGTACAGTACTTTCTGCTTTTCCATTCTGACAAGTACCGGTACACAAAGTTGGTGTAGAAGAAATAATTAATATAATTATGTCAATGAGAAATACTACTAAGCAATCTGCATACTCAGTTCTGTGTAAAAGACTTCAAGCAGAAGCAAGGAGGGCCTGATCCAGTCGGAAAGGATGAGAGAAAACCTAAATGCCATAGCTATTTACACTGAACCCCATTCTGGTCAATGCCAGAGAGGGTCTCCGCAATCTTCTGTCATTGCTCTAAGCTGTGGAACAGCCTTGTTGATCCAAGTCCAGCCTGATCATTCACAAGCCTTTTGCATAGCATCAGCCAATACTGGTTGGCAATGTGCATGTTAAATGATGAATGGTTCAATGGGGAAATGATGAAAGCTAGAGGGTATGATTGTTGTCATTCTTCTGTATCATCAGTGGATTGTTACTATGCATGCAACATGAGCATCCCAAAATAGAAACTGCTTACATTGACTTTGTGTCCAATCCTTCTGAGGGATAAAACACATGTTCCCCATGGCTTTATTTGATTTTTTTGTGAAGCAAAAAAATCATTATATACATGACAATACATCTGCATAAATGAGATTATTTTCCAAATCACCTATAGAATGCTTGTTTACACTACCGCAAGTACCGGTATTTAGAAGAGAAAAATAAGAGCTAAATGTTTTACAAAAGAAGTCCTTAGATACTATTATATTCAGTAAAGTCCATGGTAATGCTGGACTTCCATATTTAAGTATTTGCAATTTGTTTGTTTTTTTCAAAGCCATCCACAAATAATCTAATTTTCATTGACAAATAGTAGCAGAGCATTAACTTATCAATTCACTAAAATATCAGTGAGTGCATTTAGAAGACTCTAGATGCTAACTGGATTTAGGGATTTGGAATGGAACTTCAGAATCTCAGTAGACATTTTATTGCTTTTTACTCTTTATTGTATGCTATAGTGTTCTCTTCAGGGTGAAAAAAACCAGAATATAAATTATTTTAAATACATAAATAAATAGAAAATACTCAGAGATACATTTCAAAGTAACCTAGAACTGATGTTTGTGAATGGCATCTGTGCATAGATTCATATAAACAGTGCACAAATAGTGATGATTAAGGAACTAAAAGCCAGTCTGCATAAGAATTACCATATGCAGTAAATCCTACACAAATCCAGAATGGAGTTCCTAAAATGGTTGGATGGCATATTGTACGCCTCCTTCCAGCCAACTCCTGCAGCCAAGCTGGTGCCAGATGTATTGCTCTGCTTTCATTTGAACCACATCAGTGAGGTCAAGAGGGGGGTCTTGGTGTCTGGGCAGCCCAGGACCTCCATACACACTGCCCAGGCTTCACTGGGTTTTTGATACAACTTTTGGGAATGGCTGGAATTAAATGGATTACACGCAAATATGCTTGTAATGAATGCATGCAGGGTCATGATCCTTCCTTATGAATTCTCACAAAACCTCAAGAAATAATTTGGAATGATTCAAATCCCAAATGGAGCAGACACACACCTTTTGCAAGCAAAAAAACCACCTTATTTTTGTCTGCAAAGCAGTCTTGCAAAAGCCATGAGTGTATAGTCCTCTCTAGAAAAGACTGCAAGCTCCTTCCCCAACTGAGAGCCAGCAGGTCTGCCAGCCAAGGCATACCTCCCAATGCTGGCCCTCAAAAATAAGGGGTGCTGTTTGCGAGGAGGAAGGAGATTTGGCAACCCATCACCTTGGCTGTACATCAGGCATGGGCAATTTGTGGCCTTGGACTCATTTCCTTGCTGAAGTGCATATTCTAGTGTATATTGAAGTCCTTTTTAGTTCAGCAGCCATTTTAAGTCATTTCTGATTTTATAGGTTTTAACTGATTTGTATCTTTATTGTATTTGTTGAGTTCACTGTACACTGCACCAAGACAATTATAATTAAGCAGTATATAAATTGCTGAAATAAATAAATAAATAAATTCAAAACCACCTGCAATCAATCAGTTAAAACCTCTAGGGGGTGTCAGACAGGGAGAGGGAGAGAGAGAGAAAGAGGAATGGGTGGCCCCACCCATTTTGGGCTATGGCCCTGCCCACTGCTTGCTTAAGCCACACCTACCCACAGCTAGCATGCAACCGCTTGTAGATTACTTCTGAGGGTACACTGAGGTCATGGTTGGAGGATATCTGGGTTCCTGCTTCAAATTAATTGTGGCAGGTAGAAAGCACAGATAGAGCCTTTTCAGTGGTGGCACACTGCCTATAGAGCACACTATTAACCTACATTGTTATCTTTCTGGCACTAGGCAAAACTTATTCTACAAAGCTTTATAACCAAAGTCTTTAACCCAGAATTTTGTTTTTGTTTTGGGGGCTTTGATCTTGCAACTTTGTATTTTAGTATGCCATTTGCCATTTTAATTCAGAGTTGTATAAGATGATCTGGTAAATTTTATTTCAAGGGTGGAATATAAATCTTTGAATAAAATAAAAATAGGTAAAATAAATTTGGAGGGTTGCATTTTTTTGCTAGCAGGGGAGGAGTTTCACTTTAAGCCTACCCGATGAGTTTCTTGAGACAGACGAATGTCAGCAATAACAACTCCAACTCCAACTCAGAAGCAACAATTTGGAGAAAAGAGATGAGCCACACTTCATTTGAGTATGCAGATTCTAAAATTATTAGGCAGCTATCTAGGGTGATAAGAGTGAATGATCTATTATGGCAGATTAGGAGGTAAAAGTGAATATGAGGAAATTCCACCGTCTGTTATTCTAGATACGAACAGCCTGGGGTGTGAACTTTGTCTCCTTAGGACATCAGCATCACCTTCTGCTACTGCATCACTTGAAGGTAAACTTTTATGAAGGTAAATTCTTAAAAGAAAATCATCCATATAGTAATCCAAGAAACAAAGAAGGTTGTGTTAACTTATAGGCCTTCTTTGAAACAATATTAGGGCCAGGTCCTTCTTTCAGTTATGGTAGCATAAATTTGCCATCAAGAAAACAAGCAATTTTGATTTCATGGGGAAAGCTATGGACTGGTGTAATTTTACAATCTGGCTCAAGTTATTTTCTTTTATGTTTAAGATAAATATCCTGCAAATCTTTTGAGAACCCCTTCCTCAGTAACTGATACACAGAAGTTACTGAGCTAGTCTCTAAAAGCAAAACCCGAACATATTATTTCTTTCTTGCTGCTCTTGAGCTTAATACCAGCTTCAGAAATACTAATTTATGCTTGCAACTTTTAAGTTTCAAGTACAACAGATTAATAAACGGCCCAATTGGCATTTTGAGGTTCCATCAGGCTGAAATAATTGTTGCCTGTGCTGGTGTTTAGCAGTTAAAAGAGACCATGGAAATCAACCATTTGATTCTCAATTTCATACTGTGCCATACAATCAATTCTTTTTAGTCAGACTGTCTCTAGATTTACTTCTGAGCCATAGTAAAATGAGGAAGCTTTCATTAATCTTTCAGATGCTTCATATTAATGACAAGGCTCTTGCATGAACAATGTAACAGCAATTAAAAAGCCCATTAATCTGCATTACAGCTATTAAAGATGCATGTCATTAAAGGGTATGGAGTTTGATTCATTTTAGCACCCCCCAAAAAATGGAGCAATTATGGTCTGGCAATGCACTTTGTCATCAAATTAGGTTGGGGTTTTCCAGCAAATGGCTTTGCAGCATTTAGCTCCTCTCCTATTTTATTATTCATGACTGAAATGTGGAAGTCAAGACCTTTGAAATTACTTTACCTTCTTGTGGAGTGGAGATGTTCAAGGCATGCGAGCTCTCAGTACAGCCAGCCAAAGTGCAGGCCGTAAGGGTTACAGCATACTTTGCAAAGGGCTGCAAGCCTGTCAGGGTGCCTGCAAAAGAAATAAGCAATGCTTTGTGGAGGTGTGTACAATATGCAAGGATCACAGAACATTAAGATATGCCCTAAGATAATTTAGCACAATAGCGAATCTAGTTGTACATCATATGTTTACAATAGACAGGGACAGGTCAAGTCTCATCTGAGAAATATTGATAGCCTTGCTGTAAAACTTCCCTGGAGATTTCTCAGAGGTTTTGCTCAAGCCGGATGTTCTGATTTAATCTTTACCCTATTTAGAAATTCTGAAACTTAACACATGGAAGGAGAATCAAGATAGTGCCCAATAGCCTCATCCTGGACCTCCCTGTGTTAACCGGTCAGTACATCTGATTCTGTGTACACTATTGGTACCCTGCATTTTAAAAGGATGCAGATTGCACGCGCAGAAATTAGACGTGACATTAATTGCATGAATGTAATTAACATGTATCGTTTTTGTTATGTAAACATCAGCCACAGGAAAGTCTGAGCAAGGTCTTGGGATGGGGGGGAGGGGAATTTCGCTTGAAATGGAAACAGACATTTGGGAGAGGAATGTTGGTCAGGATCACAGCTAGGAGAAAAAGTCAAGCTTTCCTTGCCCACCTGCAAGACTTGGAGGCTTCGCTGTGGCAGCTACTTACATAAGAAAAATGTGTGTGTTAATTGCATTCAAAACATCTACTTTAGTCCAGAACCTATTGATGCAGATTTTGTGCAGAAGGAATAATCGATATGTGGAGGTCAGGGCCACGACTGGTGGATCCAGTCCCAATCCTCCATTCACACATTGATTTTACCTATTGATTTATAATGCCTGGTTCAATATTTTTGCTTTAGGTTAAATTCAGGGGCAATCTAGGGTTATGCAACCCAACCACCCAGCCCATCTAAATCCCTCCCCCGCCCTTCTCTAAAAATTCACTTGACATGAATATTTTGTCCAAAGAAGAAGCCATATTGCCTCCAACTTTTGCTTCAGGCGCAATTCAGTTGGGCAAGTCTAATAACCATAGGAAAGAATCAGGGGAAATTAATTAGTTACAATTATTTGTCCAGTTTTTATGGGCTACTGGAGCATTTTCGCTTCTCCTTTAGGTCCTTTTCAGACTAAAGCAAACTAATTTTTCAACTTGGTCCACTCAGCCTCATTCTGTCCGCAGGGGCCTCCGCAACAGCACAGCCTGGCAAGAGGGCCACATCTGCTCACAATTGGGGTTGCACTTTCTCTATCAGTTTCTTAGCTGCTACACTCTGGGCCAAGTGACCGGTGCAAAGCCAGAATTGCTCTCCACTCTCCCAGAAGCAGCCACTGAGGTTTAAATATACATGTTTGTGTACATGCACCATATCTGAGGTGAAAAGCAGCCCACAAATTTTATGGATAAATATCACACCATATTTAGGTACATAGGAAGCTACCTTATAGCAAGTTCCATCTTGCTTAATTTTGCCTACACTGACTGACAGGGGCTTTCCAGTATTTCAGACAGGGGTCTCTCGCAGCCCTACCTGGAGATGCCAGGGGTTGAAACCTGAAAGACTGTGACCATCTGCATGCAGAGCAGAGGTTTTAGCCTTGAGCTGTAGCCCTTCCCCTATGCACTTGCCACATCTACTGGCTCCATCCACATTCAGGGATAGCATAGCATGCTAAGGGGACGCGGGTGGCGCTGTGGGTTAAACCACAGAGCCTAGGACTTGCCGATCAGAAGGTCGGCGGTTTGAATCCCCGCAACGGGGTGAGCTGCCGTTGTTCGGTTCCTGCTCCTGACAACCTTGCAGTTCGAAAGCACGAAGCGCAAGTAGATAAATAGGTACCGCTCCGGCGGGAAGGTAAACGGCGTTTCCGTGCGCTGCTCTGGTTCACCAGAAGCGGCTTGGTCATGCAGGCCACATGACCCGGAAGCTGTCTGCGGACAAACGCCAGCTCCCTTTGCCAGTATAGCGAGATGAGTGCCGCAACCCCAGAGTCGTCTGCGCCTGGACCTAATGGTCAGGGGTCCCTTTACCTTTACCTTTATAGCATGCTAATGGTGTGCACTGATCACTGGTGCACTGTTGCTACACATGAATGGACAGAGATGTGCTAAGTGCATTTAAACCATGATGGGATGTGACTGAATCATTTACAAGAAAAACAGATTTATCTGTGGGCTGAGTCATATAAATCAGACCTCTGTGTTAATCGATCAAGAATTACTACCACCATTTGGTTCCCAAGCATGATTTAGAAACCCCATTTTACCCACATCTATTAATTGAAAGAGTAGGCACCATTTCTTTGTTCTTGAACCACCCTGGTTGCGAATACACAACAATGTGTTTAAATGATGCCCATCTTCTCATCAATCCCCAATAGGTGAACTTGCAAGGCCATCAATCAATGCAGAGTAGTGTTATACCAAATATTTCTTCTGTATTTTTTGGCTTCCCTCCCATCAAATATGACCACTTCGTTTTTCAAAGGTTTGTCAAATTTATTTAAATTCACTCACTTCTCAAAGGTTAATACAATCTTACTGGCGGGGAGGGGAAGCTTTCACCCTGTCCTGCAAAACCAATGAAATTCAAAACTGGGACATATACCAAGAACTATGATGAGCCACAATTTAAACCATCTTTATCACTGACCATCTTTTAAATATTGTTCAATGTCACTTAGGAATTTTGAACAGATAATTGTTTCACTTGAAATATTATACGGTAATTCTACAGTATACACTTGCTATTTAATAAAACTTATTAAAACACAGAAATATAATAAGAAAAAATCTTTATATTTGAGCTGCATTTCATATACTGCCTAGCTGTTGTGCTTTTTCATTAAGAATGGAATGTAAATGAAAATTTAAAAACCACAGCCTGATGGTACAACACTGCTGGTTTTTCTTCATTTTCTTCAGATAAATCAAAATAAGGCCTCAAGGTTTGTCTTCCGAAACAGATACTAAATTAAATATTACTAATGATTAAACGGGGGCTATTTTAATAAAAAAAAAACTTGCTTTGCATACCAAGTGGACCTCTTGTGCTAGGTGTGATTTCAGTTCGCTGCTACACTCTTAACTTTACATCCATATTTAACAAATGACATTATTCAGTTTCATGGGGTCACTGTGTCAAAATGTCTGTGTTGGAATTTTAATTTATTTCCAAAGGTTCCCTTCACTGGGCAGAAAGAGTGGTACCTTCAATTGATTTACTGCCTGTAATCTACCATGTGTGTTTTTTTTTAAAAAAAACTAGAACTTTTGCTGTGACGTAATATTTTTTAAAGGAAGAACCTGCCTGCATTGCAGTAGTATTATAGAGTATTATACTGCAAATATGACAAGGGATCAGAGTACTCTTGTCACAAACTAAAGGTTCAGTGATTAAGACAGAATTTTGTAGATATAGCTATTCATATGCAGTGCTTTTTTTCTTTAAAAAAATGTTTAGGGGTTCTCCCATTTTGACTCAAGAAACCACCATTTTATAGTTCAAATTGGGGGAAATACAGTAAATGGACAAAAGTACAAAGATTCACAAAACTTTTAGGGGTATGTGTACCCCTGCCTACCCCCAGAAAAAAGCACTGTTCATATGTATGGTATATTTGATTAATTTTATTCTACTGTTTATTAATTTTGTTATGCTTTTATGAGTGTTTATGTTTTACAAATTATGTAAATTAACAGTACAAACCTATACATGTATACTCAGAAATAAACTTACTCCCAGGAAACTGGATCTACCTTATATTACCGCATCCTTAAAAAAATTGAAGTTAACAGATAACTACTTGGGAAGTCATAAGTATCTGATGGTGATGATGATGATGAGTTTTATAGATGAACACATACACCGTTTTTAGTCCCAATGCTACTCTGCAATCAACTCAATTGCAATCCACATTCTAGCTAGAAATGTGCTCATTTAGCTTTTTTAAAATATTGTGTAGAGCTCTGTAGGTGTTGTTGGTGAACTCTAGCATTTGGGCATACATGGATATTCATAGCGCAATATACAACTGACCAAAATTCAAGACAAAGTTTTTTTGGGGGGGCCAAATCCAGTGCTTCATCATCTACTCAGCTGTCATAACTAATGCATGATTATGTTTTAAGGTAAAAGTTCTTTCTAAAACCCACTACAAGTACCTATGACAGACTCAGAATATTTTCATAACAATGCATAATTTAATTTGCTCAGCTATAAATTAATGTGTGTGTACATCAATGAGGATCTTAGTTATGGGGCTGCTGACTTTGTACTGCAGGATAGGCAGGCGCTGAGTATAAATTTCACTGACTGACTGGAAGTGCAGAGGAAATGAGTGGGTAATGAGAGCAGAGCAGCCAGTTCTTTAATTGAATTAAAAGCTGGGTGACACCAATGCAGACACCTGTCCAATTACAGACAGGCCAAGGTGTTTACCATTGCTGTACAAGCGATTTGAAGATGACAGAAATCTTTCCGCCCACAGATTAACATAATGAAGGAGAACAGATTACAGTGGATGCTAGCCAAACAGCTAGGTTGGCAGCTGAGAGAGGAGGAAAAAGTACCTTACTGAACTATGTAAATAAGAAGTGTACTTTTTTCATACCTACCAACTGCAGGCATTTGTGTGAGGCAAGGGGTGCAGCCAGAAGGGTCAGATGCAACAAGTTCCCCAAGACTTTATTCAAAGTTAACGCATTTCATAATCACATCTGATCTACCAAGCATTAGACGGATGTGTGTCTTTCGGTATTTTCTGCCCACTGCTGCCCATTTTTTAACATTTTTGTGGTAAGCAAACAGGAACACAGCTATCCTTCAAAATCCACATCTTTCTGAATTGTCCTCAAGCCAAAAGGTGTCCACAAAAATTCATATATTAATTAAAATAACATACAAAACTACATTTTATTATGAAAAACGTGAATGCGAATGCATATGAACGTATCTGTACTGAATTCCCAAGTGACTTTTTAACTCCCTGTGTTAAAATAACAGCATGCGCTGTTTGGGTTGCTACTAGATTGGGACCAAGGGCTGCAACATTGAAGCCAATTAGATAATATAACAGGGGTTGGGAACCTTTATCAGCTTAAGGGCCACATTACCTTGTGGGGAACCTTCTGGGGGCCACAGGCCAACAACAAAGGCAATGGATGTGACTCTTATCTTTGCACAGCGAGCTAATTATAACCATGGAAAAATTAGCTCCATCCAGGCAAGCAGAAGGCATTAGCACAGCTCAGGGGCACATTCCAGCCAGGCAAAAGCACTCAAGAAAAGCTTGTGCAAGGTTAGTAAAGTGTGTGGCCTGGGATGGGGACATGGCTTAAGGGGAGTTCTGAGAGCCAGACAAAATGATCTGGAGGTCCACACCTGTCCCCCTGCATTGTAGTCTCATGCATATTAGTGACACTTACCAATTAACCACACAGGCCCATTCTCATGTTGCCACCCTCTGAACCTCTCATGGAGGAGGCACATGAAGAAGGGCCTCAGATGATTGTCACCAGGTCTGGTTTGGTTAACATGGGAAGAGGAGGTCCTTGGGGTACTGCAGGCCTGAGCCATTTAAGGGTTTATATGTCAAATCTAGCAATCTGAATTGGGCCCAAAAACTAATTGGCAGTCAGTGCAGTTGAGCCAGGATTGGGGTTATATGCTCAAACCATCTTGCCCTGGTGAGCACTCCGGCCACTGAATTCTGCACCAGCTGAAGTTTCCAAACTGACTTCAGAGGCAGTCCCACATATAACGTGTTGCAGTAATTTAACTTAGATCAGCATATTGCTGACAATGTACTCCAAACCTCTGGATGACCCCAAACAGCGGTTTCATGTGGATGTTTAATGGGATGGAGAATAAATCAAACCCTGAGGAACCCCATAATGAAGGTGCCGAAGAGCACTCCCCAAGAAACAACCATCCAAGTAGGACTGGGACCACCATAAAGTAATGTCACCCACCCCCCTTTGAGGTTCATCTGCTTTAATAGTGGAGTCAAGAGCCCGGTGGATGCAAGCAATTTTATCCTCATATTGCTTTGCAAACAAGTCACAGTGAGCTACCATCAGTTCTGCCACCTCCTTCAGGCCAGACTCTAAGAGGCCCCTCACTACCCAGAAAAGCTCTGCCATATGACACAAAGAGGATGTAATAGAGGCAACAAGGTATGTATTGTTTGCTGCCTTCCCTGCTACTAGGTAGGCTTGATGATTAGCCCTCAACCAGAGTTTGATTGCATTTGATTGGTGTAGGAGAGGGCTCTCAGAGACTATCGTGACAATGGCCCAAGCCATTCAGATGTTCCAGAGCAGCCTTTCTCAACCTGTGGGTCCCCAGATGTTATTGAACTACAACTCCCATCACCCCTAGCTAGCAAGGTCAGTGCTCAGGGATGATGGCAGTTGTAGTCCAACAACTTCTGGGGACCCACAGGTTGAGAACCGCTGTTCTAGCGGTTGGACAGTGCTTCAACAGGAACACCAGTCATATCAGTTGGAATATCTCAAAGGGCTATCTGGAAACCCATTTGATCCATCAGCCTCGAAGAGCAGACCATCCTCATAGGTCCCCCTCCTCTACAAGGGGAGAAGGTACCGAAAGCCTACATCTCAACAGCAAGTGATTTGACCATGACAAGGAGCTGATGTCAATACTCAAGCCCATGGAACAGGAGACTTTTGCATGCAATAGAGTTATGGATTTGACCTGAGAGGGGTTTTGAGGGCACAATTTAAGTAGACTGACCATTGCTCAGGGGTATTATGTATGAGGGATTATATGGGGGCTGGGAATCCAAGCCAACCTTACCCCACCTCTAACCTGTTTTATTCATAAGCTATCAGCTCTCTCATCACAGTCCCCCATAATATCATCACATTCTCCATGTGATACCCAATTGTCTAAGAACATAGAGTGAAGAAGAAGAAAAGCATTGAAATGGGCTGAAAATAAATGAGGGGTGGGGTGGGGGAAAAGACAGAAAGGCAGCAGGTTTTTGAGTGGGATTTTGCTTTCCCTTTAAAAGCCCATGTAAAAATTGTCAGAACACAAAAATTCAGTGCAGCTTTATATAAACTGCAATGGAACCCCAAAGCTCAGTAACATCAAACCACTAAAATATAATTTGCTATTTAAAACAAAAAAGCTCGTTCTGACATTTTTCTTTAAAAAAGAGAGTGAGAGAGAGAGAGACACACATGCAAACATCACATTTAAAGGTTTGGTTCATGCATTTGCTTATGTGCTGCAGATAACTGAAACCCTGTGTTGTTGCTTCTCTTTTTTAACCCCACCACTGTGGTGAGTCACACTTTGTTGGTGTTAAGCGTTAATGCAAAATGCATTAGCGCTTAGTGGTGAGATCTCTGGATCGGCTGGTTCCAAAGAGCTTAATAGAGAAGCCAACACTCCAGCATTACATGGGATGCTAACACTTTGAAAACATCAATAATGCTTACTTTATGCTTATTGAATGCACTTTCAAACTGCTCCCTTCCATCACTGGAACATTAGAGGGAAGTTCTATGGTTCCATTTCTGACCCTGCTTTGACATCTGCTTATCTTTTGTTGCATTTACATTAGATTCACTGATGGCTCAAACCCTATGGCCAGAAAGTCTAGTTTTCAGAATGTGCTAAGAACATTTTACTTGTGCAACTAACACCAAAGGATTAATGCTGTTATTATATCCAAATCAGTAAGAGTCAAACTGACACACACACACAAAATCAAAATTATTGAGTCAGTATAGGATCAAGAACACCCACTTCACTTCATGGTCACTTTGGGAAATTTAACATTGATTTGTTCTTTTTAAAATGTTGCAATACTACATGACAGTATGTTGAGGGGGTTCTTGGACTCAAACAGAAGCTGGAACTTTTGATAGTAAACAAATAAGTCAACGTTCCTATTAGCCCAATCAGAGAACCAAAAACAAGGCACATTTTCCCATGAATATATTTAAACACCACCACAAAACAGATACACCCCTATCTTTACAAGAGAGTTCACTGTCAAATTTCCAGATGTTGAGGGCGTAGCCCATGCAGCTGAATCCTCCTAAAGTGGATCCTCCCCTAAAGGAACCTTTGACAGATGAACACACCACCTAAATTCACCCTTTGAGCATAAACTGCTGCAACTACTTAGAGAAATAAATTGTGTTTTGCCACTTCTTTTTCCCATTTGAAACAGTTTGTCATAATCTATATGATTGTGTCATTGTGCAATGCAACTTTCCTTTCTATTACTGCTCTGTCTTGCCCAGGAGTGGAGGGAGGAGGATACCAAAAAAGGAAACAAAATACAGAGTTGGGAGCTTATGGTGTTAGTCAAGTAAGTAAATTCCATGTACTCCCAAAATATACACATTTTTGCAAAGCAATTCCCCCTAATATAATGCATTTTGTAAGTTTTCACTAATATGTTCATTGTAATGCACACTTTACCTCAACACATGCATGTTGGTACGCCTTACTTGGCTGAAGAACTGCATTGCAAAATTCAGAAAAATGTGAATATTGAAGGATTGGTGTGTTTCACTTCAGATACAGTTATGGAAAGTGCAAATGAAACAGGTGCACCTTAAACTGTGATCTGAATTGAATTGCTCCCCCATCCCAAATCAAGATGGATCATTTATTTGAAGGACCAAAGTGCATTATTGGACACATGGACTGCTCTGTGCCAACCAATGAACAAGCAAACATTGTAGCTATTGCTCGAACAAGTTTTGGTTTTTTTTGCATCAGGTCTGTCTTACATACGGTTGTGTAATTAGTAAACACTGAGAGCAAAGATTATTTCCCTGACATCTTTTGAGTTCACATATTTGAGAGAGTATAATAAATCTCTCCTCTCACCATGCTTGTCCTAGGCAAGGACAATGGACAATTACATTCTCTGCACTGACTGATGAATGTATGAAATGATTGTTCTTTCTTGCTGTGAATGTCACTCAAAAGTAGCTAGTAGAAACTGGAGCAATGATGGCATGGCACTTCTGTCTTCTATGTCTCCCTAAAGCATATTTCTCAATCTGTCCACAGGGTGGTGAAGGGAACGCAGCAGTGGAACTTCCACAGTAATGGCAGGTCCCTAATCAACACAATATTAATAAACAGTTTGGAAACCATTACAGGACTTCTTTGGATTAGTGAAACCATGATTTCACTAATGTATTTCGATTTATGGTCCTACAACAGGACTAATATCAATGTAATTAAATCATACGTCTATGCTCAACTATAGGTAGAGTCAACCACACAATAGTTAACACCCGAGTACTGGGAGGTGTGGGGAGAAGAAGAAGCCTTTCATCAGAATCCTATGCTTCTTAGGGGTCTGTCATATCCAACCCAACAACAGTGAAAAGTTATAACTGCAAAAAAGGTTGCCTAAGTTAAACACTGCCGTAATGCAGATATTAATATTGTGCAGCAATTGGATGCAATAAAAGCTGACTCCTTCTGGAATAAAAAATGTCTAAACGCATCTTTACCAACCATAACTTATTCAAAACAGATACAAAGCAATCAATGATACATCCAGAAAGTTGTATAAATCAAATGCATGATCAAGCATAGGTTCTTCTTCTTAAATACCGTATTGTCCCGAATATAAGCCGCACCCACAAATAAGCCACACCTTTAAAATTCAGGGGGTGAGGGAGGGGGAAAAGACAATACCTGAATATAAGCCGCTCCCTTAAAATTTCACAGGCACTCATACCCGTAAATGGCAAATGTAGAAGACAATCCCACGGGTATCATTCCCCTGTGCTGCTTCCGGGGGGGGAGCCACGCCGCTTTGTCGGCAGTCTTCCTCCCTTCCCCCTTCTTTCTGGCGGTTCAGGAGAGGCTTGGGAGCCACAGTCAGGACGGGGGCCACTGTCCCGCACCCCTGATGGCCCTCGTGGTGGAATCCCGGGGGGGGGGGCACTCTCCATTCCAGCCTTGGAAAGCAAGGCAGGGCCACAGACCTAGGGCAGCTATTTCAGCAGCAATATCATAAAAGCCAATTTTTGTAAGGTCGTTAATATAAGTGACACATTAACTTTTCATGGTCAGAATTTGGGGGGGGGGAAGGGTGGTTTATATTTGGGCCAATGCGGTATACAGTGGTACCTCGGGTTAAGTACTTAATTCGTTCCGGAGGTCCGTTCTTAACCTGAAACTGTTCTTAACCTGAAGCACCACTTTAGCTAATGGGGCCTCCTGCTGCTGCCGCCGGAGCACAATTTCTGTTCTCATCCTGAAGCAAAGTTCTTAACCTGAAGCATTATTTCTGGGTTAGCGGCGTCTGTAACCTGAAGCATATGTAACCTAAAGCAAATGTAACCCAAGGTACTACTGTATAACAGAACAGATCAGAGCAAAAAATCTAAACTCTGTCTCTCCCATAGTCTGCATTAGCCTGCATCCAGCCTAAGCTTACAAATCATTATCACATCCTTTTCCCACTGTGCCTGGGAACAAAAGACAAAGGCAACTCCCCTTCAAATGGCCCAGGATACCTTAAGGACCCATGTGCTTCTGGGCTCTTGATTCATTCCAGTCTCCTGCCCAATCCTGACAGTAGCTAATTATAGCACTCCACCAAGGATATATAGTCTTTGGCTGCCCAACCACTACCCCCAACACAGAAGTCTATACCTTGAGGCTTGAACCTCCACCTCCTGTTTGCCTTTGCATTGTGCTTTCAACTAGACTACACAGAACACTGCCTGCTGTGAGTTCATTGTTGTAGTTTTTATTCTTCTTTGTGTACATGGCCCCTTCTCCTTGACAAGGAGAGACCTCTATACAAATGTGAGAGGCATTATTCCTACAGCAGTATTCCAACCTTTCTCATGGGAAGCATCTAGGGACTCAACTACATTAGTAAAGAAACAGCGATTTGAATGCGCTATAAACATGCAACACCAAATGGCGCTAGAGAGCAGGAAATTTTAAGACATGATTTTCCATAGATATTTTTTTCCTTTTGTTATAACAATCCAATTTCTGACTTATTGATAGCATTTTTTCCTGTGTCTAGATCCACACCAGGTTGCTCATCTAAAGATTTCTACCTACAGTACCATGGGTAAGATGCATAAATGTTATTGTTGTCTTTATTTCTATTCCATACTTTTTAAAAAGTGACATGTATTTATTTCTTCTATATTTCCCCCTGATGGTTTTACCCTGAGCAGTGGCTCTTCTAAATAAATAAATAAAATAAATAAATAAAAATAACCCAGGTGGCCTGGGTTATTTTAGACCACAACAAAAAGCAATTGGATGATCCTTATTCTGTTAGGATAATGCACAAGTATTTTGCAGATACATAAAGAGAAGGAGACAAATTATGGGAATTTTGATTTGGCAATACTGATTTTTAGATTGTGCATTAGATGATACAATGGTAAATACTGAGTATCAAGCAGGAAAAGCATTTTTCCACTTGTCTGACTGCAGATCTGATTCACTGAGGCTTGAAATCTCATTTGCAAAAGAGGCAAAGTTCAGCTGAAGAAAAGTCCAGGAAAAGTATTCAGGAAAGTCATTTCTCCCTCTGGCATACAGGCATATGAATCTTCAGAAGATATCATATAATTACCCATACATGTATGACTTCCTGGAATAACTGCATAACAGTATAGCCACTATTGTATTTCTATTCCACTGCAGTTTCACATACACTCATGTCTCAGCAATACACACACACACACACACACACACACACACACAAGTCTGATGAGGTGCCTCACTACTCCAGAAGACTTACAGTTGTCAATATTTGTGCTCTTTTTAAAAAAACTACTGCCACAAAACACACTATAGAAGGCTATTTTTCAAGGATACTTCATATGTCAACTTTTTTCAAATATGGCTAACCCAAGTGAGAAAAAAACATGTGTCTTGCATCCTAGAATGAAACTGGAAATCCCTGCTTACAGAGGCTCCGGAATTCAATGAATTTGCACTTTCAATATTACGCTACCCATGCACTCATCCCCTCATCACGCAGCAGAAGTGGAGAACCTGTGACCTGCCAGATGTTGCTGCACTGCAACTCCCATAATCCCTGGGGCTGATGGGATTTGTAGTTTGGCAACATCTGGAGGGCCACAGGTTCCCCCTCCCTGCCACTGAGAGAAAACACCAAGTACACTGAAGAGATCCTGTACTGAAACAAATGATGGATCTCCCTTGCCTTACACAACATAAACCCTGCAGGATCTCCCCGTGTCCATTAAGTATCTTCTCTCCCCCCCCCCCCACTAAGGAGGAAGCATGAGCATCTCACACCTCTTCCTCATTGTCTGAACAAGGCGTACAGTCTTTGCTGGTTCATTTCTTTAAAAAAAACAACACAGAGAATGAAAAAGGCAAACCATATTTTAAAAGTACAATCTAAGAAGTAACAACTGTCTTTTCAGTGTTAGCCATTTATAAAATATACACTCCCTGTATATCCGCTTTAGGAGATTTAAGTTGATTTGCAGCCTTTTCCTTTAAAATAACAAAACATATTTTCAACCGAAGCAATCTTCTCCACCAAGGAAACAAATGCTTCTAGCACAGGTAAGCCTGCCCTTATGGCTTTCTGATTTATTGGCACAACCTGAGCTAACAGCCAGCAGAGTTTCAGTTCCTGTGAGGTTTCCCATGTCCTCTGCATTAACTCATGTGTTAGTAGGTGGCCACCTATCGAACACATTTCCAAACACCTGCAGACCTGCCCAGCTGTGCAAATTGCTTTGTAATCAACCTGCAAAAGGCAAGCAGGAGAATTCACATCTGAAGACCACTAGATGTTTATCAGCTCTTTCAAAAAAAACCAAGTTGGCCAGAATTCTGCTACAAGGTTTCTACAAGATTTAGGCAGAGAGTTCTGCCTAAAGCTCTGAGATTAATAATGACTATACAATAGCAGAGCTAACCTTGACAACTATGCTGACTATGAATTATTATACTATTTTGGCATCTGAGGCAAACCACAAAATGGTGCTGCTGCCCCCCTGCCAGGAAAGAATGGGTGAATGAAGAACTGCATCAGGAACAAAGGGGAGGGGAATAAAGATCTGCACCTGAAACAAGGAGAGGAATCAAATCAACCTTATCCGATAGTTGAAGGAGGAACTAAAGGCCTGGTCTGGTGGGGAAAGGGGCCCGCTGTAAGTCACACTGACCCCCAGGAGACCCCAGAGGGTAGCCCCCGCCATTTCCTCCCTAGGGGTGGGAGGAGACCGGCAGTGCCTCCTATCCACCAAGAGGGCACGAGGTGGCAGATCTGGCCTCCATGGACAGTGTATAAGCTAAACTAGCTATAGCTTAGGGCCACACTCTCTTGGGGGCCCACAAAAAAACAAAAAAAACTGGACATACATTTCCAAAATACAAGATAAAAAACAAATAAAATAAAACCTACATACAGCAACAGTGTTTTGTGTTGTGTAGTCTCCTGTGATCTAAGTAATGGGCCCCACCTGCTAGCCTGCTCACTAAAATATTACTGGTTTGCTCATTTCTGTATATAGGTTGCCTACATTCTGCTATTTATAATTATTAGTAGTTTGCATCATATACTTACACCTATTATTATTTCATGTTATAGCAAGTTTCTAGAGACTAGATTATGAGTCTTTGTAAATTGTGTTTCTAAAGGAACTTTTATTATTGTCAAATGCCAATGTGTTTGCATTAAGTTTGTTATGAATAAAAAATCATTTTAAGTTAGAGCTTAATAATTATTTCACTATTAATATACTTCTTCTTAATTGTATTTCAGTTCAACAATTACTTTGATAAAATACATATTTTGTTATGTGCAAATGGCTTTAGATACCTATTAGGTCCATAAATTACCATATAGCATATATTCAACACAAAAAACAGTGACAATTTGTTGTTGACAAAGGACAGCTGGACATATAAATGGCCCCATTACCTTCAGTAGCTTACGGCCTCATCAAACCTAAATCCGGCCCTGTCCATGCAGTGTGCTACAACTGTCACTGCTACCATGGCAGGAGCGCAGGCAATCTATTCCTTGGAAGCCAGATCTTCTGCCCGTGTAGATCCTGCAACCTGAGGCCATCACCTCATCTTGCCGAATGGGTGGGCTGGCCCTGACTGAACTTTATTTTTAACCTAATTTATTTACTGCCTTTCAGTGTGCAAAAGGGACCCAGGGTAGTTTACAATATTACAACATTACAAAACTAGTGAGCATTAACTCAAGGAGGTAGGAATTATAACATCTGGAAGAATAAGAAGATCTTAACTGCACAAGTCAAAAGTGAACCTTTCTTAGGAAAGAAGTTTCACAATTTGGGTGTTGCAATCAAGAAGGCCCAAATTACATTTATGGACACAGCTGTCACTTCACACACACCTTGCATTCACATTAAAGACTACCAATGTCATCAATTCTCATAAATAGGCATGAAACCTTGCCCCTGTTCCCCACTGATGGATCCTTTTCTTGGGTTTGTTCATCAGTAACTAAGCATTACCACATCAATTGTCACATGCAAAGTTGTCACTTGTCTGAAAGCACCCTACATGTTGAATGTTTTTCCTTCTCTCTTTCTCTAAATAATCCCCCCCCAGAAAGTTATTTCACACATATGACTGCCCCTCATGTATATTATATTTGCTCAGCAATGGACTATGTTACTCAAAATACTTTAAAAACTCAGTTATCAAAAGGCTTTCCTTTTCAGCTGCAAGCAGTTTTACATAGTGGTATTTTATTTACGGAGATAGAGTCTGCATATTTCTAATTAAATATTTTGCATATATTAAATATTTACTTAAAACATTTAACCTTCCAAAATAACTTCACAACTTTGGGAATTCTTCCCAGACTGGGTATGGGTAAATTGTACTCCAAAGAACTATGTAAGGCAGCTTTTGGTTATTATTAATCTTTTTTTTTTCATGTTCCATATCAACCCTGGGCTGAGACTGAGATGAGGTTCAAAAATATTTTGTAATATGTATGGGTTTACTATTAAAAAGAATTTTTTTAAAAAAACCTATACTGAACATACTGAAAAATAATCTTTTGGACCCGAGGCAACGATGAGATCCTGATTTTAATGTCACCTAAATTCAAAACTTCTTTTTCTGTTCGCTTGATGACTGATACCTTTTAAATCAAGAACAGAATCAATGACATAAACTGAGCAATAAGTAGAAAATGCTGCTGTTTGTTCAGGATTATCTTGTGGATATCAATAAGGAGAACTGTCATTCCCCAAATATTTGTGCTGACAGAATCTTTTCATGTGAATTTAAGCAAACATCAACTAAACAGGTATAAGCACATGGCTGAACTGAAAAGTCCTTGAAATACATCTGCTTGACCACAGTGCTCTCAAAAGTTAGCTTGCTGACTTTTAGATTTGATTACTGCATGATACCAAAATCAGTAAGATGTTTTTATTAGTAATGGAGAAATAAAATGATATTGCCACATTTATTTTAAACTACTCATTTGCCAGCAAGGGGCTTCTGGAAAGTTGAAAGCTATATACATATATAGCCCCTAACCCCTTTCAAACATAGCCAAAGAACAAGACAAAATACACAAAAATTAAAGCACAGGACTTCTTAGCCAATCAAAACAATCACTACCAGCAGGCCCCACCAATAGCCACCATCTCCCACCCAAAGAAATGGTTCAGGTAGGGTGGTACACTCTTTTGCTCATTCCCCTTCCCTTTTTTCTGTGTAAGAAGCCACAGAGAGAAAAACAAACAAAGGTTTATAAGGGGGGGGGGGGGAAATGGGGCACTGAATCCCTCCCTGTCAATCAAGCCAGCCTAAGCCAATCAGAACCATGCATTCTTCCTGCATTCACAAGCCAATCAGAGCCATCACTTCTTCCTGTGGTGTCATTTGCAGTACAGTGGTACGAACTCGGGTTACGAACTTAATTCGTCCAGAGGTCCGTACTTAACCCGAAACTGTTCTTAACCTGAGGTGCGCTTTCGCTAATGGGGACTCCCACTGCTGCTGCACCACCGGCACGCGATTTCTGTTCTCATCCTGGGTCGAAGTTCGCAACCCGAGGTACTACTTCCGGGTTAGCGGAGTTTGTAACCCGAAGCGTTTCTAACCCAAAGTGTTTGTAACCTGAGGTACCACTGTATATGCCAGAGAGAAATATTTTACAGTAGAAGCATTGTTTACGTGTATGTGGCCGTGGGGGGGGGGGGGGCAGAGAACAAGCAGGCAGCCCAAACATGTATGTGTTTGCCTTCTTTTGCTTACTAGAATCCTTTTTTAATATTTCCGCCTATTTTCCTTAAAGCCCTGTGCCCTCCCTGCTTTCTTTGGATATCCCTTCCCTCCTGACATCTTCCTGCTTCTCAAACATGAAAGCTGAAAACAAAAGAGAAGACATTCTCCAACACCAAAGCAATTCCCAATCCTGTTATTCCTAAGGGGCACTGGCTTGAAAACAGAAGGTAATTTGTGGAATATTGCCTAAACAACATGAGCCAATAAGCCAAAGCAGGCCATCTTTTACTCAGTGACCCATATAAAGGCATCCAGATCAGGCTTCCTCCCCTGTCTGGGCAATAAAGATATGGGTTGTTCCTCTCTGTGTATTTGCCTTCACGTTGTCCTCTCTCTGGCTTTGCTTCATTCTACCCAGAGACTTGTTCTCTTTCTCTCATACTCATGAAAACACCAAATTATTTTGCAGTGTCTGAGCACAGTTGCTCATCTCACCGCCACCAACAGATTAAAAATACTGCATTACACACATATTTATTGGCACGTACCTGTGAATGCACTAGCATTAGAAATCTCCATTCTGACAGTAGGTATGCTGGGATCATCTTTGCTGGACGCCTTTAGAATGTACTTCTCAATTACACCTTTGACCCCAACTGGTTCGTCCCATGTAACCTCAGCACTGTAACCATTTATGCTGTGAGCTCGCGAGGGTGTTGGCACGTTTTGCGGGACTGTGGAAGGATAAAAGAGGAACAGAGAAAACAGCAGTCCTAAGAAGACTGTTGCCCCATTCTTCACTTTTAATAGTTGCAGTAAATCAGATTCACCATTAGCATAAATACAATTTATTAGAGTTGTAACTTTCCAGCATTGATTTAATATGACTGCACATCTTGAGCCATTCACTTTTAGCTATATTTCAAAACCATCAGAACTCCATCTACATAACATTCTTCTTTGTCTAGTTCAGGTTTTCAAAAAACATTTAATGTATCAAACGTGTTTGAAACGTCACTCACAAGGGAAGAGGGTGTACTGTAGAAGTTTAAACAATATAATGATGTATCCAAGTAAGACCAGATAATTAGACTGTTATTATACACAAGCATTTGAAATTTCATTGCTGAGAAGTAAAAATTTTGCTAAAATGATGTCTTTTTCTAAACAACTGGAGTTTCATATTTTCAGGTTCCCAAATTACAAAACCTAGAGATATTGCATGCAATCAATCAAATTCTGTATTATCAATGGATATGTATCCATTAATGTCAACAGATGGTGGGTTGCAGGGACTTAAGTTATCATTAAGAAGGAAACAAAGTTTGAGATTTTGTAAGAATATGCCTTTGCTTTGGGTCAGTTCAAATAACAAAGTACAGCTTGCTACTTTTTTGTTTTGTTTCTTTATGAATGAAGATGATTAAAATAACTTTCAAAGCACAGCTCATGTAAGTCTTGCAATTCTTGTGGGGTTTTTTTTTAAAAAAATCTTATTTCCAATAACTTTTAACTATTTATTAGATGTTGCTATATCAAGTAAAGATCTGGCCAGAAACAACTTCATCACAGATGACTGCACAATGGATGCCAAGGAAAGGCCCAAGGAACTCTATGGCAGGATGATGGATGATAGTTTTGCTATAAATGCATGTGTACTCTAGAGTCCTGGTGATTAGGACTGCTGTAGCCTCTCAGCATCAAGTGCCCCTCTTTTATGCCCTGATACCTTAAGACTCATTTAAAAAATAATCTAGTAGGAGGGTAGTCTGTGTAAGGGGCATCAGTATGCTAAATTTCAAAGTGTTTGCCTATGTTTCCTCCTAAAAGGAGCAATGATCCACATGCAAATCTTCAGGTTGCTGACAATACTACATTAATATATTGATTTTATTAGTTCTGAAATGTATCACAGGGCAAGGTAAGGTACTGTATAGCAGATGGTCTTCTCATAGGGGACACAACAAAACTGACTCAAAAATAATTAAATAGTGCAATTATTTTCCAGCCCTTGGGAACATGTAGCTGTTCCGTGCTGTGGTCAGATTGTAAATATAAATTTATGGTCTGAGTTACTCTGGTCAGACAATTAGGGCAAAAATATGGCTGCAGTTGCTCGCTTTGGGATGGTCGACCACATGGTGGCATTAAGCTGTATAAGCAGCACATTTGCAAGTCAAAACTCTGCTTTGGTAAAAAGCGTTGGAAAGCAGCTTTTGTGACACAGGAACATTATACTACTAATTTGCAAAGAGACTGGTGATTGCGGAGGTCATATACCAGAGTTGTTTCAGCATTTTATGACAATAATTGAAGAAATCAATTCAGTCCAAACAAAACTGACTGTAGTGCAACAGTTCATCCAATAAAAGGAAAGTTTTGGTTCAAAGACACTGCAAAATGGCTGTCCCAAAAAGTAAATCATCTTTATATTTTCAGCTTGAAGCCACAAGGTTGGATAAAAAACTGTCTTCCCAAAATCTCTACCTATTATCACTTTCACCACCAAATTCAAGCAGGATGGGGGTGAGGTAGAGGCAGATTTAGGGTGATGTGGTCGCACTGGGTGTGCATTCGAGGAGGGTGCCTTCTCAAAGTCCAGTAAGTGCTTGCCCGGCTTCAGGAAGATGTATGAGGACTCTGACAAGGTCCTAGAGTTCTTCTGCCTCCTTCCGAATGCTGAGCAAGCACTTATTGGAGTTTGGGAAGGTGTTAAGAGGCCTCTAGGACCCTGCTAGAACCTTGTGGCTCCTTCTCAAAGCCTGGCTTAAGCCTGCACTGCAAGGGCAGGGTGGAAGGGAATGGCCCCTTCCCAACAGGAAAGGGAGAAAATTCTCTTCTGAAACATTTTGTATCCATTAATACTGAATGAAAAAAATCTTGTTAGTTCATATTGTGGGTGAAGGAAGGGCTCACAGAGGAGAACTGGAAGGACTAGAAGCCAAGCCCATTGCCTCTTTCAACAATAGCTTAGGATCAGGTTACCTGAAGGGCCACCTTGTACCTTATACCTCTTGTCCCTTATACTGGGTCATCTACAGAATGGTAACCTGATGGTCTCATAGTTATCATATATATATATCATATATATTATGCCAACTAAGGCTTTTAGCCTAGTGACACCAGTACTTTGGAACACATTCCCCCTACCCCGACACTGAAATCAGAGTGGCACTCACAATTATATTTCATTGCCTGCTTAAAACATTATCACCAACTGTTTTGAAGAGAATTAATTTGATTCAAGATTGTTAATTTGTTCCATGTTTTATGATTTAATAATTTTGTGATGTTTGAACTTTTTATTGTACGCCACCCTGAATTTTTGCAATGAATTGGTGGTGAAGAATCACTCTTATAAATAAATATTAAAATAAGTTCCAGAAATAATAAAGCTGAATCCACTATGGCAGTGGCTCCCAACCTTTTTTTGGGCCATACCCCACCCAAGCATCTCTAAAATCCTGATCACCCCCATGACATATAATTTTTATTATTTAAAAAGTGAACTCCCATTCATGTGGAGGAAGCCTAAAAGGCCATTCACTATTAATAACTCATTCTTGAATTGCCCCCTTAAAAATCAAATTGCCCCCCCTTATGGGGCATGTGCCCCACATTGGGAACCATGGCACTAAGGTGTCCACAAGTTTTCACCCCATTTGTTGTGATATATTCAGTACCACCAAATATTCTCAGGGTGGTGCTGAAATTTCCCAACAATTCAGGGGGAGCCTGACTTTCCACCCCAATGTTTATCTTTTTACTCAGCTCTATCAGTAAATGTACTTGCCGGACATATGTATTTGTCAAATTTCTAACATTTGTATGGATCATGTGTGGCCTTGAACCTATGAAATTGGGCTACACCACTAAAACTGATGTTTTATCTATAGGGATTGGTGTATATGTGTATGTATACCCCACTCCCAAAAAGTCTCTGCTCGGGGGGGGGGGGAATGGACAAGTGCCCACAAAAACAAAATTATCATCTGGCAAGTCAACACATAGCTTAAGATGTTTCTTTAAAAGATAGGAAAATCAAGAAATATATGAAATATATGGACCAGAATATGATTCTGTTTTATATGTGCTGAAGCCTACTAAAAACAATTGTCATAGCATATTTAATCCTACATTGAATGGTAACCATGGTATTTCAAGTTCCAAATAACAACAGTAAGAACTGGGCCAAAAGCCTCTTTGATTTCAGTGTGTAGTTTTGGTGTATCTTCTCTTTTTCCACACTAAACATTGCCATTGCTACCAAGCCAGACTGGATACAAGAACAAAATGCAGAAATGTTAATTACCCGATTCTCTTGTGCGACCACGATCCCAGGCACTAGATACAGTTCCTCGTTCATTAGAAGCAATTGTCCGGTACAAATATTCTTGCAAGAGAGAGAGAGAAAGAGAGGGTGTGTATAAATGTGAGAATAAAAGATAAAGGTAAATGTAAATGTGAGAATAGAGCAGTAGAAAATGAACTAAAATGAAAATGAACTAAAGCCACACAGCTTTTCATATAAGGAAGAGGCCCGTGTGGTACCTGTAAATGGCTGTAGACCACTCTCATAAACACTCCTTTCTTTTCCTCGGTACACTAGGATGGAGTCATTCCCCCTGCAGTTAACAGCACTGTCAGTTGATAGGCATCCGTCCAGATTGACTCTGACAGCACTGCTGGACACAGATGCCAAGTTAACGACAGCACCTCGTGTAAATTTAACATCCTTCATGCAGCCACCAAAACCTAGCAAATAGTAAGGGATTAGTATCACATAAAGGGCTTCAGTTGTTAATTAAGAATCATGTTTTGCTTCTTGCAGTGCTACATTTCAGCGATAAGGAGAGCTAGATGTAAACGTTAAACTTCAAATTATGTTTGAGAAATGATTAAAAAAATATTTAACCTGATACAGAGCTATCATTCCTGAATTTCTACTGCACTGAAATGTACACCGATTATCCAACATTTCAGCCGACATGGAAAAACCTTAATTTTGCCACTTGTCAGCATACATTCACATCAACAGGTGCAAAATATTGATTTGGGAGGAAACCTATCACAGATTCTTCCTATAATATATAACTTTTATGCTATTTGTAGTTAAATGCTGTTATCATAATAACAAAAGCAGTGTGAAATGGCTATTTTCACAACATGAATATTCACACGTGCTTTACAGTCTAATTATTGTAGTCATAATATAAAAAATAGAAAAGTACTTGGAATGCCTTGCTCTAATTTGGTAATAGTAGGTGGGTGGGTATTTATTTGTTTGCTTTCATTTACCTAACTCCAACCTGAAATTCCACACAGAGCCAATGTGGGTAACTAACTAATAATTGCTTTTATTAGAGCAAAGTCACTTCAGGATGAGACAATTTGCAGTGGGAAAATGGTGATGGGGGTGAAGCACAGACACCTTTCCCACCTCTACGTTTCCAGTTGCAGAGTGGGCAAGGCACATCTTAAGAAAAGTGTAGCTGTTCATCTTCTGAAAAACTACCATCTCCCCAAAAGCAGCTTGTCTACAACAAAAGCAATCCAAATTGTGCTAAAAACATCCATAATGTTTATTTAGGCATTTAAGTAAAGAAGAATAGCCACACTGCAAATCTGAAAGGCACACATGGATCAATCAGGTGACACAGCCACCATTCAGATTTGCCATGTCCACCCCTGCGTAGAAGCGCTCCCTAACATAGACTGTTCCTTTCTTCTGCCAAATGCATGAGGGCGTATACTCTGTGGCTTCAGGGTAGAAACCCTGCCTTTGCCTCCAGTGTCTATGTCTTCTCCATTCACGACCTTCCCAGGTTGAGCTGGAAGGTCTGTAAAGAGGCTTCTTAGTGCATTTGGCTAGGCATGCTTAAAAGTCCCTTCCACGTATGCCCCTTACATACTTTATACCCTCACACCTTTGGCCGAACACAGCTATTGGCAGTATAGCATTGTTACTACCTACCTCCTGGTGGCATGCTTTGGAACTAATCAGGAGCTTCTGCAGCAAAGGCCAAATAGGAATTGCTAGAAATCTAATTTGTTAATTTGGCAAATAGCCCTGGTATAGCCCTAGGCTTCTGAAAGTTAACTAGACAACCCCTGGGTCTAGGATCTCTAGAAGCCCCGAACAAAAAGCCCCCAAAATGTGTATCCTCACTTAGGGGTCTGGCTGGGATGAACAGAGAGTGCTGCTAAAATCTGACTCTAAGCTTTGCTACAGCTGCCCATCGCTCAGTGTACAAGAAATACCAACTGTGGTGTACAAGGATCTCAGTCATCTACAGCAAGATGTACCCATGGGTTAATGTTTGAAATTAATCTAACATACCACTGTGTATCTTTAATATCACGGCAGCCTTGTTAAGAGCAACTATTGTTTCTTGTTAAAGGAGAAGGCAAGGGAGAAATTCTTTAAAATTTAATTGTGCGCAATCAGCACCCAAGTGACTGCTAACACATGCACCATTTTCAGTGCTGAAAGGGGATGGGGTAGGGGCAGTACAGGGCAGAATGGACTTGCATGCATCCTGACACGTGCGGCAGCCCGGAAGAGAACCCCTCAAGTAAGTTGGAATTCCCCTGTACAAAAGAAGTAGTTCACAAATGGTGGGGATTGCTTCCATTCCTTGAAAGCTGGCTCCAGCTTTGGGGAGCCCCTTGAGCAAGTTCTCCACCTGCTGTTTCTGCATTCCATCTACTTGACCAAACTGTATAACTGCTCAGCATGCTGCCACAATATATGCTATCCACTTGCAGACATGTTTCCTTCCCTTGTAGGAACATACCTTGTTCTAATCCCAGCTTTTTAAAGACATTCTGGACCTCATCTGGGATTCCTCCAATGTAGACTGGAGAGTTTACAAACAGCTGATCTAAACCAGGTTCCACCACATGTTCTTTCAATTCATTTACACTTGCTGAAACTACCAACCCTCCTTTCTTCAGAATAACTTTATTCCATTTTCCATCGCAATAGGACAAGCCTAACCAGAGATTCACATGTGTCAAAACAATGCCATTGCTTAGCAGAAAAGACAAGACTCCGCTTTTTAGTTCTGCCTGTAGTTCAAAGTTGAAACAGAAAAGAAAGAATTGATGACAGCAAGAAAGACAAAAATGCATTTAAGCAATGGAACAAATGTAAATAGCAGCTAAATAATATTCATTAACATTTCAGTGATAGTGCTGTTCACACAAGAAGAAAAACAAAATAAATAATTTTTATCAGCACAATTAGGGTGCAATCATATGGTCCACGAGATGTTATTTGGCAGATTAGGAGCTCTGTCCATTAATGTCTCCTTGTTGCAACCACCACTAATGCTCCAATGAAACCAGCAGAAATGATTTTTTCCCAAAAGGGAAAAAAACACCTTAAAAAGTAAAAAGAGGCCATGAAGCCCCGCCTCACTTTCTACCCTGCTAGTGTGAGTCCAGTAGGGATTTGACAGAGCTCTGCCCATGTTTAAAAAACAAACTGCAAGCTTTTAAATCACATGACACTTCCTTAGACAGATTGCTTCGGCTGGATAATTACAAACCTGGGTAACCTATATCTCACTATTTTTCAGTCTCCAGGTAAGGAAATTGGGACAAACATGCAGCACAACCTAATGTGTGTTTACTAAGAAGTAAGTCCCATTGGGTTCAGGTAAGTGTCTGTAGGATCACAGCCTTAATTGTGCAGGAAAATGAACACAAGAATAGCACCATCTGAAAAATGTGTGTTGTTCAAGGGATATAGCGAAACGCATACTTGAGTGTCCACTAGTATTGCAGGGTCTCTTCAGGAAAAGAAAAGGCTAAGAAGTAAACCGTACATCTATCTGTAGTGGAGTCCCTACAGATAGGGACTGCTGGATGGCACCTTATAAGCCTCTTTCCAGCAACTCCTCCAGCCAAGCTAGTGCCAAACATATTGCTTTGCTTTCCTTTGGACCACATCAGCAAGGCTGGGTGAGTCTTGCCGTCTGGGCAGCCCAGGACCTCCATACACATTGCCCTGGCTTGCACCCCAGGGTAGGTCACTTCAGTGCTGCTAACACAGTGATTTGGCTTCACCCACAGAGGCGCACTCCATTGTCTCTAGAGACAGACAAATGCCAACAAGTATTTTTAGAATGTAGAACTGCTCTAGTCAGAGTTAAGCACTTTAAAATCCCATTTATTTTGATAGAAGCATTAAGCACATGCTATTCTCCTTTCATTGAAATCAACAGAACTTAAGAAGTATTAACTTGAGCTGATCATGATCTTTATTTCTAATCTGTGTGTAACTAGCTTATGACTTCATTACTGAGATTTGCATAACTGATGGGAGTAAAAAGACTGACCTAAAGTATGACTGCATCTTCTAATCATTTTACAAAATGGGAAAATATGTATTTGCCAACTGTATTATGAAGAATATTATGACAAGTCCATTGAGAAAGAAATCCCAGATCTGCTTAATCTAACTGCTAACTTTAAATTTAGTGTACTGAATTTTAAATATACATGATTCATGCTGGTCCAAAAATAATATTGGATATTTTTTGAAATGTCTGAAGAAATGGTTTCTTTAAAAAAAATAATGGGGTATATTTGAGGGTATATTTATGAGTCAGTTTATCTAATATAAGCACGCATCACCAAAATGTTCATTTTCTAGTTAAATTGCCTGCATGATTTCAATAGTCAACACTGCCTCTTTTTTGGGATGCAGTGGTAAGTATATTTTGAGATTCTAAATTGTCCAGCTCAGGGGAAAAATGACATTTAAATAAGGTTCTTTGTGAAAGAAAAGGATTAATAAGGCCACAGGAAAAACAGACATTTCAGCATCCATGCCAAAATCTTATTATGTGAAATAAAGAGGGCAACTTAAGATGTGCATTTTCTTTTCTTAAAGATACACTTGTTTAATAAATATCATCATCTTGTATCATGTATCAATATTACCAGATAGGCAGATAGAATATATATTTAGTTTTTTTAAAAAAAATGACCCCAGCTGATCAAACATGTGTTTCCAGTTGCCAGCTCAGTCCTGTCCCTGGTTTCCACCCCCTCCTTGTCCTTTCATCTTCTGAATTCAAAGACAGGAGCTACACAAAAGCAGTCATTGAGCTGTCACACACTCCTTTCCAATGAGACTTTAGTGCTAGTTCTCATGAAAGACCATATAATCCCATCTGTTATGATCCGTTAAGGGAAGAAACTGGCTGCACATAATAAAATAATATAATAATTCACAACAAATGGCACTGTGAGGCGACCTCCTGAAGAGAAAATGTACTGTGTGCTGTTATCCCGCATATCTCGCCAGTTACTGCCATCAGCGTCTACACTGCAAAGGGTCTGTGAGATAGAAAGTTTAAAAAGAAGACACTCTGAAAAAGAAGGGTGTCCTTGGGGTGCATTTTATGAAGGAAGCTCGTTTCTGAAAGGTTGCCATATCGCCCACTGTAGGCCAAATACTTTAAGTGCTACACATTGCAAGTATTCTGACAGTAGCTACAAATCGCTTGGTAAGAAGTAGATTACTGGCTAGCTGTTCAGAATGGCCAGTTGATGGTTCATCAGTGAATTTGGTGAGAGGGAACTTGAAAGAGCATCTCCATCCCCATCGTTCAGCCAAGATATTAAGATCCAGCTCCAAGCGAATTCTGGCAGTTCCCTCATTGCAATGTGAGGTTACAGGGAACCAGGCAAAGGGCCTTCTCAGCAGTGGTGCCCACCCTGTGGAATGCCCTCCCATCAGATGTCAAGGAAATAAAGAACTATCTGACTTTTAGATGACATATAAAGGCAGCCCTGAATATGGAAGTTTTTAATGTTTGATGTTTTATTGTGTCTGAAGACTTAATTTGTTGGAAGCTGTCCAGAGTGGCTGGGGCAACCCAGTCAGATGTATGGGGTATAGATACTGTTGTTGTTGTTGTTGTTGTTATTGCTGCTGCTGCTGCTGCTGTTTCATAAGAATTTGGACAAAATAATGTAGCCTATCTCTTTCCTACCTGCAACTAAATGGAGGGGACAGGTTTAAGATGCACCTGTGTATGTGGAAAAAAAATAAAGTTTCCCATTTTGGAAGAGAAAGAATGCCAAGAATGGTTAAAAACACCTTGAGAGTGTGGGAGACCTCTTTCCCCTGGGATATTGTGTGGGATAGTATGGCTTGTTAATGTGACTCTTTGCCTACATAAATGTTTTGTTTTGTGTACTTAAAGCCAAATCAAACATATGGAGTACTGCCCCTGAAATTTTTCCAGTTCAGGAAAACATAGGGCACACAGTACAGTAATATTATTTGTCAGCTCAAATATGCATAGATACTTTTTGCCTCCACTACTATATTAATGCAGTAGTGATAAGGAGTTAACTGTAAAGTGCAGCTCAGCAACAGAGAAATGGAAGGTGCTCACCAATGTCAGGGGGGAAATGCAAAGAAAAAACATTTAGTTGTCCATGGCTTTAGCTATTTAACTATCTATGGCCAGTAGCAATGATGGCCTGACATGTATTCAAATAGTGAAATCTAAACTAATTCCTTGCAGTAAAAAAAAAAGGAGGGGGGCTTTTTTCTATAAGCTATGTTGCTTTTTTATTTTACAGTCAAGTAACTGGTTTAAGTATCTTAATGTCTTTGGAAGAGAGTTGGGGAGTTACTAAAAGACAGGTGAACTATGTGATGGAGTGGCTTTGATTTGTGGAAAAACCAGGTTGATATCCCTGCTGAATAACACTGAAATAAATTTGGAAAGCCAATACCGCTGGACTGAAATTTGCTTGCAAATGTTTCACTTTGCATTCAGGTGTTGATGGGCTTTTCAAATTATTTGATTATTTTCAACAATCCCTGAAGGGAGCTGTAGTTAGTCATAAATTCTGGAAAAGTGGACTTTGAGGAAGAATGAACTCAGGGAAAACAATAAAGCTTTGGAGCGAGAGGGACCTGCTCATCATTACTTAGGATATCCATGTGGGGTTTTGCTCAACATAGCACTACCGAGAACTTTATGTCATCACAAGGCTTACTCTTTGTGCAATACAATGTTCCTCCCCTCTTCTTTTCCTCCGCTCCACCTAAATCTGTTCTGGGGGCTCCCTCAAACTTCCAGGACAGATCTGGGGAGGAAGAAATCCTGTTGCTCTAACACTAATGCAATAGCATAAGAATATAGCTGACTATCGTTCATGTACTGTGCATGCACTAAAACTGATGGATACTATCAGCACTTACCTACTTTGTGGTGCACCTGTTAGGGGGAAAGATGGGAAAGGGTGTCCCAGACAAAAGCCGGGTGCTATCTAACCTATGGAGAGATAAGCCATAGGGTGTTCATTTATACTAGCAGTTGTTTGAGTGCAGCAAAAAGGACCACAAGTCCTTTGCAGGGCCAATGTGCTTAGGACTTGTACTGCAACCCTCTGGGCAGGGACCATGTTACTTCTGAGTTCTTTATAACACTAAGCATGATATTAGTGGTCAAGAAATGTTAAATACTAATGGATGGCCTATTAATGGATGGCCTTTTCAAACAACTTCAACTTCCAATAATCTGTGATCCCATGATTGTATAAAGGTAGAGAAACCAGATGGCCTGGCAATGAAATACATTAGTGAAATGGCACAAGACAAAAATCAATAAGATACTATTCTTTCTAGCTATAAAACTATACAGGAAAGTAGATTAGGTCACAGAGGTTATGGGAATATCACTATACCTAAGAAACAAAATTGAGGACCTAATGAACAGTCTTTATGGATGCACACTCCTATTCATATAACTACTGCTATGATTAGTCCACTGTCCTCCAGATTAGGACAAAGGTAATGAGTTACTTCAATTGACAGATGGGAAGAATGAAATCAAGTAGCAATTGATATATTCTCTCATGTAAATTTCTTCATATCATGCAGTTTATCCTGCCACACAAAGGAGATCCAGCATCTATGCCTAAAAATTCTTAAATAACCTATTTGAAAACAAAAATATCAACACCTACAGCAATGTAATCTGGCCCTTCTTTGTTGTAAATGAACAGAAGTAATCCATTCAGCTGATCCGTTTTAAAAATAAAGGAGATCTCCATGTCTGGACCAGCATGTAAAACATTTGAGTGAAGTTCTAGGAAACCTTAAGAAAGAGAAGGAAAGAAAAGAAAACCATGCAAAGAATGTTATACTGCAGTTTCTATAATTATATAAGTGAGAATGAAATTCAGTCAAATTCAGTTCAAGGAATTGTGTATAATATTAGCCCAATAAATAGAGGGCTTGTTTTTGAGATGAATGAAATGAATACTGAAGTCATAACTTAGCAGTAAGTTAGCCACACTCATGTAGGCTTCCCCCTTCATTTCAACTGCATTTGGAACTACATACTGAAATGAGAGAGAAATTTCAGACAGGCAGATTTGCCTTTGTACAACACTGTGTGTGTGTGCATCAAAGCCACTGTATCTTAAACAGGTCATTGGCCTGTGATGACTTTCTCATTAAACTCAATTTCACTAACAATAACATTAAAATAACTAGAAAATGCAAGCAGCAATGGTTGGAGAACAAAGCCCTGTGTAGGATATCAAATGTCATATGCCAGAGATGGCCAAGGGCCATCTTGTCTGGTAAAACACAATGCCCTTGCAAGGGTCTGGTTTTGTGATCAAGATGAATATAACCCAATAGTATGGACTCCATGATGTCTGACGGGTGAGTGAGACTGATCACATGGTCCCACACCAGCATCTCTAGGGTGGGGCCATGTCCCATCAGTCCCATCCACCCTCCATATACTATGACAGGTCTGGGGGAAAGTGCAATTACAGCAGCTTCCGTGTCTTTGCGCATAACATATTCAGTAGACTTAAGAGTAATTAAGAAGTAAAATGAGGCCCTTTCAGTTTTGATTCTGATGTTATGGGACCTGCTATTAGAAGCTCAGCCCTACTGACTTTTCAGAAGATCTGCAAGCCATTGCTCTTCAGAAAAACCATTTTAAGGGATAAAGCTGGCTAGGTTTTCTCCGAATTTTGCTATATTGTGCTGCTTCTATTTGATTGTTTAAGAATATAAATGTACTGTATTTTAAATTTGAAAAGCACCAAATTCTAATTAAGATCAAATAAAGTATTTTGTATTTTTTTCACTTCACAAAATTCAGAACAACACAACAACAACAAAAAGCACAGGTAGTATTTCAAACAATTTTAATATGGGGTTATACCTTTCCCAAGAAAATGTGCTCCATTTGCAAGCATGCCTGGACACCCTTCCCAGCTGTGATAAACATTTCTTTGCTCCACTGCTTCCTTCCATTCTAAAGGCTCCCAAACTTCATGTGGGTGATGCACCTTTTTCAAGGACACCTCTCGGAGACACCCCACAAATCCTCTTGTAACTATTTTAGAGGCGCCTGACAAAAAAATATGTTAAAAAGCTGAAATGCACAAAATATAATGAATTTGTTGGAAATAAGAAATAAAAACAATTAATGTATAACATCAAAAGAGGTCCAATCAGTTCTCCAACTCATCTCACTTGGAATGGCTCTGGGAATACTCAAGGGTAGGCTGGGAAGTGAATGTATTGCCATGCAAGCCATGCAACACCTTCTTACCTGTATCTTTTCTTAGGATTGTAAAACCCTGTGGAAGTCCTCCAACAAAAACTCCTGTGTTTTCTCCAATAATGGTACTACCACTGACAGCTGATGAGGAACCTAAAAACAGCCAAAGAAATTTTATTCTACTGAGAACTAGACGATATCAGGTCAAAATTCACCACCATGGAAAAAGCAGAGAACAATCTTTATTTATTTAAAGTATTTATCGGCCACATTTCAAGACAAAGTCCTAACAACGTGGTGTGCTGAGATTAGATGAACTACACAAAGATGCATTTGAAGCATCAAAGACCATTAAAAAACAGCACTGCAAGGAGCTTTTGAGTCTCAAGAATCAGCAGCAAACCCGGTTGAAGAAAGGCAGATTTAAATAGATGAGTTGTCAAAGCACATTTGAAGGCCTGCACTTTAGAAACCATATATACATAATTCAGATCCACAACAGTGGGGACAAAACTGAAAAGGCCCTATCTCTTACGCCTGACAATGTAATTTATCTCATTTATAGATGCACAGCCGTAATAGCAAACAGGATGAAATTAGGCAACTTGGTATCAGAAAATGGTGTGTCAGAACAACAGGGAGTATCTACATGTTCCACCAGCAAGCCCACTTGTATCAATGCCATGACCAAAGGGGACCAGGAGAAGGTGAGGGATCCAGGGCAGGAGGAATGAATCAGAGCTACACTACACCAAGATTTGGCTAAACATGTCATCTGTGTCGGAATTCAAGCCTATATCAGTAGTAACTGGCAACTCTCCAGGCACCCGGCTTGATCTCCTGTTGACCTCCCTGTCTGCATTCCCCAGCAAGATCCAGGCAAGGTCGCGATAGGCGATTCTTCTCAGCATGAGAAGAACACACACCCCCTCTTTCTTCCCCCCCGGCAGGGGAAAGAGATAGACAGAAACGTATTTACATGCCTTTATTTCTGTCTTTGCAGCGTTACAAAAAACATGACTGCTCTCTTCATGCTCCAGCAGTCGAGAGACAAACACTTCCTGTACTTCCTGTACAGGAACAAAAGGAAGAGCTCATATTACACTCGGAGCTAATTCCGGTGCTTCGCACTGTGAATTGACTGTCCCTCTGTTTCCCACGGACAGTCCCAACATTCCCATCATGTTTTGTTTTCAAGCTAGCAGTTGGCAGCTGCATTGCATCCATATCGTAACAATCTGAACATGAGATTGTGATGAAACTATTTCCTCCTTAACTAAGATCTGAAGCCCAAGTTTGATCTTGGTTACAGGATGTGGTTAAGGAGGAAAGAGCTGCACCATGATCCCAGCTTCAGATGAGATATTAAGCTAAACTTTGGCTTAGCTGTCATGCCACTCTGAACTACAAGGAGAAGACGCAAAACACATCCAAACAGATAATCAGGGCTATCATTTCCCTGATGATCGGTACCTGAGTAACCTGGTCAGAGAAGCTTAGACATCTGAGCTCTAGAACACTGGGTTTAATTTATTTTATTAAGCCCAATGAATCAATGGCTATCTTCTGGAGTCACCAGGATAGTGTCCATGGGCATGCATATCCCTGCAACATTCCCTGTGGCCCTCATGGTTCTCTCCCACATCCCTCTATTTGCTGAAATTAGGCATGAAAAAACCCATTCTATTACAACCAGTAGAACAGGCTCTGGTGTGATATTGCTTATGATGTGTGTTGGAGGGGTGCTCACAAGTTTCTCTAGTTTGCAAGTTTGGCCACAAGCACGAAGCATTTGGCCACCCCTCTGTTAGAGTGAATTACCAGCACAAAAGTACCAAGTTGTTCATTTGGAAAGGGCTGAGAGAGGCCCAGAGGTCTAAACTGAAAATTACCAAGTTAAAGATAAACCTGTGTGTAATTTTCAGAAGCATCATCTTGTATTTTATTACTGCATCCTTCCAATGATAAAGTGTCCAGATATTAAACAAAGAAAAGTGAAAATGAAAGAAACCTTTAGAAAAAATAATAATGTGACAATCACTTGAGAAAATTAATAATAATGCTATGAGTTGAGAGAATTACCTGTGAACTGCCCATCCACAGTGATTGTTCCCATAGCCTGATTCCTTACAGCAGTTATATGGTGCCAACTGTTATCATTATATTGTCTTCCACCATCATTATCAGGAGTTAGTGCAACAGCAGATCCCTTTTAAAAGATATTTAAACAATTAATAAAAATGTGCCAAGATAGGTCTGCAAGTCATTATTATATCAGCCTTGAGATACAGAGGCAACTTTGTTTCAAAGTGAAATTAGAATATCCTACAGTATTTAAAGGATTCTGTCCCCCATGCTGAAATGGTAGAACCATTCACAATTAAACTTTTCAACTTTGCACACAATTCAGCGGTAAATTATCATTACACACAACCTCATTACATCTTCATCCAATAATGTTAGTGCAATGCAAGGGACAGTTCTCACTGAGCTGACTGAAAATGGTTCCAAACAAAAATTTTTTTTTTTTTTATAAAATTTTTTATTGCGTTCCTTTTCATAGGTTCACAAATTAGTTTACATAGTAACATGCAAGAAACATTTTTTTTATATATAAAGAAAAATGAAAAAAGAAAAAAAATATGTTACACATCATGTTTCATAAATTTACTTTCTTTTGGACCTCCCCACATCTTCCCAACATTGCATTCATTGTTCTAACCTGATCAGCAATTTGTTACCTTGTTTCATAACTTATTGTATCTTTGACTTTATTATGTTACCAATTTCGAAAGTTTGTAGTTTACTTTTGGTACCTTCACAATAAACATAATATATTGTTTCAAATTTGTTTCCTTTTCTTTTTTATCTAGGCTTATTTTATCCCTTGCTTAAATAGGTTGCGGAAGCGTGACGTTTCCTAATCATGCACAATCTTAACATTCAAACAACTTATAATATTTTTGCAAATAATCCTTGAATTTTTTCCAGTCCTCCTCTATTGTTTCTTCGGTCAGATCTCGAATTCTGCCAGTCATTTCTGCCAACTCCATGTAGTCCAACAACTGTGTCTGCCAGTCCTCCAGTGTGGGTAAATCTGGTGTCTTCCAGTACTTTGCGATAAGGATCCTTGCTGCTGTTGTCGCATACATAAACAGAGTTCTATCCTTCTTTGGCACCTTCCGGTCCACCATGCCCAGCAGAAAGGCCTCTGGTTTCTTAAGAAAGGTATATTTAAATACCTTTTTCAACTCATTGTATATCATTTCCCAGAAGGCCTTTACTTTCGGGCAGGTCCACCAGAGGTGAAAGAATGTCCCTTCTTCCTCCTTACATTTCCAACACTTATTATCAGACAGGTGGTATATTTTAGCCAACTTGACTGGGGTCATGTACCACCGGTATACCATTTTCATAATGTTCTCTTTCAAGGCACTACATGCCGTGAATTTCATACCGGTGTTCCATAACCTTTCCCAGTCCTCAGACATAATGTTATGTCCTACATCCTGTGCCCATTTTATCATAGCCGATTTAACTGTCTCATCCTGTGTATTCCATTTAAGCAGCAAGTTATACATTCTCGAAAGTACCTTAGTTTTGGGTTCTAATAACTCCGTCTCTAGTTTCGATTTCTCCACCTGGAAACCAACTTTTTTATCCATTTTGAAAACCTCTTGCATTTGAGCATAATGTAGCCAGTCTCGCACCTTATTTTTTAATTTGTCTTGGCTTTGGAGCTTCCAGTTGTCTCCAACTCTTTCAATTAATTCCCAATATTTTGGCCAGTAGGCCTCCATATTGGGCCTTTTTTTGGAAACTTTGGCTTCCACTGGTGATAACCACCTCGGGGTTTTACTTTCTAGTAAATCCTTGTACTTCATCCATACAGCAAATATTGATTTTCTGACAATATGGTTTTTGAACAATTTATGAACCTTTGCCTTGTCATACCACAAGTATGCATGCCAACCATAAACATTGTCAAACCCTTCCAGGTCTAGGACATCAGTGTTTTCCAACAAGAACCAATCCTTCAACCAGCAGAAGGCTGCAGCTTCATAGTACAACCTTAAATCCGGCAGGGCAAACCCCCCTCTTTCTTTTGAGTCAGTTAGTATTTTAAATTTTATTCGGGGCTTTTTGCCCTGCCAGACAAACTTAGATATATCCTTCTGCCACTTTCCAAAACATTCCATTCTGTCCACGACCTGTAGGGTTTGAAATAAAAATAACATTTTTGGCAAAACACACATCTTTATAGCTGCGATTCGGCCTGACAAGGTAAGTTTCAATCTTGCCCATATATCCAAATCCTTTTTGATTTCCAACCAACATTTTTCATAATTATCTTTAAATAAATTTAAATTTTTGGTGGACAAAAGTACCCCCAGGTACTTCACTTTTTTCACCACACTTAACTCTGTTTCTTTCTGGTACCCCTCTGTCTCTGTAGGTGTCAGATTTTTAACCAAGACCTTGGTTTTTTGTTTATTAAGCTTAAATCCCGCCACCCGACCAAACTCCGAGATAAGTTCAAGAACTTTTTTTGTACTAGTTTCTGGCTCCTGTAATGTCAAGACTAGATCATCTGCGAAAGCTTTCAATTTGTATTGTTTCGCTCCGACCACTATACCCTGCACCAACCGGTCCTCTCTGATCATATTCAGCAATACCTCCAGGACAGAAATAAATAACAGAGGAGATAGGGGGCACCCCTGTCGTGTCCCTTTTTCAATTTTGAGTTCCTCCGACACCACATTATTCACTATCAGTTTGGCTTTTTGTTCTGAGTAGATTGCTTCTACTCCATTTTCAAACCCCCTTCCCACTCCCATCCCTTTCAGGTTTTTCTTCATAAACCTCCAAGAAATGTTGTCAAATGCTTTCTCCGCATCAATAAAAATTAAAGCGGCCCTTGTGTTCCTAATTCTCAAAAGCTCCAATATGTCAATAATGTTCCTGGTATTGTCCGACATATGTCTACCAGGGAGAAAACCTGCTTGGTCCTTATGAATTACTTCATTTAATACTTTTTTAAATCTATTTGCTAAAATGTCTGCAAATATTTTGTAATCCACATTCAGGAGTGAGATGGGACGATAGTTCTTAAGCTGGGTCTTTTCCATCTCCGACTTTGGAATCAATGTGATGAATGCTTCTTTCCACGTTTCCGGTGCCCTCTTCCCCTCCATAATCTGGTTGCAAACCTCCAATAATGGTTGTATCAAAAAGTCCTTCAAAGTCTTATAATATTTGGAGGTGAGCCCGTCCGGGCCTGGAGATTTGCCGAGTTGCATATTTCGAATGGCACCTTCAATTTCCTGTTGGGTTATTTTACTGTTGAGAATTACTCTTTGGTCTTGGCTTATTTTAGTTAGACCATTTGTTCTCAAAAATTGGTCTATTTCCAATTCTTGCTGAGGCCCCTGTGCATAAAGATCTTTAAAGTATCTGTGGAAGCACTTCCTTATTTCTTCTGGTTTCTGCACTATTTTTCCTTGAATCTCTAAATTTGTAACTGTATTTAACTTTTGTCTTTTTTTCAACTGCCAAGCTAACAATTTTCCACATTTATTTGATGATTCAAACGATCTCTGTTTCATTTGTTTAATTTTCCATTCAATTTCTTGATTAATCAGTTTCGAATATTGTGCTTGGTGGAATTTGATTTCTCTTAATACCTCTTTTGATTTTGGTTTGGTCCTCAGCTTTTTCTCTCCTTCACTTATTTTCTCTAAAATTTTTTCCTTTTTTCCATTCCAAAATTTTCTTTTTATTGTGTTCTGTTGTATCAGAAACCCTCTCATTACAGCTTTACTTGCGTCCCAGACTGTTCTCTTCTCGACCGTAGTGTTCAAATTTATTTCAAAATAGTCCTTTAAAGTTTTTTGGGCCTTCTTAACGATCTCTTGATCTCTTAGCAAGGTGTCATTCATCCTCCATCTAAAGGATCCGGTTGGGATAAGTCTCAATTCCATTTTTAAGGCATTATGGTCGGAGCAGGTTTTTGGGCAGATTTCCACCTTTCTTGTTTTAGGTGCCAGCCCTCTAGATATCCAAATTTGGTCGATTCGTGTCCATGACAAATGGGCCTCAGAAAAGAAGGTTCCTTCTTTACCCAAGGGGGTCCTTGTCCTCCAGATGTCAATCAAGTCCATATTGTCTGTCATTTCAAAAAACGTTTTGGGGAGTCTGCCGTCTGTTGTTAAATTTTGATTTTGGGATTTATCCATATTTGTTGAGACCACCCCATTCATGTCTCCCATCACGATAATATTAGAATAGTCCAGGTAGTCGAGCAGTGTCTCATGCAGCTTCTTATAAAATTCTGATTTTCCATCATTTGGTGCATAAATTCCTAGTATCAGAATCTTCTCCCCTTGTGTTTGAATTTCAATTGCGAGAATTCTTCCATGGTCATCTTTAAATAAGAATTTTGGTGTCAGATTCTCCTTTGCATATATTACAACGCCTCTCTTTTTCACTTTGTCTGATGAGATAAATTCTTGGCCTAATCTTTTATTGATTAATACTTTCCTGTGGAGCCTGGTCACATGTGTTTCTTGAAGACATATTAAGTCCAATTGTTCTTTTTTTAGGATATGAAATATCCTCCTTCTTTTTTCCGGAGAATTCCCGCCATTTATATTCCAACTAAGTAGCTGCAGGGACATCCTGTTCTAGTTGAGATGTTCTTAAGATGAGGTGTCTTCCTTTTGCTCCGATCCCGAGGGGGCAGGCGTTGGCCCGCTTCCAGGCAGAATTGATGTTGGTAAAGGTGGAAGCCAATCTGCTCCTTTTTGGAGATCTTCACCGTGGTCGTGAAGGAACTTTTGGTTGTCTTCAGGTGTTCTAATTTTAACCTTCCTTTCTTTGTATGTAAAGGATAATCCTTGTGGGAACTCCCACCTGTAGGGAATTGCGTTGTGTCTCAGTAATTTTGCTAGTTCTGTATAGGTGGCTCTAAGGTCCAACAGCTGTCTTGGGATATCTCTATAAATTTCCACCCTTTTGTCTTGTATTTGAATTGCTTTTTTGAAATGAAGGCCTAGGATCTTGTCTCTCTCTTCCCTTGATCTTAGAATTATCAAACAGTCCCTGGATCTGTCTTTCCTTACCAATCTTCCCAATCTGTATGCCGAGACAATTTTAAAGTCTGTATCTTCTGTTATGCCCCAGAACTTTGAAAATTCTTGTGTCAGATATCCAATCAAGTCTCCTTGCTCAAGTTCTGGAATGCCTCTCAATTTGATGTTGTTCTCACGATTTTTCAATTCCACCATTGACAGGTAGGTTTGTTGTTCACCCACCTGTTTGTGCAGAGGCTTGACTTCTCCTTTTATTTCTTCAACTTCTTTTTGTAAGGCTCCCACTTTTTGTATTGCTTCTCCAGCTAGTTCACGGTTTTCCGCTGTTGCTCCTTGCAGGTTCTCTATTGCTTGCGTATGCTGGGAAACTTGATCAGTCAATTTTTGTATCGAAGAAGTCGCTTTGTCTATTTTCAGAGACTGGTCATCCACCTTCTGGTTTAAGCTTGATAACTGCTCCAATATTTGTTTTAATAGTGTGTCTGACCCACCTGCTGCCATATCTTCCTCAGTGGGCTTCTCTGTTATTTCAGCTTGCTCCCTCTGTGTCACCAGTACAGCTGGAACCGACGATCGGCGTCCTTGGGTCAGTGTTGTTTGTACAAATTGTCCTGGTTTTCTTTCCTTTTCCTTTTCTTTTTCCTTGGCCTCTTTAGTTTCCTTAGCTTTAGATGCTCTTGTTCTCCCTGCACCACTCATTACACATCTGTCGGTGTTCAAGGTCAAATTGTCTATTGTTCCATGGGAAAGACAGAACCAGTTATAAACAATCAGTAGAATGAAAGCCAAAACAAAGATCAGTTCCCAGGATTTTATAATCCGAAAGCCCTGTAGGGGGAGTGCCACCAAGTTTCAAAGACAAAGAAGGAAGTATTCCGCCATTAAAATTCCAAGTTGTTTCTGCTCAATAAATCCAATAATCCAACAGTCCCTTCACCGGCCAAAAAAATTCCCCAAAGCACCTCTTAAAGTTCAGCAAAGTTCCATCAACGGTGCTTGCAACAAAGTCTCATACAGTCTTTTCTGCTCAAATGTATCAGTTGCACTCCAAAAAAGTTTTTTGCAACTGTTTCTGCAGTTATTGCAACCTCTCTCCCCGGCAGTCCGACGTCTGACTCTTTAGAAGTACAAACCAAAAGAGGCAGGAAAAAGGAGGAAAGTCCACATTTACAGCTTAATTTAGTCAATATCCATTCCTTCCTTCCGTAAAATAAAGAATAGATCTAGTAGCGCAAGAAAGTTAAAACTTCCCAAAGTCCCGTTTCAAGCGCTTCCGCTTCTTAAGGCTTTGCTTTGATCTCGTCAGCAATGTCGGGAGACGGACTTCCCTTTTCTCATCTCCCGATTTCAGCCAAATCCAACAAATTCTTTACCAAATTTAAATCCCTTTACTCACGGGTATGTTGCTTGCAGTTTAGTGTTGATTTTAGGAAGAAAGGTCAGCGCTCATCTGCAACAGCCGCGCGGCTTCACTTCCGCGGAAAGAGCGATGAACTCACAGCACCGCTACCCCTCCTTCACTCCGGGTCTCCTTACGGGGTCCCTTCTGTGTTTTCAGGGCAGCTTCTGGTGCCCGCCGAGTCCCACGGCCACGGGCTCACTCTACCCGTGGTTTATCTTAATGGGTCGTCGCTATGCCGCAGCGAACGACCCTTTTCCGCGGAGCCCCTCTTCAGAGAACGAAGAGGACCGCCATTACAGTTTCGCGCCGCCTCCGGAAGTCGGTTCCAAACAAAAATTAACCAGCAGCGACCAGGATAGAAAGTAAGTCCTATCATTCATAGTGGAGTGGCCATACTCCCACCGTCTGGCTATTACTGGGTTTATCCTTGTACCAGAAATCCCAGTGGTGAGGATGAGTGTCAGGGGTCGGACATGTGCAGTTGTCTTCTAGGGCTACAGATTGCTACCAGCCATGGTGGCTATGTTCCACCTCTACTACTAGAGGCAGTATGCCTCTTAATGCCAATTGCTGGCAAACACAAGTGGGGAGAATGTTATTGTACTCATGTCCTGCTTCCCGTGGATATTAGACAACAAATGGATAGCTCAGTTGGTTAGAGCATACTGCTGATAATGCCAAGGTTGCAGGTTTGATCTCCATAAGGGACACCTATATATTCCAGCATTGCAGGGGATTGGACTAGTTGATCCTCATGGTCCCTTTCCAACTCTATGAGTATGATATCTGGTTGGCCACCATGAGAACCAGATGCTGAACTAGATGGGCCTTTGCTCTGAACCAGCAAGGCTATTTTTACTTATTTGAAACATTCATATGCCACTTAAATATTATCCTCTTATAGTCCTTCCTGTCCAGGACTAGACAATGGAAGAAATACACCAACCAGGCAGCTGCTTCAGAAATGCTCACCACATGGGGCAACTGCACATGAATCCAAAGACTCCCAAGCTCAGATAGAAACCTAGATACCATTACTCATGTATTTTTAGTTCCATTTGAAATATAACGCAAACCACACACTTACATACAAAAACAAAACAGACCCAAATATCTTGTCTAATATACTCAGGGAGGAATTAAACATTGTACCTCTTCTGATCATTCCACCAGCAGAAGCATGTTAGCTTCCTAGATGGAACTATCCTACATTCCTCCACCTCGTGCTGTTCTCCTGGCCCCTCCCTGAGCCAGTTTTGTGTGTGTGTGTGTGTGTGTGTGTGTGTGTGTCTGCGTGTGTGTGTGTCTGTGTGTGTTTGCATGTGCAATGGTAGGAGGGCAGAAACCCCATTGCACAAGCAGAAGTCTCTGTATAGGGCTCCTGTTGATGGGACTCATTAGATGAATCCCACCCTAAAACTAGAACATTTGTGTGCCTGCGTTTCTTGACATATCTATTGCATTTTATAAATATTATTAGCCACTTTGAGGACCCTAGTAAAAAAGTGGGATATAAATCTACTAAATAAATAAACCAACATATATACACAAACCCAGTGTTTATATACTGGAACATGTTAAAAAAATCCTTCGCACACCACAAGAGGGGTAGCAATTCAAAAGTACCTTTTGTAATATTAAATACAGCATTTTACTTTATGGGTTATTACTCAGAAGCCTTAGATGATGTGAAATGTTACATAGCAATCTAACAGGAGTGAGTCCCCAGGACTACATAAACCAGGGCTCCAGAATCTATTCTGGCTTCCTATTGGCTTCAGGGAACAGTTAAAGAGTTGTTGGGTTTTGACCTTTTAAAAGCACTAAATGGCCTGTGTTTAATTTACTTATGATAACTCCCTTCTCTACATTCTATAGCAAGACATATTCACCCGATTCCAAAACTGTTATCCTTTATGCACCAGATTAAAAATGCTCTCATTTCTCAAATCTTTGACAACAAATTATTTACACCTTCCATTTCCAGTTTTAATCATCATCTATTGCTGCAACCACATTGTCAACAGTTTTAGGTTCCAAGTCTTTTTTAATTTTTTAAAAAATGTTTTATAAATGAAATGTAAGCCACCTTAAGACCTTTTAATTGGAAAGCCTAGTTAAAAATGAGAGAAAGTACAGTGGTACCTTGGTTCCTGAACACCTCCGTTGTCATACGTTTCAGTTCTCAAACGCCAAAAACCCGGAAGTAAATGCTTCTGTTTTCAAACTTTTTTTGGAACCTGAACCTGTGACGCAGCTTCCACTGAGTGCAAGAAGCTCTTGCAACCAATGGGAAGCTGTGCCTTGGTTTGCAAACATTTTGGAAGCCAAACGAGCTTCCAGAACGGATTACATTTGAGAACTGAGGTACCACTGTACTTGTATTATTATAGCTCTACTAATGGGTATGGTGACATATAATAAAACTCTAATATCTATGAAACTCAACAAAGAAGCATTTCTTACATTTGTTTCAAATTTGTATGTCAAGACTAGCATGGGCACTATTGTTGGCTGTGGTTTCATCTTTTTTGGATGCTTGCTTTACAGAGGGGCACTACAATCAAAACTCCTGCTGGTTGGGGAGTAGAGAAGGAATTGGGCAGAAGTGACCCTGCACCTAGTTCTGCCAGACTCCACCAATGCAGAGCTCCTTGTTATGCCTGCCGAACACGTGGGTAGGCAAACATGTCACTGACAGGATCCCCACCAACAGCAGACCACAAAAAGTTCTGATATTGGGTGAGGATGAGATGTGGAGGAATGAGGTACCCTTTCATCCACTGGATCCCAAGGCTGCCTGACTGCCATCATGCAGCAACACCAGGCCCAATTCAGGCTCAGTTGCTAAGCCAGTGCCAGGCAGGTGCACCAGTCTGTCTAGCCTACTTTCAACTTCCACCCCAACCAGTGGTGGATCCTAGTGCTCTATCAAGTTCCTCTACTTCCTGGACACGGTTTAGTTTGCAGTCTAAACCAGAAGATGAAACCATAATGAGTGCCATCTGACTAAATCATACTTTGAGTAGACCCAGTGAAATCAATGGACTTGTTAGTCACAACCAATTTATGTCCACTGATTTCAGTGCTTCTATTCTGAGTATGACATAGTTAGGTAACACCCATCAATACTAGAATTTAAAGATCTGCTTGGACATACGTGGGGAGCTTTCTTCTTACATGATGGAACTTTTCACTTTTACTACTGGTTAAGAAAAGCTCCCTTGAACTCATGGAACTAATTTCATGGTTCTTTGAATCCTGGTCTGAGCCATTTTCACTTAATTTTCCAAGAACCATGTTTGGACACTAAGGCTTGAGCACCAAGCTTCTGCTCCATTCACATAAGAGGATGTGATTCACTATAACTCCCTTTCCATCTGCAGCCCCCAACACTTATTCCCATACTATTCTCCAATGCCCAGGAGCAGATTTTAAGTTCTTTTAAGGTCTGTATAAAATATTTCCACCTTATTTCCAAGGTATTGTGACATCTTTCTTTTTCTGAAAATAACTTTGATACATCCAGAGTTCTGTTTTACACGCCAGTTCACTCCTGAAAAATAAATTATTCAAACGGATGCACATTATAGTGGAAAGGACAAAACATGTATGTTTACTAGATGTAGGTGGGAATGCAATTTGTATGTATAGTGGAATGTGCATCCTACTGACATGCTTTGCTGGCAAGATGTGCACTTAGATGCTCATTCCAACATGTGTTCTGATGTGCATTCAGCCTCCTGTTTGTTTCTCTCTGGTGAGTTTGCGCAAGAGTTTGCACATCCACCTGCTGATTATTTTTCTCCCACTGGTAAAAAGTAAACTAGACAGAATTGAACATAAGGAAGGTCCAGGTAATTGCTCGTACCAGTGAAACAATATCTGTGTTGGAAATCGAACTGTCAGATTACCACGGTATCCCTACTTTTCACTAGAGCTGCAGGAGAAATAAGATCAACATTTCAACTTCACTTTATTTCATCCAAAGTTCCTTTTGCAGCTCAGAGTAGGGGAATGTAAAAGGGGAAGGGGAAGGTGTTAGTGGGTCCTAGCTCTGCGTCCAAAGACAGAAAAATCAATAGCTTTTTTTTTTTGACACTAATTGCATCCTTTTTCAAACACTGCAGATTATTTATGGAAAGCTCTTTGCAGCACCATGCCTAGCAGCTTCAGGAAGAGTATATTGTCAAAAGTGGATGTAGAATCTGTATTTGGATAAATGATGGCTGTCTTGGAATAATTAGCCCAATCCTTAAAAGAGCAATCGCACACCCCAAGACAGGCATGTGATAGCATTTGTAGGAGACAGCTTTCTGGTATCATTTGTATGTAAGAAGTGCATTTAAAACTAAACTTCTGTATAATCACAATTTTCTCCATTTGTATTAAAATAAATGTATCCAAACACATACATAATTGTAACCTATTACACAAGAGTCATGATTTTAGTGATCTGAATGACTAACGGCCTGGTAAATGAACTCTATAAATTTTAGATTTGTAGGAAGCAAAACAGATGTAAGCACAATACTAAAAACAACAGGAAAACGCAATGACAGTGCTCATGCATTCATTCTAGAATGAATGTGTGTTATAGGGAACTTCTTGTTTAATTAGTGTTTGTTCTTTATGAAGGAGACTGTAATAAAATATATTATCTGGGGATATAGCCAAATTAAGATTCATATTATGTACAGCTTTGTGGAAAGGCAGTATCAAGCAGCTCAACATGTTTCACAGTAGTCAAAGTTAGAATGGCACATTAATAGTAACAGCAGATTCAGGGCATGATGCATTATCAAGAATATTTTCAGCAGCCATCAACAATCATACAGCTATGTCAATCAGACCTGCGTCTAAGATTTGTTTATGTCTGCCACTACAGTAGGAGTGTCTTGGACAAAGATGCCCAAATATTAGTCTAAAATACAAGATAAATGATACACCGATGACAATATATTTTTTAAACAAAATATGTTGCTACATAAAAGCTGTTACTTAGTAGTTAAATGACCTGTTTCCTCCTAGCTCTTCTTTTCTCAAGTACACTGATTACTAGAGATAAAATCCTAAGCATTTTCAAAAGGTATATGTGCTTATTTTCAAAAAGAGTAAGTATTCATCAGAGTTACTGCTTTTCGTCAGTCTGATATATTGGTACACAGAGAAGTTCTCTGTCCCACGAGAATGCATTTTACAGGCCAACAAGCTTTCCGTTTCATACACTATTTTTTATTGTCTTCCACCCTATTTCAACATTTTAATATTTTACAAACACACATTTCATTATCGTAGTTTAATAATTAAAACCAGAACTGGTGTCATGCCCAATTAATGTGCCCTGGTAGCATGCCCATTAGTTTTTCCATTAGTGAATTCAACAATACTAATGGGATTACTAGCATGGGATGCTAATTGGGCGTGACATAAGAAACTGGCTTACTTCTTAGCATACCCTTGCTAATGATGAAATTAATGAGCATTTTATTAAATGCTGTCTCATCAAAGTGTACTTAGTTAGCGTTAAAATTGTTACAAACGATGCTGCATGCCAAAGATGAGGTGTCTACAAAAGCGATTCTTTATATGTTTTGGCAACAATCTGGAGCATTTTATCTTATTCATCAGAAATCACATTTGTAGCAACACAATTTCAACATTTTAAGCTACATAAGGGAATATGCCAACCAGAGTCGAAAGTTGGAGAAAATCACTCTGCAGATATGAGACACAGTCCTCTGAATGCTTCTGTAACATGTTAAAAGCTGAATGACTACAGTCCACAACCCATTTACTTTGTAACAGTGCTGTCAGCTCTAATAGGAATTGCTTTGGAGTAAAAGAATTTCGAGTATAGTAATCACATTTAAATATTCTGAGTTAAGCAAGATACCTGAAGGAGCGTCTCCACCCCCATCGTTCTGCCCGGACGCTGAGGTCCAGCGCTGAGGGCCTTCTGGCGGTTCCCTCATTGCGAGAAGCAAAGCTACAGGGAACCAGGCAGCGGGCCTTTTCGGTAGTGGCGCCCGCCCTGTGGAACGCCCTCCCATCAGATGTCAAAACGATAAACAACTACCTGACATTCAGAAGACATCTTAAGGCAGCCCTGTTCAGGGAAGTTTTAAATGTATGATATTTTAGTGTTTTTGGGTTTCTATGGAAGCCGCCCAGAGTGGCTGGGGAAACCCAGCCAGATGGGCGGGGTACAAATAATAAAATTATTATTATTATTATTATTATTATTATTATTATTATTATTATTATTATTATTATTTGGACAAGAATAGCCCTTATAAAAAGCTATAGAAAGAAGCAGGTCTCTCCAGGAGAAAACGCTTGCATCTTCATGCCAGTTATGTGAAGGTGGAAAGGGAACTGCACTTTAAAAAAAGAAGAAGTTATTCTTATCTAGATCCTTCTATGATCTCCTCACCAAAACTCTAACTTTTCACTAGTGGGGGATGAAAACTCCTAATGACCAATAAGATGAATTATCAATAAATGTATTTGTGGAAAGAGGAGGCTAGATAAGGTAGCCCAACAGACATAACAGGCCACCAAGGACAAGTTTCGCTTCCGTTTCATTTTCTTGCTATGAGGTGTCCATGTCAGAAGGCTCCACCTCCATATGATGTTCTGAGTCCACTGAAAGAACTGAAGGCAAGATGCAGTTGAACAGCTCTTTCTATATATCCCAAGTGTTCACAAAGCACAAAAGAAAGTCCAGGGGATCTCAGGGCATGTACAGCTCCATTACCCCTAACACTACAAAACAGCAACAACTCTTTCTAAGGTTCTTTGGGTGAGTATATTTCTTCTAATTCCGAAGACATCACAGAGTGCCTTCTCAACTGCTTCAAGTTCTGCTTTGTCTCAATTTGGGTCTCAGATAGCAGGATCTAAATGTCCAGGTCAGCAATTGATCCATTCAGGCACAAATGTCACCTTCCTGCACCCACCCACCCCTGGTCTACGTAAACCCAAGTAACAAACTCAGGGAGGCTGGGAAGGTGGATAACGACTAGCATTCTTCTCATATATTAGCCCTGTCTAATATATTTCCCTCTTGGTGCTCTCCTGGGAAGGGTCTCTTCATCCTTCCCGGTTATAAGCTCCCTATGTATCCAGACCTCTGGGTAAGAGATGTACCTTCAAACTGCCTGACCAGCCCTTCTAGTGGGCTCCTGAGGCTTGTCATTGCCTCGCTTGCTAGGGGCCTTCCTGGGAGAATGCAAGGCTGGAGGTATGTTGGCTTAAACCTCTTCCCCAGGCTAACAAGCAGTCTCCAGCAGCCACACCACTTGCCTGGATGCAAAGTTGCTTCCTCTCTGCCCCAGGTAGCTCCTACATGGGCATTCCTCAGCCTTTCTTCCTACTTCCAGCCCCCCAAATTCTGCCTGGCTCTCTACATCTTTTATTTCCACCCTACTCTTCTTAGTGGCTTTTCTGCCCATACCCGCAATCTTGTGATGTATGTTCATCAAACCCATTAGGATGGTGAGCAGGACAGTGATGATAGAAACTGCACTGGGGAAGACTTTGGGAGCTTTTCATAGTTGGTCATCAAGCCCATTATGTATCTACTAAAGTCAGGGCCAAAGTCAGGATCTGGTGTCCTTAAGCAGCTGCCAGGGCTTTAGCTGTTCCTTGGCAAAGTCCAATGTTGATGCTTGCTCTGTGCCTCTTTTAAAAAAAATACACTCTGGTGCACCAGAACACACCATGCCCAGGGCCTCATCAATCCTGGAACTGTAACCTGTAGCCTCCATGCAAGGCTGATGTTAGGACTATATTGTATGCCAGGAACAAATAACAAGGGACAGGTCTTGGCTTCCAATAATAATAAAACCACTGTAATATTGCTAAATTGGCTTAGTAATTAACTTGCTAGCCATCCTATTGTTGGAAATTAGATGATGGACTAGCAAAGCAGTTCCTATGTTGGTATGAAACTTCACGTCACAGTGTATTTGTCAGTTTTTACGATGCCACATGACTTGTCCTTTTTGTCCATTTTTTACGTATGGGGGACCATAAACCTAAATCTAATCTGCATTTAACTGGTCTGGTCTGGTCCCTACACTTTGACAAGTGCAGCTCACAGAGCAATATATTCAGCAATGCTTCCAGAATTCTTGCCACACACTGGCAGCAAAAAAAGACATGCTGTACTTCACACTGGTGACACAGTCACACGACAGCCTTTAATATATGTAATATATTCAAAATCCAAATTATTCTCATTTATTTTCAAAGTTTCTTCTTCGGCTGTCTAATCATAGGTTTATTTTTCTTCTGCCAAACTTATATTTGAATTAGCATGTACAGTTTTTAATACATACATTTAAAAAAAAATACTGGCAATACTGACATTTGTGTTATTTTTACATAATAAACAGTTTTTTATTTCATTAGATAATATAGTTTTAAAAGGAGTGTTGTCAGCTTTGCAGAGCTTGAGATTATATTACTGAAGTTCTGTCTGCATCTACAAAGATCTTGAGTCATACAATCTTAGTGTCAGTATTTCATGGGGTCCAAACAATTTTAATGCAGAAATTTAACTCTATTTGACTTCATAACTTATTAGTAATTCAGTGCAAGAGAAACAATAGGTTTTAAACTTCTGTCCTCTAACAAACTTCACTACATTCAATTTAAATGAACCCATTAACCTATTAATTAATAAGCAGAAAAAGAAGAAAAATCATATCATTAAAAGGTATAAAATGCTTTTGAGACTGGCAAATTTACTATACCTGAGGATCAAAGAGAAAGTAAGGACGTCCCCTCTGCAACTGAAGTACAATATATTCCTCTTGATTCCCAGGTGACACGGAGAAAAGAATTAGACCATCAAGTTCCTTAGTTCTGAAACTCACTTTAATGCCTGGTTAGAAATAAAAGGATATTATTTACTTCTCAGTTTTTCATGCATTCATAGAAATCAATGTGTCTGATAAGAAACAAAAAGCCAGAACCATTATCCAGGGGGACCAGGGGAAATATGTGCACTTGAAGCACATGATCCAATTTACATGAGTTCTGCTCAGGTGTTGCTTTCTAAAAATGTACCTCATGAAAGATGACGTTCACTTTTCCATCTGCTCTACCTTTCCTCCTACCACTAATAAAGATGGTTTATTCCTGTGCTGTGTCAAACTCCACCTCCTATTTTAACGAGTCTTCCCTTTGCACAAAAGTGGTATTTTCTTCTCCCTCGGTGTTATGTACTGAGTTGAATAGGATCCAAAATGCAGCAGTCTGATTGGTCCTAGAACAATGCAGCAGTATGATTGGTTGGCAGGAACCACCCAATCATGCTCCAAATAGAAGTGAATCCACAACCTGATTGGCTTACAGTAGAATTCCGGAATTAGCCAATCATGTGCAGCCCATTGTGTAAATAATGTATATAAAGCAGATACTTTGAGGGGACTTTCATTCATTCATTCCTCCTCACCACTATGAGCTGAATAAAGAGCACGAAATCACTTTGCGACTCTGAGTATATTTCACTCATATTTGGAGAATGGAAGATCTTTGAAGGAATTCCATTAGAGGCAGGTGTGTGTGTTACACTTGCCTTATTAAATGTACAAAATGGAAGACTGGGAGCTCTTTGTACACAGGCTTACATCCTGGCAGGACCTCCTAGAGTGACCATGTGACCCCATAACCTGAGATGGTTACTCTAGGAAGTAATGTAAGCCTTTGTACAAAGAACCCCACACTGTATTTTACTGTCATGGAGAATAAACACTTGGCAAATTTTCTACCTCAGGTGTCAAAAGAAGTTGACTGGCTTTGGATAGTACTATGTGCCTTGACATGAAGCAAGGGATACAATTTGCTGCTCCGCCTCAGGCAGCAAAATGTCTTGGGCTGTCCTTGTCTACAATTATGGCTGCTAGGCAGGAAAAAGCATGTACTGAGGAGGACACTGAAAAGTAAGCATTTGATGAGGATTTTATTGACACAATTTTGGCACTTTTGTAATGAATATTAAAATTATTTGTGGGATTCTATGCTGTTTTCAACAAGGGCAGTTATGATTAACAATATGCTCTAACTTCATATCTACTCATACCCATATCCTTGTGGTTCCCCCTTAGCACATTAAACACAGAGCAGGCTAATTTATTGGGTTTTACCCAGCTGTAGCAAATGAATCAACTTCTTCATATTCATTTTTTCCCTTCCTTTGCCAGGCAGAAAATAATAAGTAATGGGAAGCTCTTTGTGTAGACAGAAACTATTATGAAAAATTAAAGAATCATAACTGCAACACGTATTCATATTACATAAGGCTACTAATTACCTCACGCCACAAGCAATATCCTTTGACCCACAGACTTTAATCATGCCACAGGTTGTCACCGAGTGCATCACAGTGTACTCACAAATATTAAGACGTTCACTTGAGATAATGAACATCAATCATGCTATTAAAGTAGCTGTTCAGAGCTATGCAACAATTGACTTTGAATAAACATAACAGGGGATATAATCAAAATCTCCTTTAGTGTTCAGGTGGCATTTTAGAGGGCTAGGGGTGGCACTAAGAAAAAGAAGAACTGGAGGGAAAAACAGAGAAATTTGTCCTCGGGGCGATGTCATGGTTACTTAATTCTTGATTATTCCTTTACATATATTTACCTTTTTAAAACTGATTGCTACTAAAATATTGAAGGCAGATTAAAAATACATAAAAACCAACATTAAAACAACTAATAAGAGACACAAGGTAAAAGAGTCAGCTTCAGTAATTGCCTGACAGTCCTGTAAATAATACCTAAACTCTTGACAGTATTTGTACTAGTGCGTTTGGTAATGATACTGGTGTGGCATGTCATGTTCTAAGAACATCAAGTTTTGAGCCATTGGTCTATTGCAGAGCTTTCCAAACCGTGTATCGTGACACATTAGTATGTCAGCTACAGTGTGTAGATGTGTCATGTGATTCAGTAAGATCCTCTTGAAAGTGCTCTCTTTCTATCAGCATTGCTTTGCCAGCATACATGTTACAGAAACCACATTAGATCTCTATCAAGGAGCTGCCACATGGTACCTGTAATATATAGTTGGACCCTTAATTGAGAAGCTTTGAATATTATTATATTAAATAAAGGCTAGAGCTGGATGGTGAAAGGTCTCTTTAATATATTTTTCCAGCCCTTTCCTATAGCTTGATGAGCCACTGAGTGTCTCAATTACCTCCTGATTTCATATATTTTATTCTATTCTCTTCATTGTTCTCAACTTTCCACATCACTCTGTCATACACTTTCTGTGTTTTACTGGATGGCTCTAAGATGAAAAACTATGTAGCCTTACTTTCGACCCAGAGGTACAATACCTTCTGCAACACAACTATCTTTAGGAACAGTGCACAAGTGAATTTTCATGGAAATTGATAGTAGTGCAAATATAGCCAACTTAACTCTGCTGGTAGCAGAAAAAGCAACATTCCTAAAACTCCTTGGGTTGGATTCAGAAAAGTACTATCAGAAGGGGCTGTCATGAGATAACTTTTGGCATGTTCCATCTGCTAAACCCTCCTAATCGCTTTCCTGAGAGTTGGAGAACCCAAGTGACTGGGGTGGGCTAAGGCCCTGGGGAGACCGGATGACGGAGATTGCTGACTTGCACACTGAGGCTCCTTTCATAAGCAATACTTTGTGATACTTTCTTAAAGTAGTAACTGTGATCTGGGGCAGATTTGAAAAATATAATAAACTAATTAGTCCCCCCTGCCCCCGTTATTATCGTTGCAATATCTCAAAGCAACCAGAAGCTAAAGGAGGTCAATCTAAATAGGGTAAAGAAAAAGAATTGTAAACAAATCTGAATGTGGGTGGGTGGCTGCATAAAGGAATTAATAAAAGGACCAAAGGAATGGTGTTCTATACATCCTATCATTCTGGATCAAGGAAATCATCTTGATTTAGACTCAAGTACATTCTGTTATGTTAAAGTGACAAATTTGATACCTGTTTTTATTTTTTTTGCCACCCCATTATACCCACTACTGGTAAAACAAACAGGACATTTTAGCTTTAATCTTCTTACTACATAACCCAAATAACTTCAGTCATGTTTGCATTAATGTTGCATTAATCATGTTGTTGCGTATTAATGAGTTTTCAGGCTATGCTAATTACTGTCATAGATTCTGCAGCAGCCCATTAAATATACAAATTACAGAATTAAAGAGCCAGAGCTCTTCATGATTAATCTTTAAATGGAGAAAAACTAATGATGTCTGTACAAAGTTTCTCTCTACTTTGGGCTGACTGAGCCCAATGAGCAATCAATTAGAGTATTTGAGGAATAGGAAACCTCTAAGATAGTGTAAAGGGGCTTTTTTTGCACAGTTATTCAAAACAGGCATTGGGGATAAAACCTTTTCGGTTTTTCTACTATACAAACATTTATAACATCATCCAATCTTTAAGACTTTCTTAAGTGTCTACAGGCTTACATTCATTATTATGTACCCACTGGAAGCAGCTGCCTGCCTCTGTATGAATATAGTAAATCAATCTTCTCTTTTTAGCAAGGACACCGGTCCTGTTGCTCTCTAGTTAAGAAGATTTACAGCAAACCTTGGTGAAAACAAAGGCGAGATAAGTTTAGAGTCATTTGATAAGATTTGATGTATTAGAAGCACTTTCCCCTCCTAGCTCCTGAATGATGTTTTGTTTAGGAAGAGAACAATGGCTAGTGGTTAGGGATTGTAAATTAAGAGAGATGGATTCTGCACCAAGTTCTGCCACAGACACAGCGTAGAACATTAGTCAAGTCATTTAACTTCTCCTGGCCTAATTTCATGGACCATCTGTAAAGTGAAGGTTGGTACTCTTCATCAAGAGAGTGGGGGTGCAGTTAATTATCAACATTTTTATATTTTATATTATATTTTTATATTATATAAACTGCATCCTCAGATACAACCAGAGTGCCTAAAACCAATATATATTTTTACTTATCTCTGGAAATATGAATGACATATGCAATCATTACCAATTGGACTGGATGCATAAGTCACAGAAATATTTCATGGGCAAACGTCCTGCACAGCCAGTAATAGTACCACTAGTAATACTTCATAACTAGGGAAGCTTGAGGATTTGATATGCTCCACCTTTTGAAACAAACATACAGTGGTGCCCCGCAAGACGAAATTAATTTGTTCCGCAAGTTTTGTCGTCTAGCGAATTTTTCGTCTTGCGAATCACAAAATCCCATAGGAATGCATTGAAAATCAATTAATGCGTTCCTATGGTCAAAAAAAGTCCAAACAAAGCCAAATTTGGTACAACAACAGTTTATTAACTGCTCTTTAAAGTCACACATACTGTAAAGAGCAGTTCAAAAATTGAAGGGAAAATAAATTAACTTTATAAACAAAACATGTCTTTGTTTTTAGACAAAGGAAACAAAGTCGCGAGACGTTTTCGTCTTGCGAAGCAAGCCCATAGGGAAATTCGTCTTGCGAGGCAAATCGAAAACGGAAAAACCTTTCGTCTAGCGAGTTTTTTGTCTTGCGAGGCATTCGTCTTGCGAGGTACCACTGTACCTGATTTGTACTGCCCAGGGTCATTGCAGGTTGGAAAGTATATATGCAAATTAGTCCACAGTTCTACAAACCTTTCACTGCATAGTCCATCTGCTTTGTTGTTGTTGTTGTTGTTGTTGTTGTTGTTACAGTTTACCCAAGGACCCTTTCTGTCTTCCTGCCCCTTCTTCTTCTTTTTTACAGCTTCAGGGTGCTTGGAGCAGCTAGAAAGTGTTAAACTGCTGTACAGTACAAGCTGAAATGCTTGTGAAAAAGCTCCAGGAACCAGGCAAATATCTTTATGAGCCGTCCTTTCGTGGATAATTGTACGGAAAAAAGATGGCTGCCCCCATGTGCCCATGGAAGCCACCAGCATTTTTTCCTACCAGATCTGTGTTAGTTCCAGACCACCTGTAATAATGGACTTTTCATTTCCTGGAGCACTTTCACAAACATTTTTAAACCACAATGTACTGTGCTGTGCTTTCTAGATGCTCCAAGCAGTGTGGAACTTGTAAAGAAGGAATATATATATATTCCTTTATGATAACCACTTTATAATCTGGAAGGAAGGAAGGATAAAACAACCAACCTCTTGAAAATGTATACAATTTTATAATTGAGAATTTAAGCACTCGGAAATGGGATGAAACAGTCTTCCTATCAGTTATGTGTGAAAAAGGCATGGACCAACTTAAGCCTGATCTGCCCTTCCCTATTCACCACACAGGGTATCTTCACAGGACCATTTCAGTAGCTGTGAAAGAAAAGTTGGACTCTGGTAACATCCTGCCTGGATTACTGCAGTACATTATGTGGCTGGGTGGGAACACTTGCTCCATGAGGAGTCTCCCAACACCTTAACAAACTATAGTTTCCAGGAATCTTTGGGTTATGCCATGATTGTTAAAGTGACATAATAATACTTTAAATGTGTGGTGTGACTGTGACATTTGTCTTCTGCCTCAGGTGCACTAGACTTATCTTGCCAGGATTGGACCCCACTGGCAACCTGATAACAACTAGAATACACTTTTTTGTGGAACTTTGAACTTCAGTAAAATATAGCACTAAGGTAAAACATACACACTTATGAGATATGTAAGCAAGTCAAAAGGAATTTTTCTTTCTAGTTTCTAGGATTGTTGGTCTTCTACTTCTCATTCCCTTTTTTTAAAAAAAGCAGAGGTTAGAGTCAGTGTTGTTCATCCCATGATAAGAGATAGTTTAAGCAAGCAACATGAAATAAACAGTTTCTTATTCATAATATTCACAGAGCTTAAACTGTAAGGGACTTAACCCATCTTGAAGTCTTCCAAATAACTAATTGGTGATCTCTTTGATTTCCATTGTTAGGCTCAGCGCAAACCTGTGTTTAATAATGGCTTTAGTAATACAAACATTGCCCAGGCAAAAAGTAATTAAACTGACTGAGGGGGAAAGACCATGACTAGAGCTGGGTAAAATACAAATACATCAAAATTAAAGTCAGTGTAATGATCTGAAACATGACAAATTTAGACAACAAGTACTCCAGCCAAGGCAGAATCTGGACACGTTACAATTTGGAAGAGTTGAAAGCATACATAAAGTAGAAATTCTGCAGTGAGTGAGGCTGCTTATTGATTAGGCTAAGCACATAGTGAATAAAAGATTAGGAGTGATCTGAGACAGATAATAAGCCAAAGTGAAAGCATAGAATCATGAGGAAGGAAAACCAATGGTACTAAAAAAAAATATGTATTGAACTGGTTTCCAAAATTCCTCACTAGCTTGTAAATAAGTTTTCCTTGGACCTCTTAGTTTTGCCTTCTATCATTCTCCAGTACAGCACAGCCCTTCCTAATTAAAGGAGACGTGAAGTCACAAGTTTAAGAAAAACTAAACCTGAAAAGTTATTTGATCAGACTACAATGAGACAAAGCAAAAGGTCAGCAAAAATCAAGGAAGAAATTCAGTAGGAACTGCAAGTCATGACAGAAGTGCAGGAAGATCAAGCTACATCTAGCCTATCCCAAACTTTCAAAGCAGAACAACAAACTCAGCAACAAATCTGCCAAATGCTAATGATTCTACCAAGGAGGCAATAATTGAAAGTAAGAAATATACAATATTTCATCCTGTAGTGTTTGCAGTGCCATTTCCCCTAATTATTCTTGACACAGTGACCTTCTTCAGTAGAGACATAAAACAGTTTGCTTCACTCAGAATAAATAAACTCACCAAACTTTTGTGTGGAAAACTATTTGGTATGGGGACTGTGAAAATCTAATGAAAAAGAAAAAGCCCTTCAAGTTTCTGATCACATTTCAATTAAATACAGATGCATATTTTTTTTCTGATGATGATTCAGCTACATAACTTGCACATCCAAACTCTCTCAACACAGTAGTTAGTGACCTTTTTCTTCGGTTGTTTTACTGTGCCTCATAAAGTGATTATTTTCAATGGACTGTAGCATTAAGTTTCCTTTTCCTTTTCTCTTTTCCAGTGAGAAAAGCCTAACAGTAAAATAGGCTGGATGTTGCAGCTATAAATCAGCTTTTCCAAGATGGAGACTGCAAGCAGAGTAAATCTCTGTTAGGTATGAGATTACACTCCTAATATCCTATGACAATGAAGCAATGGCTGCTCCCTGTTTGAGGACTTTTCCATGCTTACAATGGTATAGTTTCTGTTTAATTTAATGTTTTTATGAATAAATTTGCAGCTGACAGTCTGCACCCTTGGTCACACACTGGTTATTAGAAAGTCTGGAGGTTTCCTTTCCACATTAAAGATGAGTTGTGCCTGAACTGAGAAAAATTCTATGCATAGCTGTCAACTTACAGATTTGAAAATAAGGGACCAGCAGCCAAAATAAGGGATTTTGCTTAGCTTATACAGAAATCTGGCACTGATGGAGCCATGCTGCTTTTGCTGTGACTGACTGTGTTTTGCAGGGGGTTGGACTAGATGATCCTAAGGGTCTACAACTCCGACCAAAGAAGAGTGGCAGACAAAACTGATGAACAACGTCGAGATGGCAAAGCTTACAGGCAGAATTAGAAACCAGGAAGAGGACCTCTTTAATAAAGAATGAGGAAAGTTTATAATTTATTTGAAAAGCTATTGTAAAGAGTTACATACATTGGTAGGATTGACAGAAAACTTGTAGTAAAAATTTGAACTATGGATGGACAAATGATTTATAAAAATAGAGTTATGAAAGGGATGCAGAGGGGGAAATCACTACATTAAGATGCTGTACTGGTTGGAGGGTATGCTGAGCAGCACGTCGGGGCTGCCGTCGTCCTGCCGCAAGGAATTCCATCAGCCCTTCCCCGCCCAAGAGAGAGGGAGGAAGAGAGACTCTCGCCCACGCCGCCCAAGAGCCCAGCATGAAGCGGTTGCGGCATTGAAGCACCACCCTTCTGCGTCCCTCCCCATCCCCTCCTCTTCCTCCTCCCTCAGGCAGCCTCCTCAGCCGCCGCGGCCTCTGGCTTCCCCTGGCAGCGCGGCGGAAGTCTCGCAAGAGAGGGGCTGCCTGCCTGCCCACCGCCACCCATTTCCTCACGACGCGCCCCTGAGGGGGAAAAGGGAGAGACAGAGACGCAGCAGCTCGTGCGCGTGCTCTCTCGAGGTGGAGGACCCCAAGCCACTGCTTCCCTCCCAAGCCGGGCGAGCATGAAACCCAGGAAATTTAAGGGATATTATCAATACGGGACAGCAGCGGGAAACGGCACTGGGATAAGGGAGTTTCCCACCAAATAAGGGACGGTTGACAGCTATGGTTCTATGCCTATAGTCACTGTCAGAACCGGGGGACGAAAAGCCAGCTGGCTCGGCCCCAGCCGGAGCGTCTCCCCTCTCAGCCTTGCCCCTGCGGAGATCCATCAGTCATCCTCCTCCGATGTGCGTCTGCGACTCAAGCTGCAGTGCATACTTGAGCACACATTACTGAGCAGAGTAATCACACAACAGAACCAGGCCCAAGGCGTGGATACGATACTAAGCTACGCATTAATACTATGATGTTCCTCCACTCAGTAAATCTCGAAGTTAGGCACATGCACACAGGGGTAGGTAGGTGTGGAAAGGCCTTTTGAAAACCTAAAGAAATGTCTGCTGTTTGCCTGTGCAAACTATTGTATGGCAAAACAGAGGGGAGAAGCTAGTGGAAACAAAAGGGAGCAGCTATTCCTTTTGAATAGCTGTTATCAAATATCACTGTTATTTGATATAATCTTAAAAAAGAAGTCGTCAGTCTGGGAAGTGTGGCTTCTTCTTCTTCTTCTTCTTCTTCTTCTTCTTCTTCTTCTTCTTATTACTATTAGTATTATTACTTACAGTGCTCAATATGGTGAACACTGACAAAAAAACATGAACGGAAAAATAGGGCCAATAACAAAACTAGCCAGTCGAACCATTATATTCCCAGTAAAGGGATTTTAAGGCCAATAGGGAGAAGAAATAGTGGATATAGGAGCAGATTCATTCCATAACTTTGGGCAAGTTGTGTAAAGGCTCAGCTTCTCACTTCCTGTGAACATCTTGCTTGGAGCAGGGGCTAAGGACAGCATGGAGAGAAGCACCCTTCAAGATATGTGGGACCAGGCCATGAAGGACTTTGTAGCTATGCAGCAGTAACTTGAACTGGATGCATATTGGCAGCTAGGGAAACGGAAATGGGATCGACTGAATAGGGTTACATTGGCCTATTTCTATAAGAAACATTGCATTAACTAAACCTTTTGTATTGTTTTAAAGAGCACCCTAACATAGTGTGTTACTGTTGGCTCAGAGTAGGTGCATCCTACATTCCCTTTAATACTGACTGTGCTATTATTTACAAAGCGTGTAGATTAATGTCAATGTTATCATAATAAAAGGTTAAGAAAAATGAGAATCCAAACAAAATTCTGCCATATTCCTGGCAAACCAGCATAATGTTTATCCAGGAAAAAATGGGTCACTTACAGGGACCCATCAACATAAAAATATTCATGTCCTTGTTGAGTACTTGATAATTAAAATAAAAAAATAAAAAATCTAAGGGCACAATCTGGTAAAAAATAAGTTGTTTTAAGTCCCACTAACTTCCAAATAAGCAAAATTAATGGGATTAAATATGGCTGGTTGGGTCATGCCCAATGATTATAAATCACAGCAGCTGCAAAGAACCCAGTGCCACTTTATGGCTCTTTATATTTGTTGTAATAAATTCATTGTAACAGCATTTTCAGGATGGCTTAAGTTATAAGAACAAGATAATGGTATAGTCTGGCTAAGGGAAGAACCTCATTCTACTGTCAATATTTCAGGCTGATAAAAAGCTGACCAAGTGTTATCAGTTTGGTGATGAATAAAAGAAAAAGCATGAAGCCATTAGCATTAATGGACTTAGGTAGCTAAATGCTTGTGTGTTATACTGGGAGTCTAGGGTGGATTGTTGATTTTTAACTCCTAGGACTAAGACACAAATACCCTGCCCTTCATGTTATTATTTTCTTTTGCAGAAAGTGTGCATATAATTCATTTTTCAAATTTTGTATTATAAAGAAAATTTGGCAAACTACTTGGTATGATTGGTATTTCATCTTAAGAAGAAAAAAGGGAGGGATCCAACAAGATTTATTACAGAGCTCCACTGAAGTGCTTGAAATACTGTGAGAACACAGAAATGCCTGCTTTTGTGTTTTGTTTTTTTTAAAAGATAAAGTTGTCTGATATAATATCTTCAGGCACAGATTACCTTAGGCCTGCAGCATGACCGATAGACACTCAAGCCTCTGCCATCTAGTGTGTACTGGGGAATGGCTAATGAACAGCATACTTTGTGAGAAGATGCAGATAACTAAAGAGAAATGCGCAAGTAAAACTGTAGAATCTTGAGGGCATGAGGAGTGAAATGAAAAGCAGCTGGTTAGTGAGTTATTGTCATTTGTGCATACATTTCTTGCGTAGTTTACTTTATGCTCTGCCCTGCCCGAGCATCATGACTGATGAACAGAGGCTATGAATCTTTTAAATAAGAACCAAAACAAGCGTGGTCTTCCATTTAGGCTCTGAACAGATCTGCACCTGCTTAATTTTCAATAACATTGCAACATTCCTTGAAAACCATTCACGAAGGGTTAAGACCAGAGTTTGTGAAACTTCACACACAAGATGGTGCTGTGGGTTGAAGGAGGGGGAGGACTTTCTGCTGCAGTCATTTATGCCCCAGAAAACCTTCTCCAGAAAGTTGGTGAAAATTCCCGCCCCTTCTGTCTAAAGAAGCATCCAGCCAGAGGCGTAGTGTGGGGATGGAAGAGGGACCACTGACCCGGGTGTGCATTTTGGAGGGGGCACAACCAGACGCCCACACAACAGGCTCCCTCATTGAGGCTGGAGCCACTGGGAGGCAAGCCAAGCTGCACCTGGGCCAAGCCTTCAGGGCTGGGGCATTAGCAGTGCCTCCTTCTCTTTCTCCTCGTGGCCAGCGATGAGATGTGTGCGTGCCCCCTGCCCCTGGGCCGGTTAAGAGGAAGGGTGGGGAAGAGCACCGCCATCACCCACCAAGGAGAGGCAAGAGGCTCCACTGGGATGGGAAGGGAGAGGGGCAGGTGGGAGAAGGACAGCTGCGTTCTCTGGGGTTGGGGCTCCAGCAAGGAGCCCTGGCAGCTGAAGCGTGGTGGTGGGCAGCTTAGTCTAGTAGGCAGGGGAGATAGAGGCAGTGAGGAGTCTGTTGGAGATGGCCTTCATTGACCCTCTGTGCGGACTCCATGTGCCCCTCGCTTAGAGCACAGTTCCACCCCAGTTTCCCAGTCCACGGGGTGGGGGGCACAACATCTGCCCCACCTCCGGCACTGGCAACCCACATTACGGCTCTGCATCCAGCTCATGGAGTGATGGCCTCAGCTGGATCCCAATGCACTTTCAAAAATACAAAGAGTCATTCCATTTGAAGAACAGCAGGTATGCTTTGGGAAGCATAACCCAAGCATAGTGCACCTGCCCTGGTTCTAGAGGACCTGAAGGGAAACTCACAAAGCAGCTGCATTTCTAGATCCAATATTCCAAAAGTATTTCTCTAAAGGGCAGGTGGCCAGATGAGCCAGGGGGACAAGATGAGACCATGGCTGCATTTTACGTGGCTTTCACACTTCCAGACTGCTGCTGGCCCACAGGCTCCTCCCCTCTCTCCAGTTATTTGGTGCTGGAAATTGCTTTCCTTTCACCTCTTCCCAGTGCCAAATTAGCTGGGCAGTGAGAATGCGGGAGGTATATGATAAGAGTACACCTTCCCCACAGCCCAGTTAATACACCACTGGGAACAACTGCAGAACACACCTATCTGCACATTCTTCATAGATTCCTATGGTCAATCATCAGGAAGAAGGTGGAGACAAAGAAGGTATTTTGAATCTGCCAATGCCCATGGGCTGAGTTAAGAGGTGTGAGGGTGAGTGGGGAGGAGAGAAACTCAAACCCTCCCACTGTAGGCTCTGGCCCAGCACACAGCCAGTATGTGACCCCTAATGGCATGCAACCCCCCAGCTCAAATGTTGTCCACCCTGAATGACTTCACCACATATTCCTTCTCAAGAATGGCTCAAAAATTCACCACTTAGTCAATAAACAATTATTCAACTATAGTATATTGTTGTGCACATTACTACCTTGTTGGTGTCTCTTTTTTGTGTTCTGCTTCGATTGGTGTAAGTGGTACACATTATTTTACATAATTCTGTTTTTAAAATTGAAATAGCTGTGCCCTGGTGGCTAATCAACTCTCTCTTTCTCCATTTCAGTGCCTGGTCATTTCTCTGTAATTTTGCACATTTTAAAAAACAGGGAATAGTAATACCATAGCGGTGAGCCTGGAGGATAGTGATAGTTGGTGATTACTAGATCAAAGACTTTGGTGAGATCAATACGGAAGGCCCCTCAACATCGATTACTATCCAGTGCTATAAAATCTAACTGCTTACCTTGTGAGTTGAGCAAGTGGAATGAACAGGCCAAAGTCGGTACATAATTATTTAAATTAAAAGCATATCTGCTTTTAGCCAATGAACTAACCTTCTCTTATTCCGCATGGTAGTAATTAACCAGCCTAAAGAGATATGTTAACATGCCAATAAAGGGCTTTCCATCAGCAATTTTAAAAAATCAAGCTTTCTTGATTACAAGCTCCTCCATTTATGTTCTCTATTAAATTTAAAATATGACACCTCTTTGATCCAAATGAACAGACCACACCAATTGCAAGCCATCCCTGTTTAGAAATACATAAAAGAACTTAATGATTTTACTATCTTCCCTGTCTCTTTTTAAAGGTAAAGTCTACCTTTAAAATAAAATGCTGATAGAACAAGTGTTGCAGTTTAATAAATTAAATGCCTGCCCTGAATTTTATTGCCTATACTTCTTCATTCTAGTAGTTATGCTAACACAAGCATTCTGAATTTAGTTATTTGCTTTGCATCAATATCTAAGGTTACAATAAATTTGTCAGTTTACATTAAGGATCAAGAGGTCACATCACATAAATTCCTCCTGAGCACATCAAAAAAAGAACATGAGTAATGTGGAAAAAATGGAAGACTAATATAGAAATAAACATGATCCCATGCCATTCAAGATGCCAATATACTCGGCAGATTGTTATATCTAGGAGGCTAGTTGCTTCAAACTATTTTTTTTACTATTACTGTACAGTTTGAGAACAGTATAGTAAAGGAAAATAAAACAAATAGCACTAAGATCCTAAAAGGCTATAATTGAACATACAGTTACAACTTAAATTTTGCCAATTTGGAGGTATTTCCTCATCTCATCTTTTGAGGTGTTTCAACATAAGGCAACAATAAAAGCTTGATATAGTTAGAGAAATTCCGGGGGGGGGGGTGTCGGGGTCTGCACACCTCTAGCTTGCTGCTGGATTTTGCCCCAAAAGGACATTCAAAACTTGTAGGGGATTGTCTTTTGGGGAAATTGCTAATGAATTTTGCACAGCAAAAAGAGCTTCAATGAAATGTTTGATATCTCTTGGAGTGGGGAGGGGGTGCATCCATGAAAAAATGTATTTACATTCTCTTCAACCAAAGTAGTGTGTCTCTGTTCATCTAGGCGATAATTGTTTAAACATATGAATGTTTGGGTTTACAAGCTTATATTATATTATGTTTTTCCCACACACAAATCTGTATAGTATAATATTGCAACAGCTAAATCCTGACTGATAGTTTTGCCAAAAATACCATTGTTCAGTCTATGATCTGATTGATTTTAGGCCATAAGTACTTTAAGCTAATAAGGACAGAAAAAATTAATCCTCTCCCCCCCTTTAATATTGGCAATCACTCAATTGATAAGGCTCATCATAGTTAGACAAGATATTAATTTGATCTTTCTGAAAGATCAATTAGGGGATGAAACATGCCTTGATAATATTCATAGGAACGTTTCCTGGTGATATTCATGACAGACAATTGGAATCAATGAATGTCTTCCCTTCCTTGTTTGTTCAATACACCACTTGTTAGTTCCATCATGACTGTCCTCTGCAAAAACCACAAGCCGAGAATGAGAAAACCGCAGCTCATGAGTAGTGTAGAAAGCAGGCAGTCCTTCAGAAAGTCAAAGTATTGGAGTATGGTATTGTACAGTGAAATCCTATGCATGTCTACTCAAAAGGAAGCCCCACCAGTATAGGACTGCCAAGAAAGATAGTGATGGACAGAACTGTCAATTTCAGTTCTCAGTTTTGCAGTCTTAAGCTCAGTCTGCCACATTTCCACATCAGATTGTTTATTTAAAACGCCTCGTGAAAATTCATCAACATTTAAATGCACATTTCTCCTAATATACATACTTTGTATCCAACATTGCCTAATATACACATTTTTGCAAGCAATTTCCCCTGATAGAATTCATTTCTGCTTATTTTCACTAATATATGCAGTTTTATGCACCCTTTCCCCTATTACATGCATCTTAGTACACATTTGTTGCTGTTGCTGGAGAACTGCATCACAAAATTCAGGGGGGGGGGAATGGAAGATTTAAAAGCATAGCTCTGTTTCAGTCCACAAGTTGTTTTGGGAAGTGAAAATTAGGTAGCTCCACATTAAAAGGTAAACCAAAGCAAATTTCTCCCCCATCCACTCTAACAGAACACTATGCAGGAACAAAGTGGTGAATCCATCCACTTCTGCACCTGAAAGCAGCATATCATAAGGTGGGTGAGAAGGGTTTGTTTTTCTTTCTTAAGCAAATTAGAACCCCAGTTTTGCAAATTGGGGGTGGAAACAGTGTTTCCTAGGCCCTACTCTAGGCTGGCATAGCTGAGGGGACCAAGAATTTGGGGGTATCGGCAGGATTCGCATGTGGCTGTCTTCACAAAATACCCCATTTCCACACGCTACTGAATGCTTACTATCCTCTCACGTCAGTGGCAGAACTGCTAGTAGCAGCTTACCACCTGCCTGGGCAAAGTTTGGGGCCTCTAGCATGGAAGAGCAATTTCTCCACCAGCAATCGTCTCCTCTACTGGCAAAGACCTACAGAGGGGAATCAATACACTCACCTACCCCCACCCCATTATAACCTTTGTGACATTGTCATCCCAACCTGTAACTTGCTTTAGATACCATTTTAATCTGGGGGGAAAGCCTCAAGGGAAAAAAATGGAGTCATGAATTATAGTTCCTCATCAGAGAGGGAGAGCCAAGACATAGTCTCATTCTTGTCCTTGTACAAATCAGCAGGGAGGAGGATGGGGACAAAACAATAATTATTTGACTCTCATGCCACCTACTGTTGGGCTCCTTGCCTTCTGTCCTACCACCCACCACTGAATTGATGTGAAAATTAAACTGAATAATCAGTATGTATGCTGCTCTCAGTTCACTGGAAGAACAGAACAGCACTCCTGTGAACCAGGTTCAGCATCAGCACAGGTGTATGTGTGCACTGAGTTAGATATGAGGTTAAAGGCCATCTATGGGGAATCACAGTTTTCTGCTGCTGCAACAGGAATTGAGGGCCAGTGGCAGCACCTAACATTCTTGGAAAGCTGTTGGAGACCCTGCAGGGCAGTCATTTAACAACAATAACAACCTAGTGCTCCTAACGGCACCATACAGTAGGGTCTAGTTACCATTTTAAGGCCGCATATTCAGTTGTTGTGCTAGGATTCCCACTAGAACAATGGGACTTTCCCCCTTTCTTCCATCCATGCCAAATCTGCTCTGGAGGGTTGAGATAGCCCCCAGATTGGCACACGGACAGGAGAAATCTTTCTGGCAGGCAAGCAGACATGCTTGTACTGATGGGATGATCTCCTTAGCACTACACTGAATACAATCACCCCCTCTTTCCCAAATGCCTCCTACTATAGCATTGCTTTGGGGTATTGTAGGAAAATAAAATGTCAGAACCCAGCTACCTGGCAGTGCTTGGAGACAAGCCCAGAGGAAGGGAAGCCAGAGGGCACTTTGCCCAGGGCCTCCTGAAACCTAGACACAACCCTGTTGTTATCTATTCCATTCTCATATTCTGAATTTCAAGATGTAGCTGCTGAATGTTGATCAGCTTGGACAATTATGTACTTTGACAATGGATTCTTTAGGATAGGTTTTTAGAATGGTGTCTTAGTGCCTGCAACACCCTACCAAAAGGTACATTTAAAAATTCATTCTTAAGTGGAGGATTTTGAGATTTTGTACAAAGGCATAAATAAATCTGTATTTTTCAATGAAACTGATATATAGGAAAAGCAAATGTTTGATGCAGACTTTTTAAAAAGTTTCTATAAAATAATAATAATAATAATAATAATAATAATAATAATAATAACAACAACAACAACAATAATAATAAGTCCTGTTTCAGAAGAAGAAGAAAATACGACTACAGTAATGCTTCCCAGTCAGGGTCAGCTCCGCATATTTGTAGCGTTAAGTCCCTGTCGTGCACATTAGAAAATGTCTTAAGATGTTTTTGTTCACAAAGCAGCACAATTCACTTTGTTGTGCTGGATCACTCCTGTTTAAAGTGTTTCCAGCTCCCCTCTCACCCTATCTTTAGGCTTCTTGGGATTAGGAAGGAGGAAGAAAGGAAATGTCTTGTTCAAGAAGGAACTGTGAATTCATTTTAAGTGCAAGGCCATAGTCCTAGCAAAAAAGGGTTCTGAAAGAAATGAAGAGAGGGCTAAATTCTTTCTTTTCTGAGGCCAGCTAACACTTCATAGTGGGACATGTCACTGTCAATAATGATAAAGCGAAGGGAAAGGAAGCATGGTCAGAATGCCCTTTGCAGAGATGGGAGCCTGGCCCACAGTTATGCCATGATTCATATATTTGCTTAGGTTAGGCAGGTTTTATTAAGTTGCCTTATACTGAGCCAGAGATTGTTCTGTGGCCTTCCAGCTGTTTTGTTCTGTGGCCTTCCAGCTGTTGTTGCATTCTAACTCCTATCAGCCCTACTGGCAGGGGCTGATGGGAGCTCAGGTGAGGTCTAGCAACATCTGGAGGGGCACAAGTTTCTGGCAGTGGGTGCGCCCTTCCCCGTTTCTCAATTTTTCCCCACCCTAACTTTCAGTCATAATGTATTAAGGTCTTTGCTTCTGCTATCATGGTGTTTTCTATCACAATCTTCCCCCAAACCATTTTTTCCTGGCGTCTCCCCTACACCATTGTTAGCCTCTACCTAGCAGCAGCTCTCTGGGGTTCAAACAGGTGGGGTTTTTTAGCTGTGCTGCCTAAGAGACTTCTTTTAATTCCCAGCACCTGCAGTTAAGGTAACTTATGGGTGCAAGACAGATGTACTACCCGTAAGTTATCATTCTTCCCAGTTAAGGAAAAACATTTGCACAATGACTTCACCCAAGGAGCAGCAGAAAATGAATGCTTCTAAGGGTTGCAAAATATTGTTAATTACACAGATATAATAATTCTTGGTCCTTGAATAGAACAGCCATATATAGGGATGTATGGACATGCCTCACGCCGTTCCAGCGTTTCATCTGGTATTTTCTGTACCCCTGCAATTGGTTTATTTTGCACAAGTCTTTTTTTATATTATGTCATCTGCTGGTTCTGAAATATACCTATTTTTAAATATCATAGTGCACAAAAGATACAAACATCTCAGCCATCAACAAATATTTACAAATCAGTCACTTTCTCTGTGTGTTCCTTTCCAAAGTTAATGCTAGTCTTTTGCAACAAACAAAAAATAGAGTCTTGTGGCACCTGAAAGACAAAGTTAATGAAGTGGGGTCCTTCTGTTTTCACAAATATCATGATCCCCTGCTGCCTCTACCACTCTGGGTAAAGATGTCACAGGTGGGCAACCTGCATTTTACTCACTGCATAAGGGTTACGGTCATAAGTCAACAGGTAAAAAAAAGACTACCTCTTTCCATGCAAAAAGAATGATAATGAAGGATGCATTCCTTTGGTTATTCAATTTCGCAGTAGGAAGCAGATTAAGGCTGCAATCCCAATCCTAACCCCATCATCTGAGACTAAATTCCATTGAACTCAGTGGGACTTACTTCTGAGAAAACATGCTTGGGACTTCTAGCAACAAAACAACTTACATAAATCAACAAACAAGTATGCAATTTCAATCACCAGCCCCTCAAGTTTCCTTTTCTATTTTTCAATTGAGCCTCCATTGGTTGTGGAGGTCTTTGAGCATACTCCGTTCTTTCTGGGCTTTTAGTAAACTTGGGCAATTTAAGAAATCTTTTGTATTCCATATCACGAGGTTTACCTCCAATCATGCTAATTCCCCCGCTTTTATTATTACATTATTTATTATCTGGGCCCGGTGATTAGGGATTAAGAATCTTTGATTTACCTCTGAATTGCCCCAATACCAGTTGCATTCACACAAAAATAGTGAAAATTCAGGTCTCAAGAAGCACAAGATGATTCAGAAAGCAACAGAATGAAAAGAGTTAACAATAACATCATGCGGAAGTGCTCTAAAACAAAAGAATTTTTTAAAAAGAGCAATTCCAGAGAAATGGGCTAGTGTAAAGGCACCCTAACTATCCCATTGTAGTCTAAACAAAACCAAAGCTTTTACACTGCATGCTATCACCACAATCTCCTTACCTGTAAAATATGTGTTGGCAGGCAGAGTAGAACTTGGAAATTTATAATACCCATTTCCTGGAAAACGGATTCCTTTCATTACAGTTACACTTGATGTTGCTAAAGATGCATCCATTCTCTCCAGCTGATAGATTGGAGGAGGCCCATTAAGTTCTTTAGGTTCCTTCCAACTTATCTTTATCACTGTGCTGTTTATTCCTTCAGCATAAGGGGCAATTAGCTGTCTTGGAGCTATTTATATAAAAAGAAAAAAGGAAAGATGCATCTGTCCAGTTAAGGTTATCCAAACAATACTGGTTTTCAGAATAAACCAGGGAGTTCTACATGTATAATATATCGTCCCCTAGGAAAGCAGTATCAATTACAATTGCAAACAACCTTTGACCTGTGTGCTATTGCAATCATACAGTACAGATAATTCTTGATTTATTAAAAAAAATGAATGGCAGCCCTCTGATGTCTTGTTTGACTTGTCAGTGGTACAATACTGGCTTTTTTTCACCTTAACTATTGACTGAAAGTAATTTTATCTCAGCATCATAAAAATAATAATACAGACCTTAAGGCACAAATTCAACTACAGTGGTACCTTGGGTTACAGATGCTTAAGGTTACAGACTCCGCTAACCCAGAAATAGTACCTCGGGTTAAGAACTTTGCTTCAGGATGAGAATAGAAATCGTGCAGCGGCGGCAAGGCAGCAGCGGGAGGCCCCATTAGCTAAAGTGGTGCTTCAGGTTAAGAACAGTTTCAGGTTAAGAACAGACCTCCACAACGAATTAAATTCTTAACCCGAGGTACCACTGTAATTGTGAACAAGGGCACCCAGCTATCTCTCCAGAGTGTAATCAAATATATCAGGAATAGGAAAGATAGGTTCTCTTTGATAGGAGGAATTTTGTGTGATCTTTTACCGCTCAGTTAAATCATAATAGAGAAGGCGCCCGTCTGATTACAGTGGGAGGGAGTTCCAAAGGTTAGGTATTGCTACACTAAAGGTCCGATTCTATCATTGTGTGGAATGGATCTCCTGGTAGGATGGTATCTGCAGGATGCTTTTTCCTACACCAATCAACTGGGTATATAGGGAGTGTAATGATCGTATCCATATCCTGGTCCCAAGCTGTATGCAACTTTGTACACTAACACCAGCACCTTCAACCTAACTCAGTGGAAAATGGCAGCCACTGCAATTCTTTCATATGATCGGCAGTTGAGCCATTGCATTTTGCACTAGTGCAATTGTTTGGTATGCAGTCATTTGTAGCTTGCTGTGGTTTGCTGGCCTGGAAAACTGGTCACTGCTGTGCAGCAATTTCCTCAAGATATCTTTTAGCTATAATATACTGTTGCACACCACCCCAATCTCTTTGCAGTGCTAGATTCCAGTGGTTCTAGACACTTAGCCAGGGTATGGTTTCCTTCGGAATGAGGGACAGCGGAGACTGTGATGTTTTTATGATCTATGGTTTATTTGCACATATTTACAACCTGAGCTTCCAGCTTCTACCTCACACACACCAACTCTCAACTATGGCCTTTGTCTTTCTAACTACCAGCAAGTTGAGGAAGTGGGGCTCACCCATTTGCAATCTGGCACAGAGCTGCTTCCTTTGTTACCTTAATGGCCCTTATTTAGGTGGCCATAAACTCAACAGGACGCTAGCCTGGCTATTTCAGGAATTGAATCCATTCTGGATCCAGGAATTAGAGGGAGGGGGGCCCAGGCATACAGTCTACCCACCAAAAAAAAAAAAAAATCCTCATAGCAATACTTTTATCCATTCTGTACCCCAAGCAATCATTACTTTGCAAACCTCTAATGTTTTTACACGAGGAGAGTCCTAAACTATGCAGTATATATCAAAGACAGGGTTTTCGGTGATTATAGGGCACAACATTTATTTGGAGAACAATCTGGATTAAAATATGCATCTTGCAAATTACATCAGTTAGCTAAGAGTTTGTTGCAAAGCGCTTCATTTATAACAAATTAATAACATATCCTTAAAGCTTCTTGCATACAAAACCATCATTTTCTCACATTAACCTGTAGTATGTTGCTATTACTTTTTCTACAACATGATAAAATATTACTTTTGGCAGAGGGAATGATGGGAGACAAAAACCCACCAACCGTGCTATGCATTGTAAATTCTTGCTTGGACATCATTTATGACTTCACAATCTAATTAGTATCATACTGCTATGTTCGAAATTTACTGTGTTGAAATTGAAGTAGTGCAGTGTGAGGTCACAAGCTTCCCCGCATAAGTAGCGCAGAGCGCTAATGAAATGCAGTATTAATGCACAGGTTTCAAAAGAAAACATGGCTTTACAATTGGAACTTCACCTTTGGAGCAAATCAGTCTGTGTCAGCATTTTAAATGTGAGTGCCAAGGTTGAGTCTTCTAGTTCAGCTTAGAGTTGCTAAAGCAAAAAGGCTAAAATTCATTATTTCTAAAATGAATACATACAGCCAACCTTTCTTCACAACAACAACAACCACATCTCCCTTAAACAACCATCCTTTAATAAATAGGAGTTGCCTGGACTGTAATTATAACATCTTTGCTACCCAAATTTGAAGCTTTTATGGGGCTTGTGCAATTAACTACTTAAATGCATTGTAACACTTGCTTCTCTGACAGGAAAGTATTGATTTTTTAATCATTTTCAAGTCTACTCTAGCACAAATAAATGTACTACAGTTACAGTTAATGCACTGTGTACACGCATTAAACACTAGCATGACACAATTTATTATTTTGTGATATATGGAACAGAAACCCAACCTTTCAAAAAGCAACATCTTCGGTATAACATTAGTATTGTAACTACCATGTCCTTGGTGATTCAGAATACTTGTGTGTTGACATGTACAGTGAAGAGTCTCTATTGAAGCTGGTACTTCAGCAATTTGGATGAAAAAAGTAAGATTATAAATCTGCAGCACAGGTTGCCATGTCACTGGATTGTACAATATAGCTACTGGAGGCTAAAAGGCACAGTATACATTTCCTAAAGGTGTCACTGTGGTACCTGTAGCTGCTTTGTCAAAGGAGCAGTCTATAATTTTGCCTATTTAAATTTTGTCCAAGCCTCTTAAAACACATCTGTCAAAGCATACTGTATTTTAGTAGACTCAGCTATATTTTGCATATTTTAATTATGTAGTGTTTTTAAAATTTATTCCTAGATAATATATAGTTGATATATTATAAAGGTAAAACATTAGTTTAAACGCCTATGACTAGGTGTTTGCTGTTGTGTAACAGAGGGCACTAAACAGATGGCCCATACTGTTTTATGTTAAAGATATATCACTTATAGATATTGCTGTATAGGTCACTATAAAAAAAGCATTTCGCTTGTGTGCGTGAACACACCCATACAATCTGTGTGCCTAAAAGAAAAATATAATTGTTGGTAAGTAAAGAGCAGTTAACTTTGTTTTGTTTGAAACGATATCATTTTAGTTTTAGAAGCTAAGACAGATGCCAGCATTTCACTGCGAACAGATGGTAATTCCATCTAATAGTGCATCTCTGTATTAGTAAGGTCTGTTGTGTATACAAACAGTAATAAACACTAGGTGAGTATCAAAATAAATTTTAATTGTTGACATTAAATTCTGGCAGCCATGCTTCTAAGGATAGTGTATTCTTTTCACAAATCTGTCAGGTTTGCTAATGCAGCTGCTAAAAGTTTCCTATAGCCTGTCAGGTTCTAAAGCTAATAAAAACGCATTTGCATTGCAGCTACAAAATTTACAGGTCTGTTTCTCTCTCATGCGTTTATATCAACAGCAACCTCTCAAATAATCAGCAGCACTTCTAATGTTTGGTTCCTCTTGGCTTTAGTCTGAAATTTGCTCCTCAGTGTTTTCTCTTCAATTAAAAGCCGAAATAGCAACAGTCTTTAGCAGCACTTTGAAAACGTAACCAGTCATGAGAATATGGTCTCATTTATGCTTTGGCTACTGCTAATTAGAACTCTAACCTTTTAAATGGCTACTTGTACTACAAACATGAGTCTGACCAAACTGCGGGAGGCAGTGAAAGACAGGAGTGCCTGGTGTGCTCTGGTCCATGGGGTCACGAAGAGTCGGACACGACTAAACGACTAAACAACAACAACAACAAGGGTTGTCCTTAAACACACACATACACTCAAACTTGTATGGTGTACGATTTCCGTTTGTAAGCAAATGTTCAATGTTATGTTTGCCCCTTGACTAAAAAATGAGAGCTCCCTTCACTGAAGCAGCTTGGCTATTGTTACAATGCAAAGTATTTTGCCATTCAACCTCATGGGTAAATCTTTGTAGTGAATGGGAGTGACGGAGACATAGAAATGGTTGAGCAAGGATAGCTTAGTTGTGTAGTCCAGAATCCTAACTGATGAACCCCCAAAGACACGACTCAACAACAGGGTTGCCTAGTGATTGATTTAAAAGGTAATGCCCTGAACTTCGATTTTTAAAACTTATAGGAGGGCTTACATTAAGACACTGTGAAAACCATTTTTAAAACAAAGTTAATAACAAATGAATTCCAGAGAACACAGCAAAACAGCAACAGGCAACAATAAAACTGTTCCACAAGTAGCAGTCATAATTACATATTTTTTTAAAAGCTAAACTGAAACTGAAAAACAAAAACTTTAGGTCCAGTACCCAGAAGCAGTGCCTATGCCTTTAAATTTCCAGGTGTTAAATGAGCTTCCTGCCATGGTGCAAACCCATTATTCACTAGTCCCTTCTCTCTGGCCACCTCCATCATGATATTAAATTTGTCCTATAGGAGACAGGTGAGAGTACAAATGAAGAGCTAGTAGGGAACTAATGGGCAGTGGGGGCAGCGACAGCCTTGTTTGCTGCCTTGGGGCATTTATAGCTACTCAAACCATCCCTGGGCAAGGATTAGGCAGCTGTATTGGTTATCCTGATGACATACCTGCACACGGTAGGACTAAAGCTACTTATTTCCAGTTTAAAACAGTAGGGCTGGAATATTCCTCAAATAAACATAACAATTTTTCAGGGTTCATTGTATTATGAACATAGAATCATATTTCTTTAAAAATCAATGTAAAAAAAATCCCGAAAAATATATTGCTTCCACCATATGGGACAACCAACGACTCACCAACCGATTTAAGATGCAGCATATTGAGCTGACCATATGTTACAGTGCTGTTGAATGGCTGAGTGATTCATGCCCGTCACATTCTAGTATATCAATTAAAGCTCCTTGAAGTCTGCATGATTTGTGTCTCTGTTATTAAACCCTGCTAATTCATCCCACTTACACATCTGTTATAAATCTCTAGGAGTGCTGCATGATTCATGGCAATCTGTGAGCATGGTACAGCAAATTCTTCTCCTTGTAATTAACAGTAAATTGTTTTACTGCCATGCAATGAATTTTTCAGTTATATTGCAAATGAACTCCTAAATGCATGGCTCTTTCCTAAGAACTGACTTATATCATTAGGCAATTAAAAAGTATTGCTTTGAACCAAAAGCTTTTAATCAAGAGAAATACAACTTAAACTCAGCCTAAAGACCATGCAAATTTGACATACTGGCAACAGAATAATTTGTGCAATTTCCCGAGGAGTGAAATATGTCCTTTGGGGAGAACAAACAAATAAGGTTTGGCTCATGCAATGGTGCACAAAGAGCACCCAATCTGTAGCTGGAGAGCACTTGGCAAGAGAAGATACTGAGCGGATACTGTTTATCTCAGGAGTTATTTAAATCATCTGTCATTTGCAAATTCCTCAGATTATGTTTCACGTCTCTAATTGTAACACAGTGCCTATATTCTTGAAATAAATAATTGGATAATTAACCAAGCAAAATCATCACAGGATTCCAGTACTAGTCAAGAGTTTCAGTCAAAGGTGAAGCCAATTCGCTTTTGCTTTGCTGCCTCTGTAGCTTCCTGAAGAGGCTTTGATTCTTCTACCCTGCCCTCCGCCACTCCCCATCTCAGTCTAGATCTTGGCACCAGCCTGAAATTCATGAGTCCCTACATCAAGCCAGTATAACAACAAATAAAATTAGATTCAAAGAAGGGGGACTAATTGAAGGACGGCAAGCAAAAGTATACATGTGTGTACAAATATATATATATATATATGGATGCAATGGTACATTTGCATGCTCATTTTCCCTTTTAAGCATGGAGCAGAAAGTGACTTTGTTTTAATGAGGGATTATTCAAGGCAGGAACGAACAAAATGCATTCATAACTAAGAACAAAGATTGTATTGTGAAACAAAAAAAAACAACAGGCAACTGCTGAGAAAGAAGGGGATGATTGGTTTATGCATTATGAATAAAAAGGTAGAAAAATATTTATATTAGTATTCACTAATGACTATATATACAAGATTGCTGTAATTAAAATTATAAATTAACATATTAAGAGTGCTTGTTTAATCACTTTGGGTCCCATTCACAGTGACAGACTTTTATGTACTTGCATGCAAAGCAATGTGTGTTTTCAGACCAGAGGCAAACAGCCTGCGTATTTTACTTTTAATAGAGAAAGGAAAATCTAATGCACCACTAATTACCAGTTAATTGGATATGGGTGGTTTTTAAGACTATGATAGAGTATTGTGCTTAAAAACCATTATATGACAGGCAAAACATATGGTTCTTATCAGTAGTGTGTACCTTTCTGAACTATTGGAAATTCAGGCATTACAGGTTTCTCTTTGAATACAGTAAACCTAGGGATGGCAAAACTTGAATAAATATATACATCAAATCCTATGCTCCCAAAGGTGTGGAGCTTGTTTTGCTTTTTGAAAACTGTATTCCATTCATAAATTGATGAAAACTGAGTATTTTCCAGATACACAAGAGTGTCAAACAGCATCAAAGATAGAAATAGGTATATGTGGCCCTGCACATGGCAGATATTCATGTAAAAACATAGTAAGAGTCCTACTGCATTGGACCAGCTATCTAGTCTAATAGTAGCCTGCTTCCTAAGTGGCCAATCAAAAAAGAAAAGCCTGCTGGATCAGGCCAATGGCCCATGTAGTCCAGCATCCTGTACTCACAGTGGCCAACCAGATGTTTATGGGATGCACGCAAGCAGGACCTGAGCGCAACTGCACTCTGCCTACCTGGGATTCCCAGCAACTGTGGATGTGACTGTGGCTAGTAGCTGCCGATAGCCTTATCCTCCATGAATTTGTTCAATCCCTTTTTTAAAACCCACCAAGTTGGTGGCCATTGCTGCCTCCTGTGGAAGTCCCATAACTGCACTAGAAGGACTTTCATTTATCTGTCCTCAACCTTCCAACATTCAGCCTCATTGGATGTCCACAAGTTCTAGTATTGTGAGAGAAGAAGAAAAACCTTTCTCTATCCACTTATTCCCATGGCGTGCAAAACTTTAGACACCTCTATCATGTTGCCTCTTACTCACCTTAACTAAAAAGTCCCACATGTTGCAACTTTTTTCCTCACAGGGGAATTTGATCATTTTCCAACTCCAGAATACCCTTTTTGAGGTGAGATGACCAGAAGTGTGAACAGTATTCCGAATGCGGCCACACCATAGATTTGTATAACCACATTATGATACTGGCATTTATTTTCAACTTCTTTCCTAATGATCCCTAGCCTGGAATTCTCTATGACAAAGTTGCTCAAGGGGACTTAAGATTATTACACAAAAAAACTTGATTTAGTTACGACCCACTTTAGCTGAATCTGGGCCAATGAATTTTCAATACAGTGTTTTATGATAGCACTGATACAAATAGATTATTAGTACCATCATATAGCTCAGGTTCATATAAAGGAGGTCTGCTATATATAGACCATTTAAACTATTTTAAAACCATTTCTGAATATCATGCTCAGTACACGTAGGGCTGCCATATTTCAAAAAATAAAAACCAGGACACCCCAAATGTTTTTTTACAAAAACACCAAAAAACCGTGATTTTTCAATTGACTTGCCCTAAGATCCAGGACAAAGCGCCATCCTTCAGAAATTCCCGCCTTTGAAATCCTGGTAATGTCTGGAAAAATCCGGACATATGACAGCCCTAAGTACACGTTTATATTTCCACTTTAAGATCAACGTTAGGCATTTAAAATGTTTTACTATTATTTCTTTGAACACCTGTGAAACCTCCAGTGACAACCATGAAGACAGTTCTAATTGAAACTCATATTTAATATCTAACAAATAAATAACAAATAAATGATAACTGTGTTTCTTAGACATCAGTGGGAATTTGATTCAGATTTCAAGTTCAGATTTGTGTTTGCATGTTCTGGATTCTAATTTCGAGGCACCAAGCATAAGCATCCAAGCTTACTGTTGCTTACTCTTAAAATGGGATCTGTAGAAATATTAGCATTATTGTCTGATTTTAATATATGTGAAACCTGGAGTGGTGAGGAGTGCTAACGCATTGCACAAGCACCTCTCCTTGTGCCAGCTTGGTCCTGACAATCCTTCTGTTTGTGCAGGTTTTGCCCGGCAACACCTACACAGATGGGCCTGTCATGCCCCCTGAATGTCTAAATATTCACTTTTGCTTTGACACATGAGCAAGAGACAATAACCAAATGGTTATCTTCCCTCAGCCACCAGCTGTTCACCATTGGCAGCAAAGACGATAGGAGTTATTTGCAGGAGCGTCAGTCCCATTTTTTAACAGTAATATCTGATGATTCCCTATAGAAAATAATTATTCAGGTTTCCATGGCACTTCTCTGCTGCTTTCCATGTGTTTACTTTAAACTCCATGATGAAAAGGTACCGAAGTATCATTTGCTTCTAAGGTTTCAAATGTAAAAGTGTATACATGCAGATGGAAAGTTCAAGCTGGTTCACAGATACTAGATGACTACACCTGCAGTGCTATTGGCAGGCCGGGGTCCATACCACTTTACAAAGGGATGCTCTAAACACCCCAGAGCCAACAGTTCTGTAGAACTTTTGCTTTAAGCGGAACTCCAAAGTCTCTCTCATAAATTATCTTGGAACATAAGATGCCAAGTGAAGCTGTGTAATGAACCCGATGAAGTCTGTGGATCCTTTCACCTCCACTCACTTTCCAGGACAGATCTCCCTACAACTGTTATAAAAATGCATTATAATAAGGAAGCATTTGGGATCTTGTAAGTGGCACTGTGGGTTAAACCACAGAGCCTAGGACTTGCCGATCAGAAGGTCGGCAGTTCAAATCCCCGCGATGGGGTGAGCTCCCGTTGCTTGGTCTCTGCTCCTGCCAACCTAGCAGTTCGAAAGCACATCAAAGTGTAAGTAGATAAATAAGGACCGCTCCGGTGGGAAGGTAAACGGCGTTTCCGTGCACTGCTCTGGTTCGCCAGAAGTGGCTTAGTCATGCTGGCCACATGACCCGGAAGCTGTACGCCAGCTCCCTCGGCCAATAAAGCGAGATGAGTACCGCAACCCCAGACTCGGTCACGACTGGACCTAATGGTCAGGGGTCCCTTTACCTTTAAGCAGTCCCCTGCTTTTGGTTTGCGTTGGTCTTACAGACTACCAAAGAATAGCAGTCACTGAAGTAGGAGCAAAACGCATAATTCTCTCTTTCATGTAAACACCATACATTTGAACTGTAGTTTGTTACAGGTGCTGAGAATTGTAGCTCGGTGGCAGATAAACTACAATTCCCAGGATTATTTGAGGATGCCCTGGGTTTTAAATGTGCTTCATAAGGTTATGTTATATGCACAGCCTAGCAAAACTGGATCTGCAGCTTCTTTCCCCAAACACCCACAATACTATCAAAATGCATTTCAGATGGTGCTCCTGCGTTTACTCCTGATAATCAGCAGCAAGGAGATTGTTAATTAAAGTAGCCTTTAAAATAATTTGTCAATTGTGTTTTGCTTGTGCATCTCAGCAAGAGTTGACACACAAAGCTCATTTGCTAGATTTCAGTGAAAAAAGTTAATTCAAGTAAGTGGATACAGGCTTAAAATGGCAACTTTCCAAACCTAGAAATGATAAATAGAAAAATACTCAACATTTAATATATCTAAATCTACTGGTCACTCAATTTTATACTCTACTGTATTGTTTAATGTGACTGATACCAAATTATTAAAACAATAATAAACTAGCTGTCAGGTTTCAATGAGCTATTTATTTTCAGGGAATTGACAGATAAGCAAGAAACGATGCTTTATCACTAATAATAGCCAAGGGTCCTATCTAAATTCCATTAGTTATTTTTTGAAACTGTTCATTACAATATATTACAGAATCCTGAGGTGTAAAGATTTGAAGGATTGGCACCTACAGATTCTCCAAATTACACATCTCAACTGAGTGTTTGAGACTGATGCTGAGGAGTATATTTCTGTACACCAGGGATTGGGAAGTTCAGACCCAGTGACTAAATACGCCTTTCTATCTTGTTCTCAGATGCGGGTGGTGCTGTGGGTTAAACCACAGAGCTTAGGACTTCCTGATCAGAAGGTCAGTGGTTCAAATCCCTGCGATGGGGTGAGCTCCTGTTGCTCGGTCCCTGCTCCTGCCAACCTATCAGTTTGAAAGCACGTCAAAGTGCAAGTAGATAAATAGGTACCGCTCCAGCGGGAAGGTAAACGGCGTTTCCGTGGGCTGCTCTGGTTTGCCAGAAGCGGCTTAGTCATGCTGGCCACATGACCCGGAAGCTGTACGCTGGCTCCCTCAGCCAATAAAGCAAGATGAGCGCTGCAACCCCAAAGTCGGTCACGACTGGACCTAATGGTCAGGGGTCCCTTTACCTTTAAACTACCTTAAGGAAAATTCATTTTCTTAGTGGATGGAATCTATCCTCAAACTCTTATAATGCCTATTGCTGGGATGTTTCAGTGTGGTTGGGAACAAGCCCACTGTGCAAAGGTAAAATTAACATTCATTGCTCTGCCAACGTTTGCTTCCAGTGCTTCCTACTGACATGTGGGTCCCAAAACATTGCCTAGAAGGGGTTGTGATTCTTGGGCTGAAAAATCTTCCCCGTCCCTACTGTATGCTGTAGTGCAATAAACAGACAAATCATATTCAAACATTATGCCAATTTATGTGGGGGTAGAGGGTCACATGTGCACCCCCCATCCAAATATGTGAACATTTATACATCTTGCAAGTGTACCTGTTTCCCCCTCATAGGTTTCAAACATGCATATAGCTCTCAGAAAAACTTACTGCACTACTCCCGGTTAGGAGAAAGTGGGGTTTTGCTATAGGACATCCAAAATGTGAACAGGTTAGGTGGCCCCCTACCTAAAAATGCAAGAATAGGTGATGTATGACCAGGGTGCCAATGATTTTGCAACTGTAAAATGCTATATATATGCTAAACATGCTATTGATACAAAAGGTGCTAGTAATAATTATTAACATCATTAGGTTTATGTACTTTATTTGCTGAAACTGTAAACAAACAAACAAATGTTATGTTAAATGGCTTCTCATTGAAAAAGAAACCCATGCAGGCTTTCCAATACACTGCAAGCCTATGTGGAAAACATGGTGTTTTGTTTTTAATCTGTCATGGTAAACAAATACCAATTAAGCTAGTCACTTTGTATTAACACAGCACCTATCTCAGTCACTATGCATCAACCTGTGATCTGTAATGGTGCTCATTAGAAAGGTACGTGCTAAATTTATACTTCAATACAATTTTTTATCTCCCCTTACCTGCTGCTAAAGTTTGCCCCATTCCCGGCTCGCTGCTGACACAGCCAACTTGATTGCAGAGAGTAATGGTAAAATAGTAAATTCTGTATGGTTCCAGTCCTTCCACTGTGTAGGACTGTTCATCAGCTTCAGCAACATACAAAACCTAAAAAGCAAATAGAGTTAAGACAGCTATCTTGATAGCACTTCCATTATTTTTACACTGATAAGAAAGTACATTTAGCAAAAAGAAATTAGCTTTTGCTGATTTTTTAAAAACCTTTTTTAACCTTAATACGTTTGCCAAGAGCCATTAGTAGAAACAGGACTTTTTCAAGGAACCTCAAAGAGCTAGAATATAAATTGTAATTGAATATAAACTGTGGTGTCACAGCTTACACTGATTTTATGCAATCACAGATTTAGCCGATTATCAATAAATAAACAAGTAAACAGAAATGGTTATTTTTACAAACTGTAGATTAAGCATTGCACCATTCTGTGATGAAATCTACCTATCCAATCACCATGGAATAAGAGGGATGACTAACAAGTATTTCAAAAAGACGACTTGTCTCTTGCAAACAAATAAATTTATTAGTATCATCACCAATATTAATTATATCTCAGCACTAGTGGGTTTAGCACTAAGAAAATAAATTTTCCTTAAGGTAGTTTAAAGGTAAAGGGACTCCTGACCATTAGGTCCAGTTGTGACCAACTCTGGGGTTGCGGCGCTCATCTCGCTTTATTGGCCGAGGGAGCCGGCATTTGTCCACAGCCAGCTTCCAGGTCATGTGGCCAGCATGACTAAGCCGCTTCTGGCGAACCAGCGCAGCACACGGAAACGGCGTTTACCTTCCCGCCGGAGCAGTACCTATTTATCTACTTGCACTTTGATGTGCTTTCGAACTGCTAGGTTGGCAGGAGCAGGGACCGAGCAACAGGAGCTCACCCCGTCGTGGGGATTCAAACTGCTGACCTTCTGATCGGCAAGTCCTAGGCTCTGTGGTTTAACCTACAGCGCCATCCGTGTCCCTCTAAGGTAGTTTACATGGGCATTATTTCAGTGGAACAGTGAAAAGAAGAGGAAGGAAAAATCCACAATAGGGAGGGAGCATTGCAGGGGCCCCTTCACCTTTACTTTATTCCAGCAAGCAGCCCACTCCTGATCTCTTAACAATGGCCAGGAGACTAAGAAATGTTTTGTCTGCACGGGACCTCTTGGGTATCCTTGCAGAATTAAAAAAATGACTTCATGTATACAAGCCATCAGACATTCCCTTCAGAACAATTTCCCAGGAACAAGCCATGTCCTCTCATACGGAGACAAACAAACAGAAAGTCAGCTCCACCCTGGGCAAAATGCCATAGTAACAACTTTGATACTCCCCACTGCACTTTGATGATGGCAAGCACTGCTCCACTGGCAAATTTGAATTTGGCATAGCCAACAAGACTGGGACCACTTTATAACATCCATATATCAATAAGCAGAGAAAACAGATTGCTAATAACAATAATACCTGAGAATACACTGGCAATACTTTTTGTTCAGTAATTAGATTGACGCTGTACCCCATCACTTCTCCTCTTGCTTCATTATCTTGTGGCTTTTCCCAAGATACATTGACAGAATATGGTGAAAGAGGGAATACTGATGGAGGTGGCATGAATACAGGAGCTAAAACACAAATAAATGTGCTAATTTATCATAAAATAAATGAACAACATGTGTCAGGCAAGTTTTCCCACTATATTTGTAAAATACCATCTGTTAAACTTGATAAAATGGCTGTTTGCATCCAATTCCTAAATAAGCAGCTTGTAGAAATTAATTTTCAGGTCTAAAAGGAATTTTCATATGGTTTTCAATGCTACAAATTTAAAGTAAATGTATCCCACCTATAGGCAAAGTATGGGATCTATTATTTTTATGGTGCACTAACCACCACTTAAAATTTGAAACACAATATAAGTTTCACAGAATAATGCAGATGGGTTTTTAAAAGCACAGCCATTCTGCGACCCAGGAAAACCCTGATTAGAGGAAAAATTGTTGAACACTTAAACACTGTCAAAGTAAATTTAATTGCTGAGCAGTTTTGAAATCAACATGTTTCTCTTGTATTATAATAGCTGGTATTTCAGAGATGTTTAATTATGTCATATGTGACTGCTGCAGGATAAGCCTCCATTTTTCAAGACCTATAGGCACTGTAAAATGGTTGTCTTTTGGAAAATACCATTTACAAATCCATCCACAGCAAAAATGCTGGGTTTTTAAAAGTTAACAGCCCAATCCACAATCCTTGGCTTTCAGCTATTTATTCATACGTTAAGTTCCAGCTGAGGGAAATCAATGGGGCTTGTGTTCAACTGCAATGTCTTTGGGATTGAGATACCTACATGGCTGACTTGAGTTAGACTATTGTTATGATCTTTTTTAACCAAATGATTCTGAGAGTCAATTTAATGGAAATAGGTAGGGTTTACTTCCAAGTAAGTAAATATGGGACTCGAATGTTCATTTAAATGTAGCATAACAAGGTATAAATCACTCTTGTCCAACATAGTGGAAGACTTCCTATCTGTTTAGCAGATAAAATTAAGTGAAAGAGAAATCATTGGCTAGAAAGTAATGTACAATTATAAACAACCAGCTAATTCAATATGACAACTCTTAAAATAAAATTATGCTTATGAACCGTTCTTAATTAGTTATAATTAACTGGATTGAACCTGGACATCAACCACATCCACCAATTTCATGAAAATAGGATCAGAGACCACAAATGTTTTTAAACATGTTTTCAAATCAACCCATGAAAAAATAAGACTTCAAAGTAAGGGCCTAATCCAGACAAAGTTACATCTTTTTCAGTTACACCGAGTTCAATGGAGAGTGGGTCTTTAATTTAAATGCAGCAGCATAAGCCTAGGTGTAGACATTATGACACCTCATGTATGTATCCCATGAAAGCAGAAAACCCACAGGTCATCCACTATCACAAACTACATGTGAAATTTTTACGTACCTATTCAACCTGCTGCTGGCAGAAATGAAAAAAAAAAAGAAAAACAATGATGCCATTTTATGTGTTTCGTTTGAGTAGAATTTACTGTGCAGAGGGGTAGGGTTAACTTTTGGCAGCAGCTATACATGTTCCATAACATCTACTTCCAGAATTCATTTGTGGACTGTCAATGATCATCATAAAGCTCACTCTGACACGAAGGTAATATGTGATAAATGTGACAAAATAAAATAAAGACATACTGCTGGTATACTGTCTTAAGACTCTGTAAATAAGACTACTCTAAATGTAGTATAGTTTAAGCACAGTTATTATGAGGAAATACTAGTGAATTTAAATTGTTAAGAGGATGGCAAAGAATCCTATAATAGCACTTATAAGGTGAAACTTAAATGAACAAGCAATGTCAAGGAGTAAGGTTCGAAAGGCATATTCCGAAAGAAAAATCTAAGTCTTGAAAATGAGTTTACAACGGTTAACAATTACCTGCCTCTGCTGTTCTCTGTGACGTCCAACGAGAAAATGTGCTGCCGGCCATATTGACTGATAAAACACGGAACTCATATACTGTGAACGGCTCCAAATCAGTGATGTTGGTGCTAGTAAGAGGTGGTTTCAAAGCATTCTCATTGGCAGATTCTATCACTGGGTGAGGACTGAACCACCCACTTGTTTCAAAAACACGATTTTCAGGAGGAATATGTGTTCCATCCGACTGTCGGGTTCCTCTCATATATAGTTCATATCTAATAATTATACCTAGAAATAACAGTGGTTTACCAAAGATATGTCAGCCGGAAAGGATCTAAAATACTTCTGTTTCTAGTACCACCTACTGGTAGAAACATTGTCCACTGATAGCACTGTATAAATACAACTACAACCATAATACATTGCAAAACCTGCCCTCCCACAGGCTTGAGGAATTTAATTCCTATGGATTCTAGACTCTTCCAATTGCACTTCAAATTTTGTGATGTAGTTTTCATCTCAAAGCAACATGTATAAGAGAAATTTTGTTTAAGAATGCTTGCATTAGGAGTGGGAAACCTTAGTCCCAGAAGTAAATGTCACACCACCAAGCACTCTGCTTATATCTGTGGTCCTTGGTACCATACCCTTCACAGGTGTTGCTGTGGTCTAAAACACTGAGCCTCTTGGGCTTGCTGATCAGAAGGCTGGCAGTTCAAATCCGCATGACAGCCCAGCTTCTGCCAACCTAGCAGTTCAAAAGCATGCCAGGGCAAGCAGATAATTAGGTACCACTGCAGCAGGAAAGTAAACAGTGTTTCCGTGCGCTCTGGCACTTCTCGTGGTCCTCCATGTGCCAGTAGCAATTTAGTCATGCTGGCCACATGACCCAGAAAGCTATCTGTGGACAAATGCTGTCTCCCTTGGCCTGAAAAATGAGATAAACACCATACCCCATAGTCACCTTTGACTAAACTATCCAGGGGCCCTTTACCATTACCTACCCCTCATCAGCCCTGCTTACCTATCGGGAGAAAAGGTTGTAAAATAGTAAAATAATATTTTTTTAATGCACTTATATGAGCAAAACATGTTGTACCTACTTAAGCAAAAGAAATAGAATCCTACCATTTGCTTTTTGGGGTGGGTTCCATTCTATAGCCAGTGACGTAGAGTTGATAGTTTGTACAACTGGAGGATGCTGCTGTTCAGGTGGGGCCTGTGTAGTAACTATTGCCACCTCCTTGCTCTGCAAACAGCCTCCACGGGTACACGCTTGAACATAAAAACTGTATTTTGTAAATGGAATCAGATTCCAGACAGTTGTTGAGGTTTCTAAGCCTTCATACTGGTCACAGGCCTGAAGTTCAGGTAAAGAAGTGCATGTCAATACATATTTCTCTATTGGACCAGAGTCGTTTGATAGGCTTGTCCAGCTGAATGAAACAGAGTGTGGTCCAACAGGAATAACTGGGTTTAAATGCAAGTTTCCTACAGGTATCCCAGGCTGTGTTCTGTATGCCAAGGCTGCACTGCTTGTAGATCCATGGACATTGCTGGTCTCAAGGTGGTATGAATAGAAGGAATAGGGAGATAGAGAGGTATCTGTGAAGATCTGGATGCCTACAATATAAACATAAAAAGTTATATTTCAGTTGTCAGATCCCAAGGAGCCACATGTAAATTTCTCGTTTTTATTTTATTAAACCTACAATATAATGGATACTTTGTAATTACCAATGGGTGATTAGGTAAGGGCCTTCCCCAACAACGCTTTCTGCTGCCGCTGGTAAACTTGAATAAAATATTCCTTGCTTTAGTAAAGTCTCAATCAATTTAATTTCATTAATAAACAGTAATGGTTGTTTTTGCATTATTTTATGTATTAAATAGCTTCACCATTTAATAATGTGTTATCTGAAAGCATCAGAGTTACAGAAGAAAAAGAATGGGTTTTTTTCTCCATCTATTGCCTATTCCTTCCTTCTAAAAGAACTCTCAAAATCATTTCACATTAATGTTGCAAAGCCATCAGTCAAATAATCAGGCCCGGTTTGGAGACTACTGTTAATTTTCCTTGAAAAGTTCAATGCTTCTACATTTGTAATTTGAAACTCTCATTTAGTACTAAGACCTGTATGCACGCTGTTGCACTTAGGTGGTGTCCCCTGTGTGTCTTACAGATGCTACACACATACTAAGAATATAGTCATAAACATAAGAATCTGGCAGCATTAACAAATTTATCTTAGTATTCAAATGCCAAACAGTAGATTATATTCACATCATTAATTATCATGATTGTCAGGAAATGTCAGAATGGTAATTTTTTTTTTAAGGAACAGTTGTGGCTTTAGAAAATAATGATTTGTTGAACAAGCCTTTATCAGTCTCTGATTAGGAAACCAGTAGTTAGTTAATGTTTTAAGAGCAGCTGCTCATCGATGTTAATATGATTTCGAAATGGCATCAGCACACTATTCTAGAAGGATTGCTCCATTCAATTCCAAGAATATAGCAGGGACTTTAGTAAACCTCTCGGATATACATTTGAATTGCTAAACACTCTTGTTAGGGTGTGAAAGATGTAAAGCATAATTTATCCCAGAATAGTTCAGTAAGATAGTGTATGTACATAGAAAAGTGTCAGAATCTGAACTTGAAGCAAGTACTAAACTTAGGACTTCAGCAGCTGGAGGACCAGGACTCATTCTGTGCACTACTACCAATCTCTAGGCAATAAAAAAAGTAATGCAAACATATGACAGCCAAAATGATCTATTGGCTAGAGTGCTGGACTTAGGCTGGAGGCACTTGGGTTTAATTCGCTGCTCAGCTATGAAGTTCATGGGGTGATTCTGGATCAGTCAGTCTCTTAGCCTGACCTCCCTCACATGATTTTACACTTGTGATTTCAAGGATACGTGACTTTTTTTGGAGAACAGATAAACATGTGATATAGATATAAGCGACTAGACCAAATCTGCCCACATAATGTTTTCCCTCTAGAACCTAGCACAGACCCAATTCAAATGGCCACTACACAGACTATTATACAACTTAAGACACTTTCCTCAAGGTGAGAGGATAGCAAACGGCTCTTCAACCCCCTCCCCTCCCCTCCAGTATGATGAGCAAGAAAGGATGTGGTGAAGCCTTTCATTTATTTAATATCCCTTCTCCTGCACAACAAGACACAAGGACATAGGAGTGAGTAACTGAGGTGCTTAAGAAGAAGTTGCTGCCATGCCACAAAATCTTTTGCCATTCACACGGCGGGTGGTGGTGGTTAAAGAGATCACTTTACCTGTTCCTTGGTATAGATGAAAGTGAGTCAGTAAGGGGAGTTAAATTTGTTGGATTTGCTCATTCGAAAATATGGCTTCTGACCAGGAAATGGTAAAATCACTTGATACCAGAGCTAAACTGATTGCCTACAGGAAGCAAGGCTTGTAAGCAAGTCTTGAATGGAGTACCAGTGGGCCCTAATGTTATTAGAAGGTATCATTATCTGGACAAGGGTAGCCTAACTTCTCTCCTCTGTGCTCAGGTAACATCTAGGTTATATTTAGGACTGCCTCTGAAGACAATTCAGAAACTTCAGCTAGTGCAGAATTTGGTAGGCAGGTTGCTCAACAGGTCAAGATAGTTTGAGCATCTTACTCGATCCTGGCCGGACTGCACTGGCTGCCAATTAGATTCCGGGCCAATGCAAAGCGCTGCTTTTGACCTATAAAGTTTTAAACGGCTCAGGGCCACAAAAACTCAAGGACAGCCTTCCTCCATTTGAACTGAACTGGACCCTATGATCATCATCTGAGGCCCTTCTTTGTGTGCCTCCCCCATGAAAGGTCTGGAGGATGGCAACACAAGAACAGGCTTTTTCTGTGGTGGCTTCCCATTTGTGGAATGCTCTCCCCAGGAAGGCTCTCCTTCATCATTCACTCACAGAATCATAGGCTAGTAGAGTTGGAAGGCACCACAAACCCACAACCCTGTGATTAAGAGTCTCATCCTCTATTGAGTCATCCCAGCCTTCATTACATATTTTTAGGCTCCAGGTGAAATAAAATTCTCTATAACCAGGACTTTGGCTGATTCTATGGCATTTAAATATGGGGTTTTGGCGGGGGGTATTGGTTTATTTTTGATTTTTTTCATTATGTATTTTATGTTCTCATTTTGTATTTTTATGCTGTGAACTGCCCTGTGTTCTTCGGATGAAGGGTGGTATACAAATTCAAATACATACATACATACATACATACATACATACATACAGTGAAATATACATAGGTAGTATTCATGAGCACTCACGGTAAGGGTAGTTATCCTCTGTCATATAGATTTGACTCCCATTTCTATACAGCCTGTACACAAGCCAGTTTGAATTTGGAGAATCGGGCGGATTCCAAACAAGTCTGATAGCAGAAGAATTTACAACTTCTCCTCCTGGCGGTGGTTGCTGAGAAGGAGCTGGATTGCAACACAATAAAAGCCACATTTAGGCATCAAGACAACCAAACTTCGTAAGCAGAAGTGCATTTAAAAAATGAAAAGAAAGTTTCTTCTAGCAGAGGAAAATGATATGAAGCAGAAGAGCTGTGTTTCCCAGTAAAATCTTAAGAAAAGCCAAAACAAAGCAGCCAGCCAGCGTACATTAGAAATCATTATGCAAAACATCTAAAATAGCATAATTCTGCCTAAAGAACCACTTTAAGGGTGCTTTGGCTGAAAATCTGCACAATGCACACATACAGAGCAAACAGAGCAAACATACAGATGCAGAGACATCTGAAAGGAGTAAGCAGATCCCTTGCTTCATGCTGTCTCTCCACTCACATCCTAATTCTGGTCTTTTTCTATGTATTCCCTGCAGACACCCACAAGCTTGTTTTCCCTTCAGATGTCTATTTATGCAAGCTACTCGTGGAGAAACTGACGCAGACTCAATACAGATGACCAACTTACTCAGTTGAAAGATATTCTACTATGACTTTTATTATTTTTCCATATTAATGAAAATGTGGTGGGCTTTTCCCCCTACCAAAGGTTCTAATGAGTGATGAACACTGAGGGCCTCATCAAGTTAAAAGGCTTCCCCACAAAAAATTCACCACAGTAACAGTATTCTTCAGCATGTGACAATGGCTGGGGAAGATATTTCCTCAAGCCATAGAGTCGACTCACAACCTGGTGTCACCTAGTTTTTGGACTACAACTCCCATGATCCCTTGCCATTAGCCATACTAGCTGAGACTGGTGGGAGTTGCAGTCCAAAATCCCTGAAGAGGCCCAAACTATAGAGGATTGCTGTACAGTGGTGCCTCACAAGATGAAATTAATCCGTTCCGCGTGTCTCTTCGTCTTGCGGTTTTTTCGTCTTGCAAAGCACGGCTATTAGCGGCTTAGTGGCTTAGCGGCTATTAACAGCTTAGCGGCTTAGCGGTTATTAACAGCTTAGCGGCTTTAAGAAAAAGGAAACAAACTCGCAAGAACTCGCAAGACGAAATTCGTCTTGCGGAACGACTCAAAAAACGGAAAACTCTTTCGTCTTGCGCATTTTTCGTCTCGTGAGGCATTCGTCTTGCGAGGTACCACTGTACTGTCTTTTAAAAAAAGAAACATCTTGCCTTTTCTGCTTTCTTCCCTTAGATCAGTGGCGTAGTGTAGGGGGTGCCAGGGGTGCCGGCCGCACCGGGTGCAACATCTGGGGGGGGCGCGAGTCCAGAGGGAAGGGACAAGCAATCAAGGCTTGTTTGGGGTGGGGGGTCGTCGTCTCCGTTTGGCCGGCCCCCTTCGAGGAAGCGGGAACCTCTCCAAGGCGCAGCGCGCTGTCGGTGGAGGGAAAAGAGTCGCGCAGCAGCAGCAGCAAAGCCGGGAGGAGGTGGAGGCGCCGCCTGCCGCAGGATCCAATCCGAGCCTGCTAATCGCTTGCTGGGAATTAAGTGGCTCAAAGAGGCAAAGGAAGAGGTGGAACCACTGGCCTGGCCGGGAGGAAGCTGGAGAGAGCAGCGCGCCTGGGTGCGGCGAGGTTGGGTAGGTGCGCCCTAGCTGGCTACCCGCCTCCCGGGCTCAGTGCCTCCATGACCCCTCCAGCGGCGATGGGAGAGATGGGGGGGTCTGGAGCAGCCCCGGCTGGCCTGCTCCTGCTTCTCCCCCGCCTCCTTCCCGTTGCCGGCGCCTTGATTTCATCCGGATCAGGGACGAAACATGCCCATCCTTCGCTACTCCTTGTCGGGTCACTGCTTCATTTCTCCAGGGAGAGAGAGAGGAGAGGTGCCGGGGATTGCCAAGCGCGCGTGACGCAAAGGGCCTGCCCACGCGCAGGCTGAGCTCCGCGTGGCGGAGGGAGGCGCTCTGCACATGCTTAGGAGGCGCTTGTCAGTGGCATAGTGTGGGGGTGCAGGGGGGATATGTGCAAATGTATATGTGAACCCGGTCTTTGGGTGGGTGTTTGATTTTCGTTGTTGTGTATACTGTGTATATACGGACAATGACAATAAATTTATCTTATCTTATCTTATCTTATCTTATCTTAACATCTGGGGGTTAGGGTTAGGGGGCGCAAATCCACGGGTTAGGGGCACAAATTACTTGCCTTGCCCCGGGTGCTGACAACCCACGCTACGCCACTGCCTTAGATATCAGATTTTAAATCTTAATTCCTATTCCGAGTTTTGCTAATATATTTTGAAGCATTATCAGGCTTGCGAGATATTTTACATTTTAAATATCTTAAATATTTATTTAAGTTTTAATATGTACATGAACACCCTTTAATGTATGAATAAAACTCCTCACTTGCAGACTTAGAAAATTGGTTGTGTATAGCTGGAATATAGTGAGCATGAAAAAGAAGGAAAAAATATACATAAAGGTGATGTCTTGTTCCCATAATAAATGATTATTTAAATAATAAATTTAATCCTATAAGGGCCAGATAACTACAGTATGTTTCAGGGTTTTGTTTTTAAGTGAGAAACTGTAGTCATACCTTGTGGTTCCTTGTGTTGTATGATGAAGGGACAGTGTGGGGTATGTATACATATATTGATCTTGATTTTAAGGTGTGAAATTACGCACAATACACTTCACGGTCTTAAAAGCAACACAGCAGAGAATTTTACAGGCTTAAAAGCAATGCAGTTTTCTTTTTAAAAAGCCAGAAAAATTTTCCTAAGAGAAACAAAACAACTCCAAAGAGAGGAGAGAAATGTTTTATTGACCCATTTGAAACAACACTTTGAAACTATTATCACAATGAATAAAATGTTAAGACTGTGAGAACATATTAACCCTTCTACTTCCTTAAACGTAGAACCTGGATATAGTGAGAAGAAAACACTGAAGCAATGAATGGTGGCAGAGGACTTCCATGTTGTGTGAATATATAAAAATAAGTTTTTGATGATATGCAATTTCCAGGCTCTTTATATTAAAAAAAGAACTTTACTTTCATAAACATATAACTTAGAAGAGTAGAAGAGAGCAACAGTCTTATTACAGATGTCTGTAAGGTATTCTGGGAGCCTCTTTTGCCTGAAGAGCAAGGTAAAAATCCTTCAAATAAATATAGAAATGAGTACGTTGGTCTCTTTTAAATGCAACAGGGAAGGAAAACACCAGGGTATATTAAGTAATGTAGAGACTCACAAGGTAGCATGTGTTTTGCTCCTGTCCGTTACAAATAACTGTCCCTAAAGATTAGGTATTAAAAATAGAGCCTTGCAATTGGCAGCAATTATACTAGCAAAGTCAAGTTAAAATTGCTAGAGAGAATACACTGGTAGCTATTGGAGGAATGTGATTGTGTTAGAAGGAAATGATTATTGCGCTCTTATTACTAAAGTTTCATTGCCTCCACAGATGTTCAAGTATGGTGTACATTAGAACCATAAAGTTAAAGAAACAACTGATTTTGAAGCATTATGGGCTTTCTATATTTCACTCAGCAAATGTTACTCTTGTCTATACTCACAAATGGAGAAATATTTTTGTTTTTAAATATATATCATGATATCTTTTGGAGAATTAAATTTTATTACTTATCTTAAATTATGCTACATAATTTACAGTGCAGTCCTAAAATGTGTTATCAGAAGTAAACTCCACCTGCCTTTAATGAATTCAATGGGGCTTATTCCCAGGGAAGCGCATATAGGATTGCAGCTTCAAGGCACAATCCAACAAGACCTTTTCCTGAATAAGCTCCTTTGAACTGAATGGGAGCCCTGGCCATTTCAGAAGGGGTTCTGCCATTAAAATCTGTGATAAAGGTTTTACACTGTCTTTAAAACGTTGGAGTTGAAACTGGTTTTATATGTGCAGTAGTTTTTGTTTTTTCATAGGTAATAAGTTTTTTATTGTTTTTATATACGCAATTTCTTTAACTGTTTTTATATATGTGATTGTTTCTATATGTTCTTATTGCACTGTACATCGCTATGAGATGCCTCATAGGAAATTATTAGTAAATTTAATCAATTAATAAAATATGCCCAGGCTGGGACCTGGTAAAGCCCCCTATGGAATTTAGTAGATGTTGTAAGGTAAACTGCTTCATTGTGGACCATTAACCCTCTTAAGGCATTACAGCTCCTACTTTTCTCTACACAGGAGCTGTGGGCAGGAATTCACTGAGTAGCCTTACCTGCTGGTGTTTATGCAAAAAGCACAAACATCTGTAGCAGCCCACACATACAAACAACAGCTTCCAAACAGCCTGGAACCTAGATTTCCCAACGTTCAGGATGTCATGGAAGCCTTCAAACATACAAGCTGTACATGTGACATCATCAACATTTGATTTATTACCTGCCCTTCACCAACAAGTCCCAGGGCAGGTTACAACAATTTAAAATTCAATATTAAAAACAGCTAAAGCAGATTGCAATAACACACATCTCAGGTGTCAAAGCCCAGTGTAAAGAGGTGCATCTTCAGAATTTACTGAAAGCTGCATAGTGAAGAAGCCAGAGGCACTTCTTTCAGGAGGGAATTCCACAACTTAGCGACTGCCACAAAAATGCCCTCTCCCAGGCCGCCGCAACCTGGAAAGGTGGAACTTAAAACCCCAGAAGGTCTGTAGGGAAGGAAGTGGTATTGAAGGCCTAAGTCATTTAGGAGCTTAAATACTAACATGAGCACTTTGAATCGGCAGCCAGTACTGTACAGTTGTTTTAGAACACGGTTCTATGCGTTTTAAAGTCAACTGCAGCCATTAATGTGGTCCCTGTATTCTGGACCAGTAGAAGTTTCCAAGCTGTCCTCAAGGGCAGCGCCACACAGAGTGTATTGCAATAATCCAATCTGGAAGTCACCAGAACATGGAGTACCATGGCCAAGTCATTTCTACCCAAAAGGGACCATAGCGGGTGACCCTTGCCATAGCTGGAAATGGGCACTCTGAGTCACCAAAGCCAATTGGGATTCAAGAGACAATGTTCATGAGACAACATGTTTCATCACGATAAATGTTTGTGCCCTTTGTGCAGGCAGCAGGGGATGTGGCTTCTTAATGCATCCTCCCTCCCATATAGAGAAATCTGGGACATACTATGCCTGAAGAGGACTTCTGTTAAATGTAGGTTTTCAGAGTAAGTCATTTTCCAACACAAGTTACAGTATGTCTAGAAAACTGGAGCATCAATATACCGTAATTTCCTTCCTTTCATTGATACGAAAATCCATGCTGCCTTTGATGCAAAGTATCATGTGATGCCTCTTAAGTACCAAAACATAATATTTCTCCTAATATATTAATGAGGAGGGAGTTCAGGTTGTGAGTAGCAGCTATTTTGAGTGTTACACTAATACTAACAATCAGCAAACCAGTTAATTTGAAAGATTTGCTCTTACGACCAACAACCACTTACTTTTACTGCAGCCAAATAGGTTGTGGACGTCCAAATTACTAGCACTGGGAACACAGTTGTCACATTTTGAGCCAGTTACAAATGGTTTGCACACACATTGTCCGGTAATAGGATGACAAGTTCCATTAATGGCTCCTGCAGGATGACAATTACAACGCTGACATCTATAAACAAAAACAAATCAAGAAAGTAATGAAAGCACATTAACACTTCAGTTAGACATAGCAGGGCTTAATTCTGTGGCTTTTTTCAGACAGATAATTAAGCATTGGAGATGAAGAACCTTAGAAACTGGTCTGTAGTAGAAAAAGTAAAAAATGCAATCCTTTTTTATAAAAAGCTTCCATTCACAATCAAGTATGGTGTTCCTTTTACTTATGACCTAGACTTCTAGAACAACAGTAATGCCCTCCAATTGTTGGGGGACAATTCATCCCTCGCTAAAGTGACAGGGGAATATCTGTTCCTTTAGGGAGGGGAGAGTTTAATTGTGCTGAACATTTTGGAGAAGGGAAGGTTTGGCACATGTTATTTATGCAAGAGGTGTTTTCTTAACTTCCAAAAAAAGAGTCTCAGTTAAGTTCCATTAGTAAAAAAGGCTTCTTATGGGAAGCCTAAGGAAACCTCTGACTGTCTAAGACAGTCATTCCCAGGTGTATTGAGGACACATTTTCAAACTGGATGGCAGTAGAGCCTCTGTACCTTATGGAAGCTGGTTTCTTCGAGTGGTCAGCTTGGCTTTGTTCTCAATTTATATGTTAAAAGGAAACTGTGGTGCAGTCGCCCTGATGGCCTGTATCATGGCCTAGGTGAGAGTGTGAACAAATAACCGAGACATGTATAAGTGAAAATTAGCCACAACTTTCTTGACTAACAGACACAGGCAGGGTTGGCAATGCTTGATTTAGTTCTAGATAATCCTTTCTACTTTTATTTTATCCGGTGTCTGTTGTTGTATTTTTTAATCTTTTATTATAAATCCTCAATCTCCAGCAACTGAAAGATCTACAGATATAGGATGCCATACAAATTTAATAAATAATAATAATAAAGCTGGATAAGACTGTGCTCTGGACAGTGGACACCTTCACTAGTGACAATGTATTAACCAGCAGATGCAAATAACATTATGATCAAAGCATCTTGCAAATATGCCAAAGAGTACTACTGGGGATTCCACCAGGCCAGAATGCAGAAGACTACTTGGAAATTCTGTGTTAGGCAACACTGAGAGGATTCAATGGTGCAGGAGAAAAAGACACCCACATCACTGCTGCAGAGTAGGTTCAATAGCAAACTGTAACCTGTGTTCCCAAGGGTGGCGCTGTGGGTTAAACCACAGAGGCTAGGACTTGCCGATCAGAAGGTAGGCGGTTCGAATCCCTGCAATAGGGTGAGCTCCCCTTGCTCGGTCCCTGCTCCTGCCAACCTAGCAGTTTGAAAGCACGTCAAAAGTGCAAGTAGATAAATAGGGAAGGTAAACGGCGTTTCCGTGTGCTGCTCTGGTTCACCAGAAGCAGCTTAGCCATGCTGGCCACATGACCTGGAAGCTGTACGCCGGCTCCCTCGGCCAATAAAGCGAGATGAGCACCGCAACCCCAGAGTCGGTCACAACTGGACCTAATGGTCAGGGGTCCCTTTACCTTTATCTTTAACCTGTTTTCTGGTCAAACAGGTTGTGCAGGTTTTGAGGAAGCTTCAAAACCTGTGTTACCAGAGAAGATACTGAGATTTTTAAATGCAGTGTACATTAAGAGTCATGATCCAGCCTTCTTAAAATATATATTATCTACCTTCATGCTAACAGTTCAAATGAAATTTTAGAGACTACTGTTTTTGCTTTTTTTTTTAATTAAGCAACTCTTGTTTGAAATAAAATATGTAAGGTTGCTTAAAATGAATTTGCAAAAAACAGTTCACATGCATTTGACAATTGCATCTCTTTCCTTTTAGCAAAAGAATTTCTTCAGTAACTCTTGCTGTGTGATCTCCTGAGTTCAACACCCTTTAAAAGACTGATAAAAGCTAATGCTGCAAAATAAACTGCAAATTTGTGTTGTGGAATAATATTCCTTTGGGAATAAATAAAAAAATTCCCTTGGAAACTATAATACTGCATTTTCTCCTTTTATAATCAAGAGCAAAGGGTATTTCCCACCAAACTGCATTAAGTGTTTTCAACCACAGATTGCATACAATTCCCCATCAAACAGTTTCTGTTTAGACTATTAAATGTCATCATAAGTGTAGACAAGTATATAGAAACTGAGAGAGCTGCTATATGCTCGGCAGTTCAATATTTGATACTTTATAATTTTGTATTGATACTTAGCTTCTACTCATTTTGGAAGAGTTTAAGGTGTCTCCAAAAGTATATTTTTTAATATATAAAAAAGATTATCCCAATTATTTTATCTTCTAGGGGTCCTTAATATCAGCCCCCCTGAGAATTTCAGTTTCTGTGATTCACTCATGACTCATTTTACACCAAAATAATAAATATATGATCTATGTAACATACTATGCAAACATTATTGTTTCTTTATTTCTACTTAAATTCTTATAACAGTCCTGTAAAGTAGATGGATTATCACCCTTCTATTACAGCTAGGAGCCAAGAGTGAGAGATTAGAGCTTGCTTACATGCTACAGTTAAGTGTTCTTAAGTAACATGCTTAAAATGGTGCAATGGTGATTTTCAATGGGTTAAACACTACCTACAGTACAGTCCCACTCCCGATTGGCACTTGCTCCCCACCACCACTGGCCGACTACTTATGGCCACTTCTGAGCATCAAATTTTAAGGGTTGTATCCAATGAAGTCATCTAATTCATGCAAGGACTTCCATTTCTTTAATGGGCCCCCAGATCTGTGATATGGTTCCCCCCAATCTCTGATCCTTCTTTTTTAAAAAACAAAAACCCTCTGGAGCTATCTAGCACTCCACAATCAGTCTCCTGGCCAGGTACACTTCTTAAAAAGCCCATTGGTGGGTGTCAATGTGTTATGCCCCAAGCATTTCAGGAAGCGTGGGGACTGATGCAATAATGCTATAAAAATTGCTTCTCTTAACACCAAACCATTTTAGAAGGCTGTTTCTTTTCACTCCTGTATTTGAATGACTGGGGGGGGGGGGAGGCTGGAAATACCAGCCCAGTGCTGTGGGGATGATTAGGTAGGCAGGAGAGGATATATTATTTAATGATATCCTTCCTAACTTGTGCAAGCAAGTTCCATTTTCTAGCAGAGTTCCAAACATCCCCCTTTTTAAATTACGCAGCGATCAGCTGGTTGCTGACTCATCTGAGTCCTTCTATTAAAGATTCCTTCCTGGTAAAATCCCTTCTAATCCCTCTTAAAAAGAATAAACACAATAATCTGATTAACGTTAATATAAAAGTAGTTTACTCATGGATTCGTTCGGGTTCACAGACATATCCCTGAAGGCAGGCTTAGGTTACATAACAACTAGAACTATTCCATAAAGAAGTTAGTCCCAAGTGATTGCGACTAAGCAATCACTTCTCCAAACACAAAGCAACATACAAAATGGAGAACACACACTGATCAGAACACGGAGGCCGTGTGCTCCTCCATGCTAGTACAACAGACCACACCCTCTTCAAGTCACATGTAGTGGAAGTCTGTCCCAGCTCAGGAGGAAACAGGAAGTCTTCTCCTAGGGGTACAAAACATCCCCTAGCATGCCCACTGTAGGAATGTTGTACTTGACTGCAGTTTTACATCCCACAAGTGCTAGTAGGTCTGTTCACATATTTATTGACGATGATGACAATATTGGAGTCCTTACCCACCCTTCAACATAAAGTCCCAGAGCAAGTTGCCCCAAGATAAAACATAGAAGACAAATCAGTTAAAACAATTCACAATCAGAATATGGTGGGTCAACACATAGTATCAAGGGCCAGAATTACTCACAAGTAGAAAGCATGCATGTTGAGGAGTATTAGGGCGACTTATCTCCCTCCCAAAGCTGTGTTTCTCCTTTGGTGCCCACTGTTGCTGTTGTCATGCTCAGCATCATATTTGTAGTGGAGATCTTCCTCCTCTGTGCTTTAAAGACCTTTTTCAACAAGCTTTCCCTCTAGCTACAATACATGAAGAGGGCCAGTATCTTCTCCCAAAGTTAAACTGGACCCCTATCCTTGGCTGGGCGATGGCTCTTCCCACCACCACATGACTGTTTTCAATGCTGGGTAAAGACAAGACTACAGTAGGGGCTAATCAGAATAGAGAGCTGTTCTGAACTTCATTTAACAAGCTGATAGACTTGTTTGGCGCTCCTCTTGCTCTCAAGCTTGGGAGCTCTCAAGCTGGGGATTCTGTGCACAGGGATTGCACAGCTTACTTAGAAATTAGACTTGGGGGGATTTTTCATACCTCTTAGTTGTGTAGGTTTTTTGTCCAGGACATGGACAAAAAGCATAGAGAATTTTCCCATGTGACCTGCTTAGCCGTTTGATGAGCATATATCCTCACCAAACACACATAATTTTGAAAAAATAATAATTGTCCAGTAGCACCTTAGAAACCAACTAAGTTTGTTCTGGGTATAAGCTTTCGTGGTCTCTAAGGTGCTAATGAACAATTTTTTAATTTTTTAATTTATTTTTACTGCATCAGACCAACACGGCTACCTACCTGAATCTATAATTTTGAAAAGACAATTTTAACAAGTCAACTCTGCAATGAACACTCACCTCCCAGCTTCAGAGTCAAATCCATAATAGTAGTCCCTGCAGTGGTCACATCTCTTCCCAGCTACAGAAGAATCTTGGCAAATGCACTGGCCAGTGAGACTGTTGCAAACCTCTTCTACTGAACCAGTTGGGTGGCATAAACAGGGAATGCAACCATTAATACCACGCAGAGAAGCATAAAATCCTGATAAAGAAGAAACAATGATGTGAAAATAAGACCACTGTCATCTGAGAAGGAAAATGATGTAAAACAGCATTATGAGCACTGATTTTTTTTATGCTGTAATTATAATGTTTATCTTATTCTTCGGTTGCTAGTTTGTTAATAGAATTTTATAGATTGTAATTGTTTTACTGATGATTTGTTAATTATGTTATATGATTTATTCTGTACTTGAGATGTTCTGTTCTGTTATCATTATTTATTGTTTGTAAGCCGCTTTGGGATTCATTTGAATGGAAAGCTCCATTAAAATACAATCAATAAACTAAGTTCTATCCAGAGTAGACCCTAATAAATGGATATGAGATAGTTATGTCTATTAATTTCAGTGGGTGGTATTGAACTAAATTTTACTCAGAGCACACTCATTGAAATTAATGGACCTAACTTAGTTGTGTTCTTTAATTCCAGTGGCTCTACCCTGAGTGAAACTTAATTGAATACCACTCTGGATAGGACTAATATTGGATAAAACCCCATATTTCTGAGCAACTAAGTTAGCAAAAACAGAGCAGTAATGTAAATGAGATACAAGTCCTTTAGTGTAGTAGAAATGAAATATCTAAAAGCGCAATAATATTCACATGTTTATTGTTGTTGTTTACACAAACATGTACAGAGGTCATAGCAAATCCCATAGCCAGCATAAAGAGTTTGCTCTCTGTGGTTTTTGCTGTCAATTGATCATTTTTTTAAAAAAAAAAGCTAAAGTAGAATAAATCCCTGCCTTTCCTTATCAAGGACAAAGGTGATTTACTATCCCAGGAAGTCCTGACATAATTTCTCTGCATTGCCCAGCCTGCTCTCTGATTAAATGCCTGCTTCTGAGGGTCGGGACGTGGGACACGGGTGGGTTAAACCACAGAGCCTAGGACTTGCCGATCAGAAGGTCAGCGGTTCGAATCCCCATGACGGGGTGAGCTCCCGTTGCTCGGTCCCTGCTCCTGCCAACCTAGCAGTTCGAAAGCATGTCAAAAGTGCAAGTAGATAAATAGGTACCGCTCCGGCAGGAAGGTAAACGACATTTCTGTGCGCTGCTCTGGTTCGCCAGAAGCGGCTTAGTCATGCTGGTCACATGACCCGGAAGCTGTACTAATAAAGCGAGATGAGCGCCGCAGCCCCAGAGTCGGCCACGACTGGACCTAATGGTCAGGGGTCCCTCTACCCTTTACCTTACTGAAGGTCAGTGGGTCAGTAACACTGGGTATTGGGGTGGAGAGGGGCAGTCCTATCTATCAATGCAACAGTGGTGCATCAGGGGACTAAGCAGCAGCAGTGTCCCACCACCACCATGATGGGATGGGTCGAGGCAGTGGCCAGCTTAGGGGAGCTGTGGGTTGGCAGCAGCAGCCCCATATGCCAAACCAGACCTAACTTGTCCACCCATTTATCAATCTCTTCCCCCAAGTAGCTTGCACAGAATCACCACTTTTGAGATCCAGAGACATGCCCTTGAGTACATTATTTGAAATATAGTAAAAGAAACAACCACATCTTGCAACAGACAGTTTTCAAGCTGGTTTTGTTCTCATTTCCTTACCTGGTTTACACACATTGCACCTTCTTCCGTGGTGATGAGGCAGACAAACACATTGTCCATTGAGCTGGTCACAAACTGTTCCTGGTCCTGTTCCCAGAGGATCACAGTCACAAATCTCACAGCCAAGAAAGTTCTGAGTAGTGAGATTGTACGTATGAGGCATGCACTGACTGCACCGAAGGCCTGTGACGCTAGCTTTGCAAGGACATTGTCCCGTTGATTTGTCACACAGCGAAGAGCCGTTTACTGTACCAGCCTTATCACAGTTACAGGGTAGACAGGCTAAGGAATCATTTTGCTGCACTTGGTAGTACCCATCTAAGCAGTCACTACATCGCCTTTCCCCAAAGTTAGGCTTGCAGATACACTGCCCTGTGTAATGATCACACGCTGTACCAAAAACAGATCCTGCCATTTGACAGTCACAAGGCTTACATCCAAAAGCATCCAGCCCGTAAAAACCATCAATGCAAGCATCACAATGAAGTCCTTTGATATTTTCCTTACAATTGCATTGACCAGTAGAAGGATTGCAGAAATTGTTCACAGACCCATGGATATTGCACTGGCAAGCTTCACAACCATCGTTCTTTAAAGCATGAAGAAGTTTATATCCAAAGTTGCAGTGATCACATCTTAAACCTAAAGAAAGAAAGATCATCATTATAAATAAAATAAGGAAATTGAGCGGGGGGTGGGGGTGGGATATAAACTTTACATTGCTGAAGTTCCACTGTAGAAATCCTTGAAATGGAAGAGACTAATAGGACATCTAGGCCAATTCCAATTCCAAACCAGCACAACTTACAACTCTGACCAGCTATAGAACTCAAACAGCAACACACCGTAAGTAGAAGAACCACAGAAAGGTGTCTAAAGAACAAATTCTAGCCAATTTAGGAAAGAAACCCATGTCAAATACATTTAACAGTCTAGAATAGAGAGTCAACAGCCAACAGGATCTGGGGAAAATTCCTTCCTGACCTAGAATATAGATTGGCCAAGAACAAAATACAGTTCAAAGGATAGGCACAACTTAGACATGAACAATGTCCCATCTCCAGCAAGTACACCTGCAATCAATGATGAATCAACTCTCATATTAGGAACCAGTTCAGCTAGGCTCAAAGACAGAGCATATGCTGTGCAGGCAGGAGGTCTCGGATTTGGTCCTGGCCTCTTTATGTAGGGATAAAAAAAGATGAAGACCCCAGAGAGCACTCAGTGTAGACAATAGTACTGATACAATACTGGGCTAGATGTGTCAGTGGTGTGATTTAGCATAAGGCATCTTTCTTGGATACTATTACAATGGTACCTCAGGTTAAGTACTTAATTCATTTCGGAGGTCCGTTCTTAACCTGAAACTGTTCTTAACCTGAAGTACCACTCTAGCTAATGGGGCCTCCTGCTGTTGCCGCACCGCCAGAGCACGATTTCTGTTCTCATCCTGAAGCAAAGTTCTTAACCCGAGGTAATATTTCTGGGTTAGCGGAGTCTGTAACCTGAAGCGTATGTAACCTGAAGCGTATGTAACCTGAAGCGTATGTAACCCGAGGTACCACTGTACTATTGAATTCCCCACAATCTGTACACTTCACAAGGGCTTTGCTTACACTATTGTGAGAGATCCCAATTTAACTCCTTTCTTAATCATGGTTAACAAACATCTGCTGAAGTTTACATATGCCTCTCCTTCCCCAGCCCAATTTTTACTGATTTTAAAGTAGACTGAAATCATGATTAATGCTGGGTTGTTTTTATATACATACATACATACATACATACATACATACATACATACATGTATAACCAAAACCAGTATATCAAGTCCACATGTTTTCCCCTTCCAAAGTCATGACTTTATGCTGCCTCAGGCATGGATTATGAGGGGTTTATGAACTTCTGATTTTCATTCAGGAAATGTATTGTTTCTAATGTATAAAGTGCACTACCAAAAAAATTAAATCCAGAATATAATTTGAGAAATGCCAACCCACATTTATGCATCTCTCGCCTTTTTATGTAATGAAAATAAAATTATCACCACCCTGCCATTGTTTAACTGCACCATACAATAAAATAAAATACAGTGGTGCCCCGCAAGACGAATGCCTCGCAAGACGGAAAACCCGCTAGACAAAAGGGTTTTCCGTTTTTGAGCTGCTTCGCAAGACAATTTTCCCTATGGGCTTGCTTTGCAAGACGAAAACGTCTTGCGAGTGTTCCGATTTTTTTTTGCTTTCCCCCCTTTTTCTAAGCCACTAAGCCGCTAATAGCCTTTTAGCCGCTAATCCACTAAGCCTTTAATAGCCGCTAAGCCTTTAATAGCCGCTAAACCGCTAATAGCGCTAATCCGCTAAGCCGCTAATAGGGTTGCTTCGCAAGACGAAAAAACCGCTAGACGAAGAGACTCGCGGAACGGATTAATTTCGTCTTGCGAGGCACCACTGTAAAATGGAAGTCCCGTGTTTTAACAAGTTCATTCTTTTTCCAAAAAAAAGTTACATAAAAATACAAATATATATATTTAGAATCTCCTATGTAGAAAAAGCATCTCCCCAAACGGTGGGAAATACATTATATATGGATAAAAACTGGAGAACTCCAACAGACGGCAAGTTCCTTTAGCAGTGATGAATGGCTCACCTAAGGCATATCATTTAATTTCAATAAGGAAAATAAAAAAGGACCACTATTGCCGCAAATTTTAAAAATAACTGTATTGTTAACAAGAATTATGACTCATTTTGAACTATTAAAATTGGTCTACATGGATTCATATCATATCAGTTTTAAAAATATGCACCGTGCTTATTTGAATATGCCATACATATTCCTGACAGGTAATCTATTCCTAACGATACTGAGAAAGGCCTACAGGGCATCACATTCAATGTTAACAAGTACAGGGGAGTTAGCACGCTTGGCATTTAATTCACATTCTTCTCCCTTTTTTATTCTAGATGAATGACCTACTTTAATAAAATTATTGGTGCTAATGTATTTTACCAGTGATAGGATCATTAGTAAGATTTAACAGTTGTGCTAACTCTAACAGCTCATGCTCCATAACATTGCAGCACTTACTTACATTTTCTGTTATCAAGCTTGTTTAAACAAGCACAATGACAATGGACTCTAAGGTTACTAGTATATCCAATTGTTGTTGTTTTTGAAAGTCAGCACATATATTTAAATAGCTGCACATGCTAAATACATAGCATTTCAGTATCACTATTTTGTTCAGTAGTAAAATGGCGCCCCAGTTCTCATTATATGGGTATTTGGGAGGCGCTATTATATAGTATATACAGATGATGCAAGCATGAAGTTTCACCTTCTATGGAAGTAAATAAATCCCCACTTGTCCAAGAGCTTTGGATCAGCCTTCTCTGATGAAGGAATAAAATGTACATAGCTGAATCAGAATACAATGCCTCTGCTAGAATTCATCTTCACTCCTGTTAATAAAGTGCACGTCTACAGTCTGAAGTGGAAAAACTGAAAGTTGGGTGGAAATAAAACTATTTTCCAGAGCTTTTCTTCCAGAATGAGTTAACCACTTTCAACATTTTCAAGTAGTATTGTTCTGTAGCTGACTCATGCTGCTGCAATCAAATACTCAGCGCAAAAGTTGAACTAACAATAACTTTTCTGTGGCTTTTGGTTGGGTTACTCAATACTACACTTTAAGACATCAAGGAAGCAACATTATACCAAATCAGACCACAGGTCCATCTAGAACAGTAGCAAACTGAGAGCAGCTCTCCAAAGTTTCAGAAAGGCGCTTTCCTCAGCCCTACCTGAAGATACCAATGATTATTTTAATCTAAGACTTTCTACAAGCAAATCATGAGGTTTAGCACTGGTTTCCCTGACCAGCTAACTATGACCAAAAAGTTTCAAGTGTTTCAGATTACCAAACACTTTCATGTGTTCCTGAAACAAGAGTGGAATCTGGGAGTTTGCCTGAGTACAGATCTTGCAACATGGTGGCAAGGTCCAGTAGAGCCTCTAATTCCTGTTATTTCAAATTCCTCCAGTATCGGATAGTAGTGACAGTGCTTATCTGTCCTCTTGGCAAGGGAACAGCTGCTGCTTACCAAGAGTACGAGTGGGAGGACCAAGGTGGTGGGGAGGTTTGGTGCAAACACACTGGCAGGAGCACCATGATGGCTCTGTCTATGTTGCACCAACATCCCTGCCACTCTCCACTCTTTCCTTCCCAGTAAGAAGCAGCGCCTCTGCTGCCAGGAGGTCAGGTAAGTGCTGCCGGCCGGCCCACTTTGCCATTGCTACTAGATTCCTCCATCTTCTGTATCAAGCAAAAGAAACCGATGAATATTTGAAAATATTCAGTCAAAGACATAAAGATTAAGGAATAAATTAGCACACAAAGTGTATGGTAGAAAAAGAAGAAGAAGAGTTTGGATTTGATATCCTGCTTTATCACTACCCTAAGGAGTCTCAAAGCGGTTAACATTCTCCTTTCCCTTCCTCCCCCACAACAAACACTCTGTGAGGTGAGTGGGGCTGAGAGACTTCTGAGAAGTGTGACTAGCCCAAGGTCACCCAGCAGCTGCATGTGGAGGAGCGGGGAAGCGAACCCGGTTCACCAGATTACAAGTCTACCGCTCTTAACCACTACACCACACTGGCTCTCAAAGTACTGATACTCAAAGCGCACATACCAAATCAGTAGCTATAGACACTTAGTCTGAGTAGATAAACTTAACATCTCCTATCATTTTCAGTGATATATTATTTACTGAGAAACAGGATACAATTTAAAAATAAGGGTAAATTTACCTAATATGAGATCACCATGTGAATAACAAAATAAGTTTGAACTGCTCAATGGTATTATGAAGTGTGACTGAACATCCAGCTATATCACTACTCCCTAATTACATGTCAGAGATGCTTAGTTTTCTGAACCTTTCCCCTATCACTGTGGGTGTCTTTTGTCTTGTGCTAACAAAGTCGTAGATGATGTACCTGTTCTTAAAATAATAAAGGAAGATTAGAGTCTACAAGAAAGTATTGCATATATTTCACACACACACACACACACACACACACACACACCAAATCATTTTTTCCTGATAATAGTGTCTCCTCCATCTCTACCCAACCCTGGTTTCCAGAAAATTTTATATCTCTACATTTGACTAATTATGCCATAGTACTCAGTGAAACCAATGAATGATGGGAATCCTCTGCTGAATTTTGGTTAGTTCCATGAATGGAAGGCACCATTCATTGGATCCAACACATTCCATGGGAGATTATATGGAATTGTTACTTTCTCTGAACACAGAAAAAAGCAATTGCATGAAAGCTTGGGGGTTTTTTTTGGGGGGGGGGGTGAAGAGTCAAACATGCAACCCACAACCTACAGCCTAGAGCGGTTAGGCCCAGAATAAGCTTTATCACTTGATGCTGTTGATTATCCATAAATTGCACAAGTCCCCAGGGAATCAATGAAATTAAAGAGTAGTTAAACATGTTTGCCCATAAGATTTCTCCATAAAATAGGTCTTAATAATGGGAAAGCTTTTTTTACACTTAAACACATTTAGCATCAATACATGGCACAGTTATTTCTGCAATGAAATGGTGTATAAATAGATACTAAAATACAAAACATTATTTTAAAACCACATGTCTGGGGCATGTACAGTTACGACTCAGAGTTCCTTTCATCAAGAAATTTTCCTTGCATAATATTCTCATACATCAACATTTCAAAGTGTATTATATGCACTGTATATTTTGGGTGTTTGATAAATTTTGTCCTTACATAGATGTGGCTCCCCTCAAATATGCTGGAAGTAATAAATTGCTATAATCAAATCTAATTTCTGGAAAATACCTGTGGGAATAGCAAACAAAAAAGCACGTCTTGTTAAAAAAATGATAAATAACACTGAAGGTAGTAGTTTATTATAATCAACTTGGCATTGAATTACAAAATTAAAATTATGTGGCCCTTGATAACTAACCCTAGCAATGTGTAAGATCTGTAGAATTATGTTGACATTTTCCATTTCATAGGAACAGTTCAAAGAATTATAATGGGGGGAGGAGAATGAAAAGATTTATCATAAAGGACCCTGTAGCGCAGAATATTTTTGAGGAGAAAAATCCATTTATTTTTGTCTGTTAAGGAAACTGACATAGAAAGTATTTTGCTTAAAACTCATTAAGTTTATAGCATCATGCAAAAAGTGCTGTTTCCCTGAAAGAATCATTTGTGGCAGCAGTAAGCAAATTATATTATTTCTGTCCTTTATTATTACAAAGCGGTAGGTGCTCCTGTAACTACTAAAACCTACTAAATGTAGAATAACCCAAAGAGCTGATTATACTTTGCTTTGAGCTGTAATTGGGTAGGATAAATAAATAAGCAACTGCATATTATTTAGTCAGTTTTCTGTTATTTCTCATGAAAAACAATACATTTCACCTGGTGTGTTTAAAAAAGAAAGAATGAAAAGGTTTGGAGCATGTTTTTTTATTTCTAATTTGTAGACAAAAGAAAGATATCTGACTGTAGATTATTGCCTTGCACCTACCAATAACATTTTCTTTACACTTGCACTGGCCTGAATTTTGGTGACAGGTAATATCTCCATTGACTGTCCCAGAGGTATTGCAGTTACAGGGGTTGCAGCCATCAGGGTCTGACTGCTGTAGATTGTAGAATCCATCCTGGCACTGATTGCACTGTCTGCCAGACACATGTCTCTTACAATTACACTGACCTCCAATCTAAAAAGATACAAAAAGAAAAATGTTGAGGAATGATGAACTTATCTCCCCCCCCCCACCCTGATAAACACTCATTAGCAACATGGGTGGGTTGGCAGGTTGGACAATCTTTAAGTGCGAAAAGGGACAAAATAGGCCTCCATAGTTTATTCTCTAGCAGTTAACTCACCATAAAATAAAACTATAAAAACTGTGAGAATAAAAATTCATTAGAATGACTTTAAGGAAGAGCACACTTTTGGAGGAGGAGGAGGAGGAGGAGGAGGAGGAGAAGAAGAAGAAGAAGAAGAAGAAGAAGAAGAAGAAGAAGAAGAAGAAGAAGAAGAAGAAGAAGAAGAGGTGGAGGATGAGGAGGAGGAGGAGGAGGAGGAGAACATTGATGAATATGAATGGATCTAGTATCAAACATAAACTGGACACAAAGCATGCAAAATCACCACCAAGCACACAGAACCGCAAAATACTAAACAGGCTTTCTGCTTTCAAAGAGTTCCAGCTCCAGGTTTGGTCAGACCCTGTTCTGATTTCACTTCTTCACCACTGCCCATTTGGATGTTCTCGCCCTCTAAACCCCACCCACACCACTGGCTGGAAGGAAAGAGCAAATCAAGTCAAGAGGCTGCTTGCATTTGTCACTGCTTTAATCAGAGGTGGGAAACCTTAGGCCCAATGCCTCCCTCCAGGCCTCTCTACCTGGCCCGTTGAACTCTTCCCAGAAGCACCCTCTCTCCCCAGGCCACCCCTCTCACTGGCCCTGCTTCACACACCCCTTGGGTGTTTTTAATAGACTAGAACACATCCTTGACTTATGACAGTGCATTTTGTTTGCCTGTTTGGAGGTTAGAGGGAAGGGTGTGAGTAGACAGTGATCTACTGTACAAAGGTGAAATTATTCTTCTTTGCCCCACTCACTTTCTGCTCTTGACTTCAGACCCACCACTGGCATATGGCCCCGGAAGAAACAACAGAGGATCAGAGCCAGGTGGTTCAGGGAGATGGCAGTGGTGCGTGCCCAGTGATTCCAGCTCTTTACATGCATACTGTTTTCAAGACACCTTTATTTGAAATGTATTATGCAAAGATCACTCCCTGTAGTAGTGACAGTGATTACTGCCAACAAAGTTTTGGTTTTGTATGTTTAGGCATTTGCTAAGTTATTTGTTACTTCTATGCTAGCATTTAATAATATTAGATTATTAAGCTTTATTGACTCTATTTTTATGTGCATTTTGTGAAGAAAGTTTCCTTACAAAGTGGGCTATAAATATGTTAAACAAACAAACAATCAAAAACGATGAAGCAAAAATGAGGCCAGTGAGAGTTTGCTGAAGTATAAATCATTTCAATGCCCAGCTGAATCATCTTACAGCTTCTTATAATATTATGAAGGAAGGCTTGTATAATTGGAGAGGAGCACCACTACTGGGAAGTGAAAATAACAGAGCAGCTTTTTGTTAGTTATGTGCCATGAATGTTGTGCAAGGTGGCAAAAGACTTTTTACAGTGCAGTGGCATAATGTATTGGGGGTGGCATTATGAGAAACACCAAGAATATCAGCAGTAAGTGAACTTTGGTGCATAGTACATAAGCTTGTTTGTATAATTTGCTTTTCTTGAGCAATGCTCTTCTGCTAGGTCACAGCATGATATACTTTCTAGTAGCACTCCTCTTTGGTTCCAGACCTGAAAAATGAGGCTTATGACACACAGTCCAACACAAAAAATCCAGTCTGTCCCCAATGAAGAAGTCACCTCACCCACAAGAAAGTTCAGCACAACAACGGATAGAGTTAGAACGGGGTCGTTAGCTAGCATTAAATATTATCTCTGTACTTTATATTTACTTCACAGTGTCTGTGATATACAGAGGTGCACCTAGTCCCCCTTGCCTCCTTGCCAAAGAGCTGCATGCCTCCAAAGATGGGAGAGACCATGGACTAGAAACTCAAAGAGTTTGTTTTTCATCACCTCTTGTCCTCTGCCAGTGACTTCCTGCCTCCTGCACTCCCTCCACTTGCTGCTTTCCCTTCTGCGTCCTCCCTCCCTTTTCTCTCCTTTTCCCTCCTCCTGCAGCTCTCACCCACTCGCTCTGTCTTTCTTCTGTCCGAGCCCCACTGAGCACTCCACTCACATTTCCAATAGTGCAGCCGGCTAACTGCTGTGATGACCCAGGCCAGCAACCAGATTCCTCCATCAAGGTGCCCAGAGAAGTCTGCGAACATCACTGGGCTGCCCAGAGCAGCAGAGGAGCAGCCCAAGGAGCGTGAAAATGGGTGCCCTTCTCGCTATGGCACCGTTCCATGCTATGATATGGTACATGGCCATGAACATAGCCAGGATTTTTGTAGGTGGGGCAGAACCTCAGTTTGCAATGTATTTTTATTGAATTTTATTGATTTAGGGCAGGCAGCTGCCCCTATTTGCCCCCTCCCCGGGTTACACCCATGTACATGACAGTTCATGAGAGAGCAGTTCCGACAGTGACATTCCACCTCCGAAATGCACTCCTCTTCAATGCAATCAGCATCTACACTAATTGACTTTTGACACCCAGTAAAAATACAGCTATTCGCCCGAGCATTTGGCCAAAGTGATGCCCCTTATTTGGCTGGAGTAGTTATGTGGTTAGCATATTGTTTGATTTTATATTAAGTTGCATTTCGAAATACTGTTTTATTGTATTTTAATGTTATTCCTTGATCTGGAATTGTGTGATATGTACAGTATAGAATTGCACTCTTTTCTAGATTGTACCTTGAAAAGAAGACAATGTCATCAAGGCAGTTTTGCCACTGCAAAAGAACCACTTCCTCAACCAACTTTTTGTGGGGTGGGGTGTCCCCCCCCCCAATCCACAGGATAAGAACTTGTGATTGTTCTCTTCCGGAATCCTGCATCTTCGTTTAGGCTAAATGACAGATAACTGGTTCTGTATAGGAAAGCATTGATAAACTGCTGGGAATGGTAAATTATGCAGAGAAAGTGTATTGTGGCCCATTTTTAACACATTTCCTTGAAAATTATCCTTGTGACGTGACAATTAATTTTCATGAGCCAAGGCCTTATTCCTTATGATTCCATCTTCCTTGGGTCAGACCTGGAAACACTCCCTTCAATAATGCCTTTCTATTTCATGTAATTCATTTCAGCCCATACTCTCCAGCCTTATTAATCTATTTTTTAATGCCTCTTAATCATTTTGTTCTACCTTGCTCCTTTTGCAGCAGTCTATTGATGCCTTATTGAGCTGTACAGTTCAACCCATTTTTCCTTATTTTCTTTTTTATATTATCTTGATTTTCGACTCATTTCTCAGTCTTAGCCATCGCTAAATTTCTGGCCATCCAAAAACAAAACACCCTACTTTGCCACCTTGAAGCAGAACGGCTTACCATTAAATTGCTGTCAGCGCTGAAAAACTGCCACTTGAAACAAGAAATCTCAAAATTGGCATTTAAATTCTCCCCTCCCCTCTCTTTCCCATTCTTACCATATCATGCGACTTTCAAATTGTTTCTGGAGTTGTGCTATTGGCCAAAAATGTATCATTATTAGAGGCAGGAAATCAGACGCTCTGCTTTAGACTATTGTCACTGTTTTAATAAGTACAGGGCTCTAGGATTTCACATTTCTTTTTGCCAGCCTAAACCCCAAGCTAGCAATGAGCTCTTCACAGGTAGAAGATATCAAATCTTGCTGTGCTCACAGAGCCTCTTGAAGGATCAAAGCTACCAATAAAAGAATGTCCCCAGTGAGCATAAAAACAAACATGAAATGACAGAAAAAGCCACAAAACGTTACTGGATAAAAGGATTTTTCATCATTGCACCAATGAAGAAAGTTTAGTGTCAGGCAAGAATACAATAAGGGAATTGGGTTTGGACTGATCCAGCTCTCAGCCAAAGGCAGGATTTTCTACACATTTTCCTGCTCTTTTGAAAGAAATGGATTTATTACAGCACTATATGTTTTTGCTTGCAAAGGAAATCAGTGACTTAAAATAATTGGTACCATTTTGGCTTTTTAAGATAAATTTCCTCTTGTAAATAAAGTAACAAATTTGTGGTCATTTGTGTGTGTCAGCTCTCCAACTCATCCTTAGCCTGGCATTATTGTCTAACAGTTCTTCACATAATCCCATATCCATAGAAAGCAAAAATTGGAGAAATGAAGGCATCCAGTCTGCACGTGTGAACTGCTCTGTGTCTGCTGAAAGTTTCAAAAGGCTTCAGGCAACTATTTAGCAAGTGGGAAGGTGGTGTGGGCTACTTAAGTGGATTTTCTTTTTTAAAAAATAGTGTTCTTAAGACATTTTACAAATTGTTTTTCATATTATTATCATACTTCTTCAGTCTTTAGAGATATGGTGATCCAGATAACAGAATCACAAAATAATTTCATATGTCCTATGTGAATCTGCCGCTATTTTGGGGAAGGATTCCTTTCTTTTTAAAAACTTTAAATGTTATCTATCCCATGAATTGTTGTAAGTCACATTAGTGCCAATAGCTGCCAGTAATAACAAGTGTGATTTGTTGTACCTGCAAGAAAACCCCTGTGCAGGATTCCAACCACTCTATTCAATCTCCAGTTTTCACCCACTCCCAACCAGTCAGCATTTCATGGCAAATTATAGAATCATAGAATCTTAAGAGTTGGAATGTATACAAGGGTCATCTAGTCCAACGCCCTGCAATGCAGGAATCTCAGCTAAAGCATCTTTGATAGATGGAACGTTGAGTCCTTATTTGGATGGGTTTGGGCTCCCCTACCCTCATTTTTCATTAATGTTATTTGTACTTTTCCATTTCCAAGGCTCCCCAAGCCTCCCTCTTGTGCATGGGTGTTGTTTTGGCTACATACGCAATGGTACTCATAGCCTGAATATTGGGAATATAGGGTAACATTCTAGGTTAAACCCACCTACCTTATTGCATTGGTGGCTACTGTTTTTGGTGCCTGCTGTGTCGCATTTGCAAGGATTGCAAACATCCACGGATGAGAGATCTGCATCTACATACCGATAAAAGAAATCTTTGCACAGCTCACAATTTCTTCCTGCATGAAGGAAAGGTTATGCATTATGGCTTCCAATTCATTAAAATTAGCTGTATAATTCAAAATTAAAGACTATTCCTTTGAGGGAATTCTATAATTTTCAGGACGTCCATTTTAATGCACCTTTCATCTCTACCTGCCAATTTAGTGATCCAGAGCATATGAAACAATGAACCTGTTACAAACTGTGTTTTACTCCATTAAACTTCCATCTGTTACATAACACAACACTCCTATAAAGCTATTCTGTATGAATATATATTCTATACTTAAAAAAGAGAAATTACTCTTAAACATCCAACTTTCCCTACCATCCTTAAGAAGGAAAGCCAAGAGTACTAAAGGGAGTGTCCCAAAACCACCACAAACATAGCATGCAGAATTAGAAATTCAGCAAGTATGTTCTATTTTAATACATTTTAGAGTGAAGCAAATTAACAAACTAAATGACTTAGCAGACATGAGTTGTGCAGAGGCAGAGTTCTGCTAAACTTCTTTATTCAAAATATTTGGGCTTTGCTTCTACTTGAGACAAACCACAAGACATTTTGCCAGCCAACCATATGCATTGGCTAATGCATCCAATAGGGAACTTGTTTCCAGTGCTTGATGGACCTGAAAGACTGTAGATTCTGTTGGTACACCAGGTACTATGTTGTACAGTTGTTTCCCTGGCTAAAACAACAGGCTCAATGTGAGGGCAAAATAAGTTTCTGAGGTACATTGGCTCTTATGTAAGCACAAGATCTTGAAACATTTGATAATGATAAGGGATGCTAGGTGCCTAGCCGGAGTTATATGAAGTTTTATGATGGCTGACTAATGGTTGTTTTAAATTGTTTACAAATTGTTATATTATTTTATGTTGTTAGCTGCGCAGAGCTCCCTTTTAGGAGGAAGTGTAGGACAATAAAAGGTCAATAAATAAAGATATTGCACCACTCCATCAGCTGCTCCTGTTCCTGTTTATTCATGACCTGATGGGCAAGAGCTCTCCGGGTTTTCAGGCAGGAGTTTTTTCCAGGCCTACCTACTGGGGATTGAACCCAGGACTTTTGATAAGCATCACACGTGTCCTACCTGTGAGCTACCACTCTTCCCTGCTGCATTGCATTACATGTAAAGTGTGCTAATGTGGTGGGAAGATCACAGGCATCAGGGGAATCATGCACCCAGCCTGATACACACATTGGCTTGTATTAAACATACTGCTAAGGCTAAGGTTTCATCAGCACAAGGATGTTCCTTGAGCAACATCAACTTTCCTCTACCCTCATGCCCTCTAAATCTGTTCTGGAGGTTCCCACACCTCCAATGTAGATTTGGGGATGGCACACCCCCATTGTGCTAGCAGGAATCCTCACAAGGGCTTCTGCTAGTGCAACTGGTTAGCTGAATATCCCCCACTGTGTTGTTTATGTGGGGTGTGATCATATCCCCTTTTCCAACCATGTGAACCAAACAGCCTTGGAACTTTATTTTATATAAAGTTTACTTGATTCTATAATACATGCAGATAGTGCAAACCAATCTCATTTTCCTGGTCTGATATGTAGCATGGAAATTTCTTTACAATTCAACCTCAGATGTAATGATGCTTTGGAATGACTGCAAGAGCCAACCACCATGGATATATTCTGTTCTGTTAATTACCTGTAGTGTTATGTTGACAGTTATCACAGACTCCGCCACCTCCTCTATAGTGTTCATTAGGAGAAGAATCCATTGTCCTGTTGTAGTGACAGCTTATTGCATGGCCGTAACATTGACAAGGCTTGCAATTATAAGCATGAACTTGATCTCCAGGATGAAAAGGCTTGTCATTGTACAGTGGCCAACAGTGATCGCACTGGAACAAATGGAGAATAATAAAGAGATTATGGTTCAAAATGTCTACATAGGTACAAGTGTATATACCGTCACTGTGTGTTCTGTGTTGTGTGCTGCAATTTTTAAAAAGATACAACAGAGGAGAAGACATGCACAATACGCCACTCAAGACACTCCTACAAAATTTACAGTGCAACCCTAAGTATGTGTACTCACAGAGCCGTCTTACCCATAGGCACTAGGGGTGCAGGGCACCCGGGCACTGGGCTCCCAGGGGTGCCAGGCCAAGAGTCCAGGGCCTGAGGGTTGCGTCCGGGGAAGAGCCCGTCCTTTGGTCGGAGCGCCGCAGCAGGCTCTTCTGCTGCGGGCGGCTCTGTACCACGAGTTCAGGGGCAACCAAGCCAGTGAGATGCTGAGGCAGCCAGCCCGCTCTGCCCTCCTACATGCCTGGGACTGGGCAGCCTGGAGGGGGGGGTGCCAGGCAGACCTTTGCAGCCTGGTGCCGCATATGCTTAAGACAGCCCTGTATACTCAGAAGTAAAACCCACTGAATTTAATGGTACTCACTCCCTAGAAAAATGATCTATCAACTTTAGCATTTAGCTCTGATCCAGAGGACAACATATGAAGCTTTGCATGGAAATTCCTGACTCCTGAGTGCTTCTCATATCAACTGATGGTCAGGTCAACATCACTGCTCAGGGATTGGATTTTTGGAACCATACACTCGCTTTGTTCCACAATGTCATAGGTGGAAGCACTAACCAATCTGAACCTGTGGATCATATATGATGCAGGAACCTCCAAGTCGGATGTAGGTTCTTTTTCTGATATGGCACTTTTTGTGCTTTCAGATGACATAGTCCATACAAAGAAACTTATTCCTACATGCAGACCATGCTTGCTGCACCATGGTTTTTTTCAGAATCACATGTCTTTTGCCTTAATTTAGAGTTGACATTCTCTACCCTCCACATACTGTATTTTTCCGTGTATAAGATGCCCCCATGCATAAGACAACCCCTATATTTTTAAAACCCAAAATTTAGAAAATACACTGCGCTATCCATGTATAAGATGACCTCTTATTTTAAACTTCAAAAATTTGGGGGAAAATACAGTCTTATACACGGAAAAATACAGTAAATCATTCACAGGAGTCTGCAAGCCTGCAAGTAAATTTGCAGTCAACGAAGAACTAAAAATTATATGAATGTTGGGTGGAATTCAATTTTGCGCAACATTGGGAAGAGAGAAGGGAAAACCCATTTGCACAAATGGAAGCCCTTGCTTCCCATCCCAGTGCCTCCATGTGGAGCCTATACACACAGCTGTTGCGATTTGTGCAACTCCATAAGAATGCTTGAGGAATTCAATCTTTGCAAATTCTGGTACAAACTGACCTGGATCCACACCTCCTGAACTAATGCGTAGATCATATTGCTGCCTGAAACACAAGAGTGCATGGGAGTTGCCCAAGGAAAGTTCTAGATGCATTATGCATGTTTAGCCTAATCTCTGATTGCATTGTATGAGACTGGAGGCCACAATGCTGCTAAAGTCAGCTGACAGAATCCAGAAAGAAGCTGCAACTGATTACAAAAACCAGCACTTCCCTTTGGTATTCACTCTTGAAAACAGAGTATTTTAGAGCTAGTTATCTGACCAAACTTCCTTAAGAAATGTCTGTATTAAGCTGGGTTTCCAAGTGATGCCCACCGCAGTCTTGGATGGCCACTACAGCAAGGTCCTGTACACAGACAGACATTGTATTTGTAGTCTACCTCAGGTGGAAGACATCACTCATCTGTTGGCCTGCCCTTATAGAGAGACCCATGAGATCACGTTCTGAAACCTTGGTTTCACACAAGCAAGCAGGTATACTACGCAGCAATGATCTGTTTTCTTTTGAGTGACAACAATAGCTTTATAACACACAAAGTGGCTCTCTATACACTGGCTGCTAATAGTAATAATAATCAGGAAAAATGAGTTGGATAAAATCAGTATAAATTGCTGTGGTGATTCAGATGTTTAATTTGAAATCAAGCTGAATTTGTGTTTGCTGGTTTCTCTGGTAACCTCTCTTACATCATGGATGTTGTCTCATATTATGGATGTATGATTTGTATTGTTTTATTGGTACTTATGTTGACTGATTGATTGACACTAATATATTTCACACTAGTTGTTTAGATTTCTTTTATAAACAAAAGCTTCAGCTGCAAAGTATATCACTATTAGTATAACACTCTAGTTGGAGTTTAGATACCGGGAAACTTATAATTATAAATTGATAATAATATTAATATTATTAACAGTAAAATAAATTTCCAATTTGAATCTACAGAACAACTGTTAATATTAAGACTGTAGAAATATTTATCTATTAGAAGTCCCTGTGGTTATATTAGAGGTCACATTCACTAACTTTTGGTGCTTTGCTAAAACCAGACAAGTGGGAAGAGTATAATGCCTTGTAATGATCCTTCCATCATTCAGAAAGGGAGGCTAAATTATTCAAATAAATTGTCCTCTACAAATTATTCATTGAGCTTTGCTATTCTTAAACCATGTCTTCCTGTACTTTCCAGCTTCAGCTTCAAGGCTAGACAACCCTTGATCTTTGAACCAGAGCTTGAGATTTTTGTTGTTCATAGAATCAGCACTAATGTGCATAACCAAAGTCTCTCCCCCACCCCCAGTGGTGACTTTTATGAGGTGAGGACAGTGTCAACAAAGCTATGAATTAGAAGTCTTCAGATAGTCCAGGAACTGTCATTAGCAACTGGCCTCCTTCAGATTTTAAGCTCCATTATAAACAAATATCTTCTTGAGGCCCTGTATTTTCAGAAAAAATGATGTGTGACCATCAGTACAGAACCTTCTCAATAATGTCCCATGGTTGCATGAAGACCCTCAGCAGAGAGACCACCAAGCCACCTTGCTGCTTCAGTTTAGATGTCTTGTGAAAACATTTATATTTGTTTGCATAGCATTTTGAAATACTGATTGGATTAGTTCCTGTTGTTGCCATTGTTATATTTAGATTTTTAGATTTTTAAATTGCTTCCTCCAGCATGGAGGCAGTAACCATGTGAAGAGTAACACCCTTAGAGCACAACTGTTCCCTCTCTTCTTCATCAGGAACCCATTTTGAATAAGCTAGAGGGATCTCTACATTGAGCCACTGAACCAGAGTCAGTTCAGCAACACAGAAAGCTACCAAATCCTCTTGGTCACCGTACTTCTTACTAACCTAAATAGGAGCCTGTTTAATTTGCTGTCACTATTCCAGCTTGCTCTTTTTGAGATAACTCTGACAACTTCAATTTTAATTGGCTATTTGAAACTAAAATCTCATATGGATTTTCATCAGCTCAGCAAAATAAATTGTATTCCTGTGGGATAACAACCAAGTTTTTTTGATAATACAATGGCTCCTTCACAATTCTGTGTATTACCAGGTTGTCTAGGCATCTGTCTTAGGATATTCGAGACAGCACCTTGCTATTTCAACAAATACTTTCCACAAATTATTTTAGAAATCTAAGATCTATGGCCTGTGAAATTAAATCTGTTTGCCAAGGATGAGTTCATGGACAAACCCATCACTACCACAGGCATCTTGAGAAAGTTATTCAGAATTTTCCAGCTTGTAAAATTTCCAGCTTCATCCAGATAGCTTTCCCACCCACCCCGTTGCTGTGTGTCAAAACTAGTCAGGGGAATCAATTTGAGGATATTTCATTTTCATTCATGCAGAATATATATGCTTCTTCTGATGTTCTGGTTAAGGTTGTTGTGAATGAAGGCAAAATTAAGTGGAATTTCATTTTAAAATCCATAGTAACCTGTCCCGAGGTACGCTATAAATTTAAAGAGGGGGGAATCAAGTTAGGGTGAAATATTCTCACAGTTTGCTGCATAAATATTAAACTGGTGTTAAGTTAGTCTTTGAAGATGTTAGATGGATTTTGCTATTACTGTTTTTTAAAGCTAGTTTTCAGCAGTTCTATATCATAGGTGAAAGTGAATTTGAAGAAAACAAGCTTATGAAAGTGTCTAACCTATCATTCTCTCTACCAAGTGTATATCTCATCTCTCTCTCTCTCTCTTAAACCTACATCATCTGTCCCAAGACTATAGAAAAGAGATAAAGCAAGCACTGAAAGGTGCTATCGTGTGTGTGTGTGTGTGTGTGTGTGTGTGTGTGTGTGTATAATATTAAAATGAAGCAGATTGCCACTTTCCCCATCAAACTTATTTTTATTTACTTATAAAAGTACTGTATTAACATATTGGCGCATGTGAAAAAAGTGCAAGTTGTTATGCAATATGTTCCATAGGCTGGAGGTCTGAGCATTCAGTCATAAGAGCCAGAAACCCATATAGTCCAGCATCCTGTTCCCACAAGTAGTCCATAAGTAGAACCTGTGCACAACACTCTCCACTTGTGAATCACAGCAACAGGTCTTCCCTGGTTCTTTTAGCAGTTCTGCAGCGTCTTATTCTTTCCACCCAGCCACCCATCCCAATACCTGAAGGTCAGTGAGACTGAGTAGGTAACAGCAGAGGAAAAATGGGACTTTTACTGCATGCTGTGACTGGAAGAAATGCACTTCGGCGGCAGCACAGGAAGCACCACTACTGTAGAGGATGCAAAACCACTGAAAGGGAAGGAAAATGACCAAGGGAATCAAAGGGTATATGGATCAGCAGCAGCTACTGCAGCTGACTGGCTTGGAAGACATGGCAAGGTTTTCTTATATAAATGTTTGCATCTGGGTCACATACACTTGCTGCTGCTTCCAGTTTGCTTTCAAATTCTGGCAAGTATCTCCAGCAATAGTGGTAACTTCACTGAAAGATGCAGTGTCCCTTGCTTTGCAAATATAGATGATATAAGTGTGTCCTCATTTTTGGCTGTGTACACAATTACCATTCACTCTTGCTCTCACTGCTGGTGTTTCACACTGCGTACACTTGAGAAATACAGCTTTGTGATGTGTTTCAATTCAAACCAGCTTCCACCTGATTTGAAAACGTAACCCACATTCACGTTGAATTTGCTGGTGTGTACATTAGCGCATGCACAGCTTGGCATGTTGCAGGTGTAGGGAAACCAAAGAGATTGTGCACATCAGATGAAAACATCCCTGGTGTCTGGAGCAACATGTAAATATGACTTGAAATGCAGTGGGGGGGGTGGATGACCTCATTGCATAGTCTTCATCTGTAAAATGTTAGAGATGCCATCATAGAGACTGTAATAATGGTCCCATCAATGTTGGCAAAAATGGTTTTTTAAAAATAAAAATCCCCAGCCTCTCCACAGTGAAATGGCGGGGAGCACATATAGCCACTTGCTGAAACAGAAATTGTGTCACTTGAAACAATTTCATAAAACTGATCTTATTATGCTATGTAATAAAGAAAATATGTACAGTGGTACCTTGGTTGTTGAACGTAATCCATCCCGGGAGTCCGTTCAACTCCTGGAACCGTTCAAAAACCAAGGTGTGGCTTCCGATTGGCTGCAGGAGCTTCCTGCACACAATCGGAAGCCGCGGAAGCCGCGTCAGGCATTCAGCTTCCAAAAAATGTTCACAAACCACAACATTCACTTCCGGGTTTGCGGCATTCGGAGGCCAATTTGTTCAGGAGCCAAGCCGTTTGACAACCAAGGTACCACTGTACCACATTAGATGGGGGGCAGAGAGAGACAGAGAGATTTCTTCTCATACCCAAAGAAAATGATGGAGGATCCTACAGCTATCCTCCTATAATACAATAAAATCATTCTATAATACTAATGGCAGTAAGGTATATATTACCCTTTTCTAATCCATTTGATCCTTTTAATGAAAAGGGCCGCTTTACTAGATCAGGGTATAAGATCCTTTTGAGAAGTTCAAGGATATCATGATGTGATCAGTCTCCTTATATTCCTCTCTATGGCATCGATTCTTTCGGAATGCCGGTTGGAAGAAAATCATAAAGCTACTAAGGTTATTCATATTATCCAATTAGGCAATATGGAAGTATGTGTTCTAAATGAAATAAAAACAACAAAAAATGTGCATAATAAATGTTGAATAATTCATTTCCATCACTCTTTAGGGCATAAAAACTATATATAGTGCTTTTCTTTTTATTTTATTAATGTCAAATAGTAAATTTCTTCATTTAAAAATGATGGGTGTGACAGCTGTTTCCTTGAGCAGTAAACAGACGCTACTGGATCAGACCAGTGGTTCAGCCGGCCAGACATTGGGTTGTGGGTTTTTTTTTGGGGGGGGGGGTTGTTGTTTATAAATGAAATGCCCCACCTATTTTTTTTAAGGTGGCTTACAAGCTACAAATCAAAAACAATAAAAAAATTAAGATGCTTAGTTGTCTCCAACTAAGTTGTACTCAGATTAGACGCACTAAAATGAAAAGATGCATGTTAGTGATTCTGTCTTCCTACTGATCTACTCCATGCATGACTAACTTTGGATACAAACCTCTCTCTCTAAGTCACCATAGGTAAACCAGCAAAACAACAACAGTCATAGAACACCTGAAGTAACCTTTTTTTACAAGTCACTTATAAAAAAAGCAGGGATGGGGCCTAACACACCTCACTTGGTAAGGCATCCCACAACATAGGTAACATGCCAGAAGAAGAATCAAGGGAATGATGGTAATAGCACTTCCTTACCACTTGCCCCCAACAACTGCTAGTGACAGTCAGAGAATGGCTGAGTCTGGAGGCTCCATCTCATTATCATGGCTGTTACTAGCCCAGTTCTCCAATAAGTTATCTAATCTACCTTTCAATGCTGTATCTTCACCAAGGCAGTTTATGCTACTAGGAAATGTTCAGTGTTGTCAATAATAATCATTAGAACATATCATCAAATTGTAATAAAACAGCAAATTCAACAATAGGAAATATTCTGTAAGAAGTAGATGGTCTTCAACTAAGTTTAACTCTCAGAGCAGACCTATTAAACTGGGTTAAACATGGAAACCTTGCCATGCTAGATATCTGGTGGGGTGTATGGGGTGTTAGGGAAGGGGTATCACCTCTGGTAGGGGACATGTTGTGCTCCTTCTAGGGTAGTTTGTCTACCTTTGGTTCCTACCCTGCACTCAGCTCTAACCTGTGGTTTTTAGAAGCTGTAGGCATGTGACAGCAGCCACAACCTGGGAATGGCTTCAACTGGCCAGCTAAACCAGGTGAGGGTAGCAGATGGGTCTTAAACCCTCAGTGAGTTGGGGACTTACCCTGTATGCAAAGACAGGCTCCAGAGGAGTGAGTGGACAAGACCAATAGTGGGTCCAATGGTCAAGAAGGCAGTTTCTGCATGTGCTGTAGAGGGAAGTGAGAGGCAGATGGGGCTCATCAATCTGGGAAGGCAGCCCATCTAAGAGAAGGAAAACTCTCTCTCTAAACCTCCGCTGCCTTGTGGGATATCTTCGGTAGAAGAAAAGGCTAAGGAGTAAGTCCCAAGGAACAATCTGTACCTGCTGCCTTGTGGGACATCTTCAGGAGAAGAAAATGCCAAGGAGTAAACCCTATACAAATCTAGAGTGGAGTCCCTAATATGGTTGGATGATGACGGGTAAATCTCCTTCCAGCAACTCCTGCAGCCAAGCTTGTGCCAAACGTATTGCTCTGCTTTCCTATGGATCACACAGTGAGGCCAAGAAGAGTCTTGTCATCTGGGCAGTCCAGGATCTCCATACATACTGCCCAGGCTTGCACCCCAGAGAGGTCACTTCACCCCCAGAGGCAAACTCCACTGTCTCTTGAGACAGACGGATGCCAGCAGGATATTTGGTTGTATGTTATTCTCCAGAAAACGTAGCCTGATCTATTATTATTTATCCCCGCAGCAGTGGAAAGATGACAGAAGAACAAAGATGCAGGGACTCTAAAGGGTTTATTTAAACAATATACCCTAAGCATTTTGATTGTATTTAATCACTGAGACAAATCTGTCAGTTTTCAAACTTTGGAAGTAACCTCTCTTAGATGTTTGAATGCTGTTCTGGGGCAACAATGTAGAAGTAGTGTAAGATTGCAAAATGTTAAGCTAGCTAGCACCAAACACCACCAAAATTGCAGTAAGAAAACTGACTAAAATATCACCCAATATTTGAAGTTGAGTGAAATACGTTTTGTTTTAATTCTTTGTTAGAAGAAACTGACAGTACGGTATACATGAAAATATACAATTTACCATACTTGACTATTAAAGAAGGATACTTCAGTGCAATCCTATAAAGTACATGTCTAGTCAGAAATAAGTTGCATTAATTTCAACAGGGCTTACTACCAGATAAATGGACATAGGATTGTAGCCTTGATAATTATAATTAGAGTCACAGAGTGTGCAAACTAATTAAAACTGGGAAACCTACTGAAACAACACAAACATTGACCCACCAAAAATTCTGATAGGGCATTTGCACCATTCATTTAGTTTGTTTTCACATGGTATCACAGGTCCTGCCAGAGTGCCTGGCGAATTCCAGATCCTATCAAATATTTATAATTAATCCCCACAAAGTACCATTTCACAATACTCATTCTAATTAAAAGGACAGTGTCAACTTGTATTTTTAAAAGACTTACTTCATTTTTGTGATAGACCATCATTTCAACTGCAGAGGTTCAACTTTTAAAATAAGTTGGTGAATCAAGCTGATTTTTAGCAAATGCTTTTAATCAGTCTTTTGACCACAAATACAAAACATGCTGAAGCCAACATCTTGCGATATCCCCCCCCCCAACCTTTCTGTCTGTACACCTGCAAGCTTTTCACTCCTTTTTCAGAAACTTTGGTCTAATTATGCTGTTAAATGCCCTCTTACAAATCCACTGGAACAGTGTGAGCTTCATATTTGTTCAGGTTGCTAAAAGCAAGCCGCAATGTGTGATAAAGTCTAAAAACGAGAGATGGCTATGTTGTTTATCAAGCTTAAAAGGGGATGTTTCCATGCTACAAAAGAGTTTTCGCTATAAAGTAAGGAGGAGAATGAAATGGAGGCTTTGTGCATGAGGAGCAATGCCTTGACTTGGGCCTGGTAGTGCACATGCAGCCAGTGCAGTATCTTACGGATGGTGGCCCATGACTCCAGTGTACTTTCCTGCTTAATATATGGGCAGCTGCATTCTGCACCAGCTGCAGTTTCTTTCCTATCTCCAAGGGTGGCCCCATGTAGAACACATTGCAGTAGTTAAAACATCGGTTTATCAGAGCATGGGTTACTGATGCCAGGCTATGCTGGTCTGGGAATGGCTGTAGCAAGTGAACCAGTTGGAGCTTAGCTTACCCACTACTGACCACTTAGGCAACCTGGACATCTAGTGACAGCTTAAAATCATGAACAATACAGATCTACTACGTAATTTTTATATACAGGAGTGGGCAGTACAGAAGGTCCTGACACATAGTATCTGGTATTCTTGTCCACATGGTTCTACCATTACAGAATCAATCATGATCTCCCTTTCTTCTCTCCTCGCTAGCTTACTTTACACTGTAAGGTCCTTGGGGCAGGTGCCTGCTTACTTGCAAACAGGCAGGCAGTTTGATGGTGCTATGCTATTAATAATATAAACACAATATAGTCTTTTTTTGGTTATTTTATTCTCCATATGCTTTTTCTTTTGATCGTTTACATTAGAAAATCCTATAAAACAAAACAAAAAGGGGGGAGGGGTAAGAGGAAGAAAACGCAAAGGGGAAAAACAGAAAGAAAGAAATCAAACAATATTTCTGTGTTTGCCACGGGCTTCGTTGAAGTGCTCTGACTGAAAGCAGCTTCAAAGGTTCCTGTGGCAGAGAGAGTATGAACAAGGTTCTGCTGGGACACTACATCTGTGCCCTCAACCCTTTGCTTCTCTAATGTTTGGCAAAGTCAGTAAAAAATATTCCTTTTCATACCTTCCAATGTCAAGAACTGGAACATTATCAAGGTTTAACTTTGCCATCGCTTGCCAAATTGACTGCAATGTAATCCACAAAAGCCAGTGTTTATTGAGCATTATTTTAATGGCTAGCAGGACTCAGTGAAATTGAAGCATTTTTCCCCCCTTTTTGGAATATATCCAGCTCTTTATAGAAAAGAAAAAAGAAGAAGAGCAGCAGCAACAGGACTTTGCTTCTGTTTCCAGTAGAAAACAACAAGTTTGTACTAAAACCCCTTCATATTTTATTTCAATTAAACAATATAAAAAGCATTGCAATGTGTTTTTGAGTAAGATGGTTTCTGGCTATGAAACCAATCTATTACACTTGCAGGTAAAAAGTTTCTTCCAAAGTAGAAAGTGAATCCAACAAGGGAAGGGGGTAAAAACAAAACAAAATATGAATGATGTTATTATGATTATTTTCCACACTTTCCACTGTTGCTTTTCCCGTTCCTCCACACTAAATACCAGAAATTGGCATGTATTCCACTCAACTGAGCAAATCCATCCCTTCTGATACACTATTGTTTTCTCTGACAATTTGGCAAGGCAGACTTAATGCCAAATGCACTGCAATACTCATTAAGGCGGGGCCAAACCCCTGCCCCTTTACCCGCATGTTCTGAAAATTCCTCCCATGCAAGAGGCACTTGTTTTCTGCTGCTTCTGTGTGAGGGGGAAATTTAGGGTAGATGCCTACCTTGGTTAATTGATGAGTTGAACAATTGTGGGGTGTGTTGTTGTTTTTTTTGCTGGGGGGTGTTGCTTGCTTTTATAACTTAAAATGAAAGCCCCACATCCTATGAGTTTCTCTATGTGCTACCAGGAATAGATCGAGAATGGTGTGATACAATGTGATGCTGTCACTCCCAAGGCATCAAATGAGAATATAGAAAAATAGGAATATGAAAACACAGGGTGCTGCCTTATATTGAGTTAAACCACTGGTCCATCTAGCCTAGTTTTGTCTACATTGGCTGGCAGGAGGTCAGCAGGGTTTCAAGCAAGGAACCTGACTCAGCTATACCAGGAGATGGCAGGGATTGAGACTGGGATTTCAATCCACCACTGAGCTATGGCACTTCACATCCCACACAATGAAACATTATGTGGCATCACTTCCATTCCAGTAGGTAGCTGCAGAGAGTCTCATGCCGCTGTGAGCACAGGGCTTTTTTGGCAAGGCAAAAAACAACATTGAATTGGAAAATCTTCAGCCAACTCATGAGCTAAAGTAAGGTTACTACAAAACTGGTTTCCTATAGGACTGCTTACTACAAATTGCACAACTCCTGTCTATTTTTTTATTTAGGATATTTGGAATATGAAGTATATAGTTAGGCAATGTGCAGTACGTATTCTGTAAAAGTCTACTTTATTTTAAATACATACACAAATCTGAGAACACTTTGCAACTTCCCCATACAGCTTCCACTGGCAATTTAGAACATTATTTGCCCAAGCTTTTTGCCGATGGAAATCTGGGTTTTACCTTGTTCCTGTTTCTATGCTCTAGTGGTTTTATTGTCATCCTTATGTTTTAAGCTGTAGATAACTGATAATATTTTTTTATCCCTCTATCGCATGTTGCTCTGAGCATTCTATCAGAGATTGTGATTTTATAATTTTCTGTTTCTTGGAAATGCATTCTTCATGGCGAAAACAAACTGCCTTGTCCTTCAATACAGCTGGCAGAACAAGGAGGACTGTAGCTCAATCATAGAGCTCAATTTGCATGCAGGAGATCTCAGGTTCAATCCCTGGTAGCACCACTGAAAAGAATCAGGCAGCAGGTGGTGTGAGAGATCTCTACATAAGACTCTGGTCAGCCACTGTCTGTCAGGAAAGACAATACTGGACTAGAGGGGAAATGGTCTAATCTGGTATAAGGCAGCTTTCTGTATCCTACTGCATACAGGCTGCGTATACACTGCACACACACCCCAAGAATACTGGCAACTGTAGTATGTGAAGGATCCTGGGAATTGTAGCTCTGTAGTTCTCAGAATCCTTTGAGCAGGGGGAAGATGGTTTTAAATATGTGGTGAGCATACAGCAATACAGTGGTACCTCGGGTTACATATGCTTCAGGTTACATATTCCGCTAACCCAGAAATAGTACCTTGGGTTAAGAACTTTGCTTTAGGATGAGAACAGAAATCGTGCTCTGGCGGCGGCAGCAGCAGCAGGAGGCCCCATTAGCTAAAGTGGTGCTTCAGGTTAAGAACAGTTTCAGGTTAAGAACGTATCTCCAGAACGAATTAAGTACTTAATCTGAGGTACCACTGTATTCTTCTCTCTAGGATTGAAAAAGAAATGAGAGCAACAGCAGCTGGACCTAGCAGAGGTGAATTAAGTTACTGCAGGATGGGGTTGAACACATTATTGTATAAAAGTATAATGCAGTGGAAGGGAGTTCTATAACTGGGTATTTCCTGGCGGAAATGAGATATCTGTATTAGGGTTGCCATATGTCCGGGGAAACCTGGACATGTCCTCTTTCAGGAGGCCAACATGCCCATCTGGGTGGATTTTTACACTTTAAAGGAAATGTCTAAGGTTGGGGGGGGGGTTGGGCTCCAGCTTGGGCAGCTTGGGTTTGGGCTGATCTGCACGCTGCGGCCACTGCCAGACCAAGCCAGGAAAAGAGGCGCACAGGCATGCCAGTGGCCCCACACACACATATTCCTCTTTCCCCAGCTTGGGCTGGCAGCAGCTCAGGCTCCCCTCTTTTATGTTCTTCAAGATACGGCAACTCTAATCTGCATACATATTTCACTGATATGTGTAATACTTTCTACAATCAAATCTTTGCACTTCTTCCAGAGATATGAATATCTGAGGAAAAATCTGTCTGGCCTTCAAAGTCCATCTGCTTAATTTTGCATTGTCATCTTATTTTTTAAATATTATGCAGATCCTGTATGCATTTGTTCATATTAAGTCTACTCACACAGTGCATGGATTTTGTAGTAAATCATAAATAACAAAACTCATGCCAAAGCACTACTGCAAATTGCCAATAGTGGCCAGCAGGGCTTCACATGTGGGACTTCACTGCTCTTCCATCTTCCAAATGCAGTATAGCACAGCTGCTTACTGAGAGGGGGAGGGGCAAAGCAGTGTAGGCTCTGTGCAGTGCAGGTGCTGCAGTGAAGTCATTCTGATGCTCCTGCCACTGTATCAATAGTGTATGCACGCCATACCAAACTCCTCCTAGTTGCACCTTTTCTTTTGGTTAGTGGCAGCAACTTATGTGTGGAAAATGGAAGAGCAATGCTACCCACACAGCCCCACCAGTCACTACTGGCAAGTGCATTGCGGACATTCATACAACATTCACAGGTCCCTATAATATTAAAGATAATAACTGGCAAGTAGAATCCATGGAGGTCAACAGAAAATTTATGACAATTTCACCACACAATCACCTGTAACTGAACTACAGACTTTATCTTCATCTTGCCCAGAGCAGCCCAAAGTGACTTACAAGCTAATGCTTGTAGAGTAGTTCGGGGGGGGGGGGATACAGATACTGGTAGCACACTGGAAGCTGAAATAGCTATGAGCAGTAGCCAACACTGAACCTCTGTGGTGTAGAACTGGAGTCTCACTAGCCAGATTGTACCATTAAAGCATCAGTGAATCCCTCATCATTCTTTCCTGTGTTTGGCAGGGTCGAGATTTGCTCCTCCAGCAAACAAAGTTATTTGTTTGTTTGTTTTTTTACAACAATAAAAAAGCATAACACCAGACAGTAAAATCATAACAAGTTAAAAACAAGTTAAAAGCATATTAGAAAAATTAAAAACTAAACATCAATAGACCATTATGGAGGATGTACTCTTAATTGCCTTCAGATTCAGATTTGAGAACTTGAGAACTTGAAATTTAAAGGAACTCACGTTGTTGCCTTCTGTATAGCTTTCCTTGGAGCAAAGACATCTGTATGGGTTAATACTTGTGTCACAGCGATCAGCGTGGCCAAAACAATCACACCTGTACAACAGATCAGATTCATTTTTTATATATTCAGTCATCACAAAACAAAAGTTTAGCAGTATGAAAGTTACACAAAATCAAGCTATTTAGAAGAGTGAATTGATGTATCATTTGAGAGGGCATCTCCCTGTTATTTGTACACTATCATGAAAGTAATTGCCTGCTTCTGTTAAGGATAACCATCTCAGAAAAGGGCCCTTTAAGTAACCATTTCATGTTTCTTTCCATTCAGCATTTATAAATGTCAAGTAAATGCTGCTTTACAAGGGAGTAAATTGACAGTACATGTAGACCAACTATTAAGTGATCAAACATGCATTATGTGCTTTCATTGTATACTATGCAGATGTAAGGCTCTAATTATTTATTACAGTTAGCACCTGTTCGTTCAGCATTAACCTTTCAATCTGGAACACCACAACTCCTTAAAAGGACATGGAGTATATGTACATATCTGTTATTTTATTTTATATCATTTCCCTTCTCCAGGCTACCAGAACAAAATTTAAAATATCATTTTTTAAAAAGCCCCAGATAATTAACATACAAACCCTCTTTAGTCAGGACAAGAGGGTTAAAGGAAATATCTATGGAGAAGTAGCAAGAACAAAACTGCCCCAGCCTCTGCTCCATTGCAGTTGCCCTTCCTCCCAGATGTTTAACTTAATTATGACACCTGAACAGGGGTATGGGGAGTGGTAAAATGCCTAACATCATCCTTAGTTTTATTTTTATTTTTAATGACAACTTTTGGGAGATACAAGGGGCCCAGAAAACCTTTGTAAGGGTAGGTGAGGTCCACAGGTTCACCAGCTCTACATGACAGGAGAGGGACGTGGGGTCCTGCCACCAGGGAAAGCCTACATGCCGAAGTCATAGGTGAATCAGTTCCTACTCGCATTTAATTTTTGCTGGATTGTACTCTCTCTATTAAAACACAAGGGCAGAGAATCATGCTCAAGTCCCATTGAAGTTAAAGGAGCTTAACTTAGTTTCTATTAATTCATTCCATTGGACTTTAATTGAATTTAAGATCCCTCCAGCCCTTGGGGCGAAAAAAGTACACTTTAGGGGGTTACTTATTGCGACTTCAGAGTTGCTCTTATTGTTCTTTGGGGTGGAATCCACACACAGAAACAGACACACACATTATTTTAAAAGTTATTATATATACCATTATACCACTATATACCATTTCAGACTGCCATGCTACAGTAATATAGAAGAAAAACTGTGTTTATTTAATTTATCCATTTAAAAAATATATACATCCTGCCTTCTCTAAAAGTCCAAAGAATGCACAAAACCAGTTGAGATGCAACATTAAATTGAAAACAAAACACTATAGCCACACATTTTTCTCACTAAGAAAAGCTGATTTAATACATATTCTTTAAAACATAAATTCCAAAGTAAAAAAAAGAACACATCTTTTACTGGAGACTCAGTCATTACTTAATTTGCATTTTATTTACAGGGTGTAATTATGCCTTCAACAAGACTTCTGACTTAACATATACAATAAAGTTGTCAGTCATAGATAATGCAACACTTTCGCTGACAGAAGCCTCATTTTTAAAGGGAAAAACCAGCTAAGACAAAGAGTTTAGTTCATTATTAAGACCATTACAACTGCCATATATGGGAGTCCATAATAAAAAATGGAAGCACCACTAGAGCAAAGCTTCAATCAGGCTTTCAATCAAACATACCTGTTTCTAAGAGTTAGCAAATCCAGAATGTAAAAGCACTATTGATGGATAAAAATTGGTTAAAGATTATTTTGTTAAGTTAGATTTTTATCTGATGTAAGGCAAACCTATTTTGAATCTGAAATCAATGCTAGGAAGTACATCTTCTCCTCATTTGAATGAGTATAAATCCACAGTGAGTCGTTTACTCTCAAATATACTTCATTTTTAATACAAACTGTGAGTAGCCTACCTCCCACTGACAGTAATTTCGTCAACTCCATAGTATCTGTGTCTAAAGTTAACTGAAGGTACAGCAGTATGATATTGGCCAAGTAGATGAATCTTTACTGCCGAAGCTTTGACAAACTCCTGAAGTGCTGGGGTATTGTAGAAGTCATTGTATCCTGGCCGGCGATTTGGTTCCGGTGTGAGAATGCTGAAAGTAACATTTCCATGGGAATATGGAGTAATGCTGTTGATGTAATAATAAATAAATAAAATAAAAACAGCTAGTTATAATTATTTAATTATTTGGTTATTGTATACTGCTTTTCATCAGGCATGACCTCAAAGTATAACAGGATATACAAGATCCATAAAGTAGAATTAGAAACAAGTGGAAATCAATTTATATACCTATTAAGCGGTACAAAATAATAAATCCTTTACTTGATTAATTCTTTAAAAGCAAAGGATTTATTATTCTGTACCATTTAAAAGATTCCCAGGATTCCTTGGGGAAAGCCATGACTTCTTAAAGTGGTATAATACTGTTATAAACATATAGTGCAGATGGAGCCTTAGTAAGTTTGATTTATATCTTTAGGACAAGCAAGTAACACATTCTGTTAATTTCTTCTTTAAAAATATAACAGGGTAGCTTCTTGTTCACTACCACGTAATGTTTCCTATGGTACAATGAATATACACAAGTCTTTAGAGGGTATTTTTATATTAGGTTCAGTGTACATCGTCCCTACATAACATCGCTCACTTCAATCACTTCCTATTATCATTTATGTCTTGTAATTGAAGGGAAAACAATGTTCCATTATAAAACATTTATGGCAGCATTTCACACATTGGCTCTTGAATTCCTTTTCTAAGATGCACTAATTTTTCTGTTGGAGTGTTATTGTGGTTGTTTTTTAAAAAAATAAACCCGTTTTTTGATTATTATTTTTTAAAACATTATTCATTGCTCAGCCAATGAATTTGGCTATCTCCCCCACCCCACCCGATTTCAACTGAATGCAAAATATATGTGTTGCTGAAAATGAATTGTACCCTCAATGACCTCTTGTTCCTCCCTTAGAATGTTGAATCGTGAAAGCCCAGAGAAAGATGCTGACACTTTAAAAGCCTAGCCGCCAAGACTGAAACAGCAAGAACAAAACAAAAATAACAACACCATCAAAACAAACAGCGACTGCACCTGGTGGAACATTCCCTCATGTCTTTTCAGACAAGTGCTACACAGGTCTGATGCTGACTAGGTTCTGAATTTTGCCAAGAGTTGGTTGCAGCTAGACAGTTATGGCTGAACGCAAAATCCCCCAACCCCAAATAAAAGCTTTCATCGTGCTAAACAGACATAACAGTGACTGTCTGGGCTAAGGGCAAATGTGTAGCAGTAAGTCTTACAAGTCTCATAACTGTCTGATTGCACCAACTCTTGGCATAATTCAGAACCTAGTCAGCATCAGACCTGTGTAACACTTGTCTCAAAAGCCAGGTTTTTGTGTAGGAAGGTCTAAGACATATCGTCTCCTCTGCCCCTTTTTTGTGAGGTTTGCCAACCTCTAAAACTTCCAGTTTTAGCAGTCTTAGACCTGTCTACACAAAAACTGCTCAAGAAGAGTAACTAGGAAATGTTTGCAACCCTTCAGTTACTCCCCTTGCTTACTATGAGACTATTTCAGACTACAGAACATCCTTACGTCCACAAAACCTTGACTTGTCTCCTAGAATTCATCAAAGGCGATCCAGTCTTTTAAACAATTTGTATAGTGATCTTTTAATTAGATACAAATGCCTTTCACTAGAATCATTCAACACTTGGCCTTTGGGCCAGATGGCCCTCTTGGCCTAATTTCAGAAGCCTTCTTCAAGTGGCCAGACTTCTGGCAAGAGCAATCTAACCCTTCCCCAGCAGCTGGCTTGGGATTGACACTGAAATGGAGAGAGAAGGAGACAGGAAAAAGAGAAAGAGGGGGAGAAAGAGAAAAAGGGGTGGAAGAAGCAGAGAAATAAAAGATTGGCACCATCCTATTCTAGCTATTGCCCTGCCAACTGTGTTCATGTGACCTCTAGAGATTACTCCAGAAGAAATGTATAAAGGTAAAGGTACCCCTGACTGTTAGGTCCAGTCACGGACAACTCTGGGGTTGCAACACTCATCTCACTCTATAGGCCAAGGGAGCCGGCGTTTGTTCACAGACAGCTTCCAGGTCATGTGGCCAGCATGACTAAGCCACTTCTGGCGAACCAGAGCAGTGCAGGGAAACACCGTTTACTTTCCTGCCAGAGTGGTTCCTATTTATTTACTTGCACTTTGACATGCTTTCGAATTGCTAGGTGGGCAGGAGCTGGGACCAAACAATGGAAGCTCACGCGGATTCGAACCACTGACCTTCTGATCGGCAAGCCCTAGGTTCTGTGGTTTAGACCACAGCGCCACCCACGCCCCTCTATTGGGTACAAGCTTTTAATATGCTGCTATTCTAGATAGGACGCGGGTGGCGCTGTGGGTAAAACCTCAGCGCCTAGGACTTGCCAATCGCATGGTCGGCGGTTCGAATCCCCGGAGCGGGGTGAGCTCCCGTCGTTCGGTCCCAGCTCCTGCCCACCTAGCAGTTCGAAAGCACCCTTAAGTGCAAGTAGATAAATAGGTACCGCTTTATAGTGGGAAGATAAACGGCGTTCCATGTGCTGCTCTGGTGCCGGTTCGCCAGAGCAGCTTCGTCACGCTGGCCACATGATCCGGAAGTGTCTGCGGACAGCGCTGGCCCCCGGCCTCTAGAGTGAGATGAGCACACAACCCTAGAGTCTGTCAAGACTGGCCCGTACAGGCAGGGTACCTTTACCTTTTACCATTCTAGATAGGAATGTGAGGCTTAGTCATTCAATTATCTCTAGAAGGAAATTGTGACGGAAAGGTTTGTTTTGCTGGGCAGGTTGGGTCACAAAGTGTTATCTTTTTCTTTTTCCTGCCAGCAAACGGTTAACGAACGGCAGCTTCTGATTGACCAGGGTTCTAGGAGAGGGAGTTGAAAAGGAGAGGTTTTGGAGAGACAGGTTTTAGGTTGGGAGATAGGGAGTGAGAGGAGAGAGAGTTGGTTCTGGGTAGAAACATCTACTCTGAGGAATATATCAAAAGCTAGAGAAAGGCGTCTATGTGTGGTGTCCTGTGAGAGTAATAGGCCAGGAATTAACTAGGATGCTGAGGCTGAGCCAGGAGAAGTAGAAGCTGGAAAGATACAGTCTACTTAGGTCTGTATCTTTCTCCTGTCTCATTCCAGTCAGGAGGGAAGAACTTCCTGACAGTAAGAGCTGTTCGACAGTGGAATTTGCTGCCAAGGAGTGTGGTGGAGTCTCCTACTTTGGAGGTCTTTAAGCAGAGGCTTGACAACCATATGTCAGGAGTGCTCTGATGGTGTTTCCTGCTTGGCAGGGGGTTGGACTCGATGGCCCTTGTGGTCTCTTCCAACTCTATGATTCTATGATTCTTCTACGAAAAGAAAAGACTCCCAAATAAGAGGGGTGTGGTGATCCCTTGGGTCTGTTACTTGGAGTAGCTCAGGAGTAGAGGAGTCAAAGGGGTGTGTAACTGACAGGAAGTACTGCCTTGTTTAAGAGCCAAAGTATTAATCTGCAACAGCTGTGCAACAACTGAGAAAGAACTGAAGTGAAATAACTGGAAATAAGCTGAGATTTTACCATTTAGTCTAAAACCTGTAACATCTGTCTGAAGCGAAGTAACTGAACACAAGCAACCGAAGTTTAAAAGAAGCTGTGCTTGATTAGAAGTCCATAACACCAGTTAGATTTAGAATAAATATTATTAGGTGAACGGTTACCTGAAATAACATTATAACCTGAGTATCCTTTGTTTTACCCACTTCGTGTCATAAACTTCCTTTGTTTAATAAAACCTTTCTTCTTTGTTTGATCAAATCCTGTCTGAGACTCCAAATCATTAAGTTTTCCCTCACACAAGTCCCCCACTAGATAATCTGGGGTAAATTGTACAAATTTGTGTAACTGGTGTACTGTGAGGTAGTTGCACTATATTTTAGTGAGGGCCAGCCCAACGGCGCCAGGGTGAAAAAGTGCAGTTCCACCGATGCAGAAATCTCCAGGCCTCCTGACAACTGAGTCATTGCTGTGTACCAGGAAGAAGAGGGACAAGGTAGCAGGGAGATCAGCAAACATACTGGCAGGAGCACTGGATTGGCTCCACAAGTGCATTTGCACTCCACATAATGCTATTTGTTCATACCTAGGAAGTTGGAGGCAGTTCACAGAGTCAGGATATTCTAGGGACTCGTTGTTCTCCATTCCAAATGTACTGCAATCCCTTGCAAAGTACTGCCAGTCTTGCCAGTCAGAGTCACGCTGCTTTTTCCTTTGTATTCGTATTGCTTCGGGTTGTGGGCTGAAGAACTGAAGGATAATGTAAAACACCTACAAATCAACAGCAAAATGCGAAGTCATTTGGAATACCTTTATACATATTGGTCCTCGATTCAGCTGAAATTAGCTATTAAAGCAACTATAGGAACATAGGAAGGTGCATTAGAGAGCCAGTGTGGTGTAGTGGTTAAGAGCGGTAGTCACGTAATCTGGGTAACCGGGTTCGCGTCTCCACTCCTCCACATGCAGCTGCTGGGTGACCTTGGGCCAGTCACACTTCTTTGAAGTCTCTCAGCCCCACTCACCTCACAGAGTGTTTGTTGTGGGGGAGGAAGGGAAAGGAGATTGTTAGCTGCTTTGAGACTCCTGAAGGGGAGTGAAAGGCGGGATATCAAATCCAAACTCTTCTTCTTCTTCTGCATTATAAAAATTAAGACAAATAGAAAGAGAGGGGGGGGTGGCGGCGGATTGGATGGGGGGAACCACCTCAAAGGGGAGCAGACCAGAGCTACTGCACTGAGGCGGCTCCTCAATGTGCCGCATAATCAGATGAGGCTATCAATGGCTACAAACCACAATCTCACCGATTTTCTGAGGTGGCATGTCTCTGAGCATTGGTGTTCAAGACTAGTTTTCTGGCTTCCCAGAAGCCTTTGGCTGGCCACTGTGAGAACAGGCTAGTGGACTAGATGGGACTTGGGCCTGATCCAGCTGGTTTCTTATGCACTCTAAGAAGACAGCTCCATGTGTGTGGGGAGAGCAGTAATGTCCATTATGTTTATAATGCACTCCTTCGAGGGAATGTTTTGTTTTCCCTGAGTGCTGTAAGGCAAAAAGACTAGAAATTCTAAAATAAATAAATGGTAAACTTAGATCATGAAAGCATGCCATCGGAACTTGCTTATAGAGACTGCCATTTGTTCCTCTCTGCTGATGATGGGTTATATAGACTTCAGACTGAGAATAATGGAAAAATGGACTATATGTGGATTTGCGGGCTTCTGTTGCCATTTGCAATGTAGGCTAATGCAGAAGCAATTGTACCAACAAGAGTTTTCATTCCCTGGGGAAGGCAAACCACAGAATAGGAATAGCTTTCCAAAGATAGAGCTGCAAAGGAACTCCTGTAATGAGGACTCTGAAAACCAGCTCCAAATCTCATTTGAAGCTGTGTGTAGAAATAGAGAAATATTCCCGTTTTCCCTTTTAAATAACTGGGTTTTGTGAGCATTCCCTTTAAGTGCATACAAAACCTATGGGGCTTTGGTATATGATCTAAAAGAATGTTCACAAAACCATGATTATACTCCCACTTCACAAGCTAAATTAAGGGGAAAGGGAGAAAGCACAAAGCTTTTATCTTTGCTTGGAGGCAGTGGTGGAAGGAGCCCATAAACGGCTCCACCTGAAAAAATGGCTGGTGAGCTTAAAAGCCAGCAGAGGGCCCAGGATGGGCTGTGTCCACAATGATTCTGATTGCAAGAATCCAAGCTATGTAGTTCTAAATGTCAAACACAGTCTTACCCCGTCCCTAGTTGAGTATATCATGTACTAAAAAGGACCCCTGACCATTAGGTCCCGTCATGACCGACTCTGGGGTTGCAGCGCTCATCTCACTTTATTGGCCGAGGGTCATGTGGCCAGCATGACTAAGCCGCTTCTGGCGAACCAGAGCAGCACACAGAAACGCTGTTCATCTCCCACTGGAGCAGTACCTATTTATCTACTTGCATTTTGACGTGCTTTCGAACGGCTAGGTTGGAAGGAGTTCTTTTCATTTTGACAATCAACTATCACACCAGTGTAACAGAACATTATCTCCAATTCATTTGAAATTTCCTTGAACTAAGTGAGCAATGAATGTAAAGTAATTATGTTTAGCTTTTTGTGTTAAATTTTAACAAAAAAAGGCAGAACAAATAAACCAATTCCCATTTTCATCTATAAGTGAATAGTATATTGCATAAAGAAATCTTAAAATCTTACCTGGTACTGTCCATTTTCTAAGTCTATTGTAATGGCTATCCCTCTGTTGAGTTGTTCAGTGGTGCTAAAGACAGATGAAATCCACGAAGTTCCAATATCATTATCATTGATGTAGCTCAAAGGATGAGCTTCGGGGTTTAGTCTGAGCACCCTGTCATTAGTCGTATCATCAGCACCATTAGGGATGCAGTACCTTTGCACCAAAGGGTGTACCCTGGGATGACTTCCAGGACAGCGACATTCTGACTGACTGTGAAGTTGAGGAAATTTTCCAGACCATACTTCAAAAATGTCTCTAGCATTAAAAAAACAGATATAAAAAAGAGTTGTGCACACAATAAAAAGAGCAGTAAGCCCTATTTGTAAAGACCCATCTGTAATTAGCCTTAACAGAAGCGTGACTTAAAAGATGGCTGAGAAAGCCAATTTAACTACATGGTTTTCTCTTTAAAAAGAATGTATTTTAAGAACGCTGCTTTTACATGACTTTATTCTCTGTTGGCATGAAACTACAAAGCTATTTTTATATGCTCATAAATATGTTGGAAGTTGCTTAGAGACCTGTCTGTTTGTTTCACAAGCAACTAACTAATAAATTAATAATAGTAATAATAATATAGCACTATGTGAATGACCCGCAGCATACCTTGGGCTTGCACCTCCTGCCTCTTATCTGGCACAGCCATGAGAATTGAGGCTGGCAGAAACTGCTTCTGTTTTCAAACTAACTAGAGCTTCCTATTACATCAACATTCTGGGAACTTTGGTTACTTTAAACCAGAAGTTTTCAACCTTTTTGAGTTCACGGATCCCTTGACCAAATACATGCTTTCTGTGGCACCCCTGTGGCACTCAGGAGCCCAGTTCTGTCACCCATTGCCTGCTGAGCTGGCAGCCTCTCACCCTTTTTCAAACACCCTCCCTTGTGGAGTGTTCCCTCAGGCTCTTCTCCTCTTCCTTCTCCTTGGGAGTCTTCCAGGCAGCTGCTGCTGCCGCAGCCCCTGGTGTCTGAGCTGTCCACCTGCCCAAAGAGAGGTGCCTCCTTACAGCGCCCCACAGGAGCCTGGGGAGCCCCCCCCCCTGCCAGCCCCAGAGGCACCATTCTGCTGGGGAGCTTGTAGCCAGGGCTGCTGCAACAAACAGCTGTGCAAGCTGTGCAAGCTGTTTGGGAAGCAGAGATGCAAGAGGGCATCAGAGGAGGGAGGAAAGGAAAGAAGGATAGAGGCCAGTGTTGCCGGCTGCACCCATTACCATCATTCAAGGCACGCCAGGGTGCGACAGCACACTGGTTGAAAACCACTGCTTTAAATAAGCTTTGGCTACAAGCCAGGCTCATAAGCCACAGTGTTACAGGTTCCACATTATTAATAACAGTGTTAAAGTAACAACAATTATAAGAACTTTTAGGCTACAATCCTAACCATGTCTCCTCAGAAGCCTGAATTCAGTGGGGCCCACTCTTAAGTGGGTAGGGTTATTATTGCAGCTATAATTGGTGTTCTTCTGGCACTATGTGTTTATATTGCATTTATGCATTCTATTGGAACTCAATCCAGTCTACCTCAGGAGCAGTGCTAGAAAACAAAGGAATTCCCAATTGAGAAAAATAGAGACCCTTTGTTACATCCCCATAATTCACATGCCGGTACTATAGCAGGTCTTTATGCAAGATGGAAGGCTAGCCCTCTTTGAAAAAAGTTTGGACACCACTGGGAGGGTGATGGAGGGTCATACCCATAGTGCTAAGCTATTGAGTTTTTCTTGCCCAAGTAGAAAGGAGATACTAATTATGGTTATGGGAGGCAAGGACAGGTTCCACATTCCTGGTAGCAGCCTGGTGTGGTGTCTGTGTGTGTTACTGCCAAAGGGAATCATGGTTCTGATATGCCTTAGGGAGATCTCTCTGTGAGTGGATGTTGTGCCAAAAGTGAGCTGGATCAAACCATTGATCTTTCAGCATAAATTCCTACAATTTTATCAGCCTGCACACATGCAGTTAATTAAAGACCCTGTTGGAATCCATGTACATGCAGTTATAGTTTCAAATCTAATCTAGCCATTATATAAAGAAATATCCAAAAAGACTGGTTAAACTTCGAAGCAAACTTATTGTAGCTATAAGCCTTTCTCTCCTTTGATCATGTCACATTTGGGTTTTGTAAAAATGAAAATTCCCCCACCTGTTTGTAAGCGCCACTTGGTACAATCTAAAATCTTGCATCCTCCCAACAAATTGCTCTGAACCTGCGAAAATACATTATAAATAAATAATCCAGTCCCATCAACCAGAAAACAGCTCTGTGCTGCATGAGGGGATCTTAAATTCAGCACACAGAGATCTCTCTTGCACAATTACCTCTTCTGAATGAAACCATCTTGGTTCCGGACAAAACTATGGAGGGCAGTGACTTAATTTTTTTGATTAAAATGATTTATAATAACTTTATAGGAACATTTTGTACCTATCTCTTATCTGATTACAGAGGTGGCACACAGGCTGGCTCATTAGACAGAAGTAATGAGGCAGCCCATGTGCCACCTCTAATTAGAGAAGAGATACAGTAGGGACAACTGTAGCTGTCACTTTATGCAATAAAGGTGAAAGGTATGTTTTTAAAGATTTCTTTTTCTTCCACACAATTATTGTGTGTCTGGTATTCAAAAGTGACAGTGTCAACAAGAAGCACTTCGAAATGAGAATTTTCAACTCTTGATATATAGGAGCTGGATGGTTCTATTGGAATGAATCAAACATTTCTCCAAGCCAGATGCAGATATATTTAGGACTTAGCTCCAAATTGCAGTATGTTCTGGATCAGTGATACTCAGCCTTAATAAATCTGCAGGACCAATTCATCACCAAACAGAATTTAAGGGAGCTGCAAAACCACTGGCACCTTATATTGATGGCAATGTTCAGAACATGGTGAAAAATTATTTTATCTCCGCTTCACCAAATATTCAGCCAGGACAATTACAAAACATTTGGTATTTCTGTGATAATAACTCAGTCTTCATTTCCATTTCTTTTCCAAAGTTGCTTTTGTATTAATTGTTTTCAGTTGTCAAAGGAACTTGTAGATCACATTGCAAGGAACTCAAAACATTTACATTTCTAAGTCACCTTGTGGGGGAATGAATGCTGAGTTCAACAACCTATAGCAGGTGTCAGACCATGTGGTGGGCTGGTCTATATTTTTTTTGGGGGGGGATCAATTCCTATGCCCCACAAATAACCCAGAGATGCATTTTAAATAAAAGCACACATTCTACTCATGTAAAAACACAAGGCAGGCCCCACAAATAACCCGGAGGTGCATTTTAAATAAAAGGACACATTCTACTCATGTAAAAGCACGCTGATTCCTGGACCATCCACGGGCTGGATTGAGAAGGCGATTGGGCCATATCCGGCCCCCAGGCCTTAGGTTGCCTACCCCTGACCTACAGGCACCACCACACTTCTGACAGGATTCTGTTAGTGCTTTGCAAAACTGGAGCTCAGCCAGTTTTGGAACACACACCCTGAACAGTTTTGGATCACCTATGCCCAGTCTGAGGAACTGCCATAAAATAATCATTCCACATTTGTGAGGAATAGATCTTTTAGCATGGCAACACAATGGTACTCCTTTGCCTACTGACATCAGGCAGCACCTTCATTGTACTCTTTTCACTGCCTGCTAAAAACAGGTTCGGCGAAGAATTGATGCTTTTGAATTATGGTGCTGGAGGAGACTCTTGAGAGTTCCATGGACTGCAAGAAGATCAAACCTATTCATTCTTAAGGAAATCAGCCCTGAGTGCTCACTGGAAGGACAGATCGTGAAGCTGAAGCTCCAATACTTTGGCCACCTCATGAGAAGAGAAGACTCCCTGGAAAAGACCCTGATCCTGGGAAAGATGAAGGGCACAAGGAGAAGGGGACGACAGAGGACAAGATGGTTGGACAGTGTTCTTGAAGCTACCAACATGAGTTTGACCAAACTGTGGGAAGCAGTGGAAGACAGGAGTGCCTGGAGTGCTCTGGTCCATGGGGTCACGAATAATAATAATAATAATAATAAATTTTATTTATATCCCGCCCTCCCCAGCCGAAGCTGGGCTCAGGGCGGCTAACAACAATCAAAATAGCTCAACATTCTAAAACATTCATAAAATTAATTAAATCAAATTAAAATCAAATTAATGGCAACCATCAAGCAAAATTTTGTCCAGATTGCCAGAGGAGGGGGTCAGGCTGCGCCCTGACAAAAGGCCTGGTGGAACAGCTCTGTCTTGCAGGCCCTGCGGAAGGATGTCAGGTCCCGCAGGGCCCTAGTCTCTTGTGACAGAGCGTTCCACCAGATTGGAGCCGCGGCCGAGAAGGCCCTGGCTCTAGTTGAGGCCAGCCTAACCTCTCTGAGGCCTGGGATCTTTAGGGTGTTTTTATTTGCAGACCGTAAATTTCTCTGTGGGACATACCAGGAGAGGCGGTCCCGTAGGTACGAGGGTCCTAGGCTGTATAGGGCTTTAAAGGTTAAAACCAGCACCTTAAACCTGATCCTGTACTCCACTGGGAGCCAGTGCAGCTGGTACAGCACCGGATGGATATGATCTCGCAGCGAAGACCCCGTAAGGAGTCTCGCCGCGGCATTCTGCACCCGCTGGAGTTTCTGGGTCAGTCTCAAGGGCAGCCCCACGTAGAGCGAGTTACAATAGTCCAGTCTGGAGGTGACCGTCGCATGGATCACAGTGGCTAGGTCAGGGCGAGAGAGATAAGGAGCCAACTGCTTAGCTTGGCGGAGATGAAAAAATGCCGCCTTTGTTATAGCTGTAATCTGCGCCTCCATAGAGAGGGAGGTATCGAAGATTACACCCAAACTCTTCACGGATGATGCTGGCACTAATTGCACCCCCGCAAGAGACGGGAGTTGCCCCCTCAATCCCATATCGCTCCGTCCCAGCCAGAGGACCTCTGTCTTCGAAGGATTTAACTTCAACCGGCTCCCACGTAACCATCCAGCCACAGCTTCCAGACATCTGGTCAGTGTATCTGGGGCCGAGTCAGGATGGCCATCCATCAGCAGATAGAGTTGGGTGTCATCGGCATACTTATGGCAACCCAGCCCAAAACTCCGGACAAGCTGGGCGAGGGGGCGCATAAAGATGTTAAAAAGCATTGGGGAGAGAATCGCACCCTGAGGCACTCCACACACCAAGGAGTGGCGCGATGACAATTCCCCCCCAAGCGCCACCCTCTGTCCCCAACCGGAGAGAAACGAGCGCAGCCATTGAAGGACTGTGCCCTGGATCCCCACGTCGGCAAGGCGGCGGTCCAGGAGTTCGTGATCGACCATGTTGAAGGCTGCTGACAGGTCTAGAAGAATCAGCAGCCCCGACCCGCCTCGATCCAGCTGCCTGCGGAGATCATCTGTTAGGGCGACCAGAGCCGTCTCGGTCCCATGGCCAGCGCGGAAGCCGGACTGGAATGGGTCGAGAGCAGATGTTTCATCCAGAAACCTACCAAGCTGTTCAGCAACCGCTCTCTCAATCACCTTACCCAGGAATGGAAGATTCGAAACCAGACGAAGAGTCGGACATGAAGAGTCGGACACGACTAACCGACTAAACAGCAACAAAAACAGGTTTCTTTAGGCAAGCCTACCCAGTAAAAACTGACATGTATTTGAATATGTAATTCTGGATTCACTGATGACTTTAGTTATATTTTGATTTTAAAAAAAAACACCTTTGATTGTTATTGATAACTTTAATGTAATTTTTGGTAAACTGCTTAGAGGTTTTATTTACAGGAAAGTGGTATACAAATTTAGATAAATGAATAATAAACTTAGTGACATTAGCATTGAAGAATCCTGACATTTTCCTCTTCCAACGAGCTTCAGAGAAGATAAAAATGCCTCAGCTTCCCCTTCTTCCCCCACATTATCTTATGGTTGGCCACAGTAGCAATTCTGTGCAGTTCGGAGAAGAATAGAGGACAAGTCTATGCTTTTTGAAACTGGGATGGAAGAGGAATGAAAGGCACTAGTGCCTCCCTATCTCCACACCTGGCAATGGTGTGACATTTCGAGATGAAAACATATGATAAAAGTAGATATTGAAGCAGGTGGAATAGCATTTTGTTGTCTAATTAAATATCTCTTGTGAAAGATAGTAGAATAACAGGTCATAAAGTCCAACCTCCAAACAATACAGGAAAGCCATACCACAGAATATGATCTTCCCTTAATACTCAGACTTACCATTTAAATTTTGCCCAATTCGCCATTCGCCATCAGCAGAGGGATCTGCAATTAACCCAGCAAGAATTCTGGAGTCAAAAGCTGTGTTGTCATCTTCCAAACCATTTATAAAGAAATTGATTCTTCTGTGATGAACCTATAAAATTACATTTGGAAGGAAAATCCCTTATTATTATTTTTTAAAAAATGAAACAAAATACTCAGTCTAATCTCATCTGTTATTTACCGCCTTGTGTGGAATGCAGTGTGCCATTGTTTCAGTTAAATCACCAGAACACCACCTTATACATTTCTAACCAATCCCTGTTAGAGAAGATACAACTACTGAAAAGGAAAAGTCCTTCAATGGGTAAATTAAACATGAACCAGGGTAACATTTATCCTATAACAAGATAACATTTAGTATCTTCTTTGTCCCATGTGCATCACCAAATAACACTGATATAATTGAACACCAACGTTATATAGCCAAGTGTAGATACTAATCTGAATTATTACTGTCAGTATTCTGATGATAACAAATAAATTGTAGGCAAGCATAGTTAATTATACTGGTATGTCATTGATTGATAACTTCTCTTTCATCATGCATCTGCGTGCTAACCAGATGCAGAGATGGAAACTCCCTGCTTCCTAAATTCCAAGATGGCAATAAGTAATGCAGGATAATTCTTCTTCGTGTGTGTGTGTCAGGAGATATTTGAGTAGATTGGAAGTCATTGCTCTTAAAGAGTCCACATCTGTTCAATCTTCTTACTTTAAGAAAGGTGTTCATGGATCAAATCTTCAGATTTTCTTAAAGGTCTACCATCATGGAAGACAGTAAAAGACACTGAATGGTGTCAAAGGACTGCTCACCACCAAAAGCCCTTCCTAAGACCAGGAGAAAAACATATGGAGGTACTTACTCATAGAATCATAGAGTTGGAAGGGACCCCAAGGGTCATCTAGTCCAACCCCCTGCAATTTAGGAATCTCAGCTAAAGCATCCATGACAGATGGCCACCAGCCTCTGCTTAAAAACCTCCAAGGAAGCACAGTCCACAACCTCCATCTACAGCTGTTCTTCTTTTCCACCATGTGTCAAGACTGTGCACGCAATGTAGTGATGATAATCAAAGTATTCACAAACATTTCGTACATTATCAAATGTTTAAAATGCTTCTCAAGCATTTATATTGCTGCAATGCTTACCGGAGTCCTATAAGAGTAAATGAATATGTAATCATTCCCTACATTTGTTGCATCTGATACCTTAGATAAACACACACATCTTTAATTTCATTTCTTTTTTTAGCAGATGGTGACAATTTAAATTTCTTGCCGAAGGTCCCAGGGTGGGTTACAACATTACAAACAGGTTAAAAAACTTAGTTACCAAAAAAAAAAAAAAAATGCAATTCCAAAACATGAGGTGGGGGCTGAAAATATTCATCTCAGGTGTCAAAGGACAGGGTAGGGGGGTACATCTTCAGCATTCACCAAAAGCTATATAATGAAGTTGTCAGACACACCTCTGGGGGAAGGGAGTTTCATAACTTAGGGGCTGCCACAGAGAATGCTGTATTCTGGGCCGCTGCCACCCTGAGTTTCTGTGGGCAGTGGAACTATCAAAAGGACCCACTCTGCTGGTCTTAACAATCAAGAGGGTGTGTGTGTAAGTTCTCTCCCTCCATCCCTCCCTCCCTTAACCTAAGGCCACATGCCAATGATGGGTAGGGCAAAAAGTAAGTGTGGCCATCCCACACAGACACATGCACAGGATGCACAGAGGCATACACACAACCCTTGTCAGCTGATCCGTACAGATCAGCTGAGGGGAGTATTTATTGTTTCCTCCTCACCCATCAGACTTATCATCTAATGAGCAAGGAGAGGGTGATTTTCAATCCTATCATGCTGCACAAAGCAGCAGCAGCAGTAATAGCATGTGGTTTGTCTATTTTCTTTTATCTCCTTTATTGCCGCCATAGAAATTGGTGGGGTTTGGGGGAGTCATAGAAAATTGCTTGAGGTGGGCAGATCAGACCTGCAGGCAAGCGAGTGGTGTAGGCATTAAGTTGACCTGCAACTGAGACACAGAACATAAACAAGAACAAAAAGAAAACACTTATTATACGGCATAATATATTATTAAAGACCAAGAGATATTGTAGCAAAAGCGTACCGCCTACTACACCCTCATTTGTACTTATTTCTTCATAGGGGGACCGAGGCTTGGCAAGAGTGGCTTAGCAAAGGGTAAAGTAAAGGTAAAGGGACCCCTGACTATTAGGTCCAGTCGTGACTGACTCTGGGGTTGCGGTGCTCATCTCACTCTATAGGCCGAGGGAGCTGGCGTACAGCTTCCGGGTCATGTGGCCAGCATGACTAAGCCCTTCTGGCGAACCAGAGCAGCGCACGGAAACACCGTTTACCTTCCCGCCAGAGTGGTACCTATTTATCTACTTGCACTTTGACGTGCTTTTGAACTTCTAGGTGGACAGGAGCTGGGACCGCGCAACGGGACCTCACCCTGTTGCGGGGATTCGAACCGCTGACCTTCTGAGAGGCAAGTCCTAGGCTCTGTGGTTTAACCCACAGCACCACCCGCGTCCCTTGGCAAAGGGTACCTAGTCATTTAATGCCATTGGTCACATTTGAACCAGGGACACAGTCCTGATTCATAGTTCAGTTCTTTAAATACTTTGCTGTACTAGTTTTCTGAGTGGAATAGGTTTGATAAGATCAGCAGCACCATTCCAATAACCACTGTTTTATCAGGCTTCTTTGTACATACACACAGTCATGAAAATGTGGTGTTTGTGAGCTGCTTCAGAATATTGGTTGCACCTCTCTGGAAGTTCTGGGATGCATATTGTCCCCTCACATGGGACACACCAGTCATGATGATGCATGTAATGTGAAACCCAGCCAAACGGGTGGGGTATAAATAACAATATTATTATTATTATTATTATTATTATTATTATTATTATTATTATTATTATTATTTCCTACCCATTCTGTCTTTTCTGATTAAAATACTTACTTTCTTTTATGAGTAGATATTGGCATGGATTGCGTTTATAGCTCACAGTTCTCTCTGCATCACACTAAGAGCATTGCAACTAACATGTCCAGTTCTTAGTCAAGAATCTGAAAGGTCTGCCAATCTATAACTGGGGCGTGGTGAATTGAAATGAGTTGCCAACAATCCCTCAATGGTGCATTCAGATGAAACATTTAAGTTGAAGTAGTTGGCTTTTAGCCATGTTTTACCCAAGAGGGTACATATGATGTTGTAATACTACTGGGAGGAAGTCATGGGGTAAAAGCCGTATTAGCCCTGAATAGCTGCTTAATCCAGCATAGCGTGTCAGTCTCCTCTAAGTTAGTTATGAGTTTTGAAACAGGGTGAAATTTTATAACCAAATTTTTGGTCTGATGTTGGAATTTAAGATTTCTTTAAAAGCAGGAGAAAATGGGGGAAAGAAACTGCAGTAATATTTATTACCTTGTGGCCAGATCTTTCCATTTTTATTAAGTACAACAGGTACTCTCAAAAATCATTCTGGCAATTCAATGACTCACTCATGAACTAGGAACAAATGTATCCCAATGAAGAGGGGGCCTCTTTTTTAAGATAGAAAAAATCAGTTACTACTATGTTTAAAGGTAAAGGGACCCCTGACCATTAGGTCCAGTCGTGACTGACTCGGGGGTTGCGGAGCTCATCTCGCTTTATTGGCTGAGGGAGCCGGCGTACAGCTTCCGGGTCATGTGGCCAGCATGACTAAACCGCTTCTGGCGAAGCAGAGCAGCACATGGAAACACCGTTTACCTTCCTGCTGGAGCGGTACCTGTTTATCTACTTGCATTTGACGTGCTTTCGAACTGCTAGGTTGACAGGAGCAGGGACCGAACAACGGGAGCTCACTCCATCGCGGGGATTTGAACCACCAACCTTCTGACCAGCAAGTCCTAGGCTCTATGGTTTAACCCACAGCACCACCCGCGTCCCTACTACTATGTTTAGTTCAGAGCTAAACAATATAATAATTGCTATTGGAAAGTGTAGATGATTCAAGGGACATCACCACTCTACAAAATCAACAGACATGCAACTGAAACAACTGCCTATTGCTTCTCTGTACTCTGGAAAGCCCCATGCACACTGGTAGCGATACACACACTCACACATCACAAGGGTTACTCATATGCAGAGCACCTTGCTGCACTCATAGCCAATGCACATCTGAACATACATCCCCACAAATATTATGCAGCTCACCCAGATCCCTCTGAACTACTAACTGGATGTATCTTTTGATGTGCATGAACAACCCCTTCCACATCCAGGTGCCAAGCATAACTTCAACTTTGATGAATTACTTGTTCATGTTTTAATAAACCTTGAAAAATATTTCTGTATGAAAGTTGTTAGCTTTTACCAGTGAACAGCTTGTTTCAAAGAAGAGGTTGGAGAGCCTGGGGTTTTAAAGCTTTTGTTGTTGTTGTTGTTCTTGCTGCTGCTACTGTTCTTGCTGCCAGTTTGTGAAAACCTATTTCCATTTTGCATAAACAGGTACTCATGAGTTTAAAGGGATGACTGCTGAATCGTCTCTCCAAATAGATGCTGAGAGAAGCTAGAGTGCTTTAGTCTGCCTTGATATCCACTCTAATCAAATCAAATGGGACTGGAATAATTGCATCCTAGAAACAATGAGTGTATAAGGACAAACAAAAGGCTTATGAAAAGCCAGAATAATTTGGTGCAGAAGCTAGGCCCTGAAAAATTCATTTGGAAAATCAGAACATGAGCATTCAAAATCCCATTCCACTGTCAATAAAGCTACATACATTTCTGACCAATATAAACAGCCACAGTTATCTAGAAATCTAAGCCTGAATGGTTATCATTAGTGCTTCAGGCACCCTTGGCTGCATTACTATTTTAACTAAGAAAATGTGAAATGAATAGAAAATTGATTTTTATGGAGACAAATTCTCCTTCCTTAAATAAAAATAAATAAAAACAGATGCTGGGGTTTATTATTTTTATTTCCAGAAACAGTCAATATTGTCCAAATTTGAGATATATGGAATCATTGCCCTTCCGCTGAAGAAAAATCTGAAGGGTATTATCATAATGGCTAGGCAGTGCGATTTGGTTCAAGAAAGTTCTCGCATATGGGGATTTTCCTACTCACAGAACATCACTCTCATTTGGTGTTAGCTTTTATCTATTGACACAACAATGCACAATGAACATGTGAATATATTTTTTTATTTCATTTTAATACAAAGTCTGTATATGGGAGGGGAGAATATGGGGGGGGTATGAGAGTGTGTGGCTTGCAATGATTTTCTTTTTTCCATCACACATTTTTTTACAGCCTGTTACTGTCCTTTTGGTGTTTGACTGTTATCATTATAAAAGATACAGCCTTTTCTGCTTTGTTATTTGTAGCATTATCTCATGTTTTACAACATCTTTGCACACACAGGCAACATGAAATATAACTAGTGAAAAGTTCTTAGCGGTATTAATGCATAAAAAAGAATGTGGTTCCATCTCTACTGTCTTTACCCAGCCAAAAGCTGATGAACAGCCAATTTTCCTTTATCACATTAGCACAGCCATGAGGGAAACGCATTTGTTCTAGTCAGCTACACTAAAGATACTATTACCAATCTAACATATACATGTTTTATATCAGCAGTATTCTCAGAGTATGAGAGAGCCAACAATATATTAACACTAGCATGACAGTTTATTTAAGAAAAGAAAATTGTCTCTGTAGAGGGACAGAAGTTAGAAATGTATGGCTAAAGCTCAGTGTCACTGGCCTAATAAAGGTAATAATTCTTCTGCTTGCTTTATAGCAGGTAACAGTCCGGTGACAGTTCTGTCATATCATTCAAATAAAAATGTTGTCTTTTACAAGTTTAAGTGCACCTTTATTTTTAAGTCAGAAATGAAATGCATCTTATACCTTCTTTCCGTGGTAGGAACATTTGTTCTTCTGGCTGAGGATTAGCTTGCTTGCCTCTATTAAAAATGTGCTTATTACAATAATTCAGGATAATATTCTGCTATAGCTCCTATATTTATCATTTGGTTCTTAGTACATGACCGGGAGGCACCCTTCTCTCCAACGTGGTCTAAGTTAAACATATGAAAATATTTATGGGGCTAAAGGAGAAGGAGAAGCGTCAGAATTGGCCCAAAACATCAGACAATTGTGTATTTCAAAATTTGTGATTATTAATAGTGGATTTTCTTTCCTCACCTTTTGCTGTTAGATCAGTCAATTTACCCTTTCTATGTCAAAGTAACTAACAATTTAGAAATTAAGCCATGCCACATTACATACAAATACATCTCTCCACCAGTAATACTGGGGAACCATTCTCAAGTCTTCCTTCCCAGAATCATTGACATAGATGAGGTAACTATGGCTGATGAGAGTTCAACAACAGCTGGAGTTCCACCGATTTCCTTCCCTGGTCTAAGAGGATAGAAGTGATCAGCTAATATTATGGGAGAACCAAGGGGAATGCCTTTTGTGAACATTATCCCTGAAGGATCTAGACTCCTTCAGCAATTTTATAATGGTATTTGAAAGTATACACATTCAGGAAGCTTTCATTTCATTCCAGATTGGCTTTGTCTGTCCTCAATGACACTGGAACATAACTATTTCTTATTGGCTATGTAACATTGTGAATTTATTGTACTCACTATGGTTGCATTCAGACAGCATTTCATTCTGTTTTCCTGGCATTTCCTTACCTGATAATGTTCATATTTTATGTTACCTTTCATGCCGTATGAAAGCCACTTTTGGAAATCTTGGGGAAGTTTAGCACTAATTCCTGTGTCAATCACTTCCAGAAAAAAAATCTGTTTGCAACCCTATTAACCCCCCCCCCCAAAAAAAAAATATCATGGGAGTTTTGCACTGTGATTTTCCTGCCTTTTCTGTAGGTCACACAACATGACAAATTTTGGGATAGTATTCCAGCATACAGTTCTTTCCTCCTATTTCCATGGGTAAATCATGGGGGGGGGATCTTGTATGTGCATAAATGGAGGCAACATCCCCAAATATATCTGCTGTAGAGTCACAACGCAGCCACTGGTATGAATGGCATTTAGTAAGATGTGGTGGTATATTGATTAACAAGCCAAAGTTCCATGACACAACATATATGCGGTTTGAAATGAATGTTAGAAACTGGAACAGAAGCACTTGCCTTATAACCAGGAAAATGAATGCCATAATTCCCATGTCTGAATGCACCCTTTTGAGATTCCAGTGCAAATACAGGTACAGTTGATTCAGAAAACATTGCCTTTCCTCTCCTTTGGTTTCCTTTTCTAGCACTGACATTACATAGCCAACACTGATTAGCACAATGCTTAGCATAATCCTGCTTCACTACATGTAGGCATTAATTGGCTGGCATTGCCCATGTGACTAATCATGGAAGAAGAAGATGCAATAACAGGAAAGGTGGGGGGATGCCCCCAAAACAGCAGCAGCAGATACTCCAAACAATGGCAGCAAACAGGATATTGAATAGTTGGATATTTTCACAATTCAAGTGTGTTGAGAATTATTTCTTCCTCCTCCCATCTGAAAGCACTACTTTTGACCCAAATGAAATAGGAGAACATTTGCTGAAACCAAGATTAATACCTCCTTGTTCTAATATCCACTAAGGGATACTTACCATAGTACAGCTTCCACAAAGAGGCCCCTTCAAGTCATTCTATGTGGTAGATGATATCATGTGATGTATGTGTGCATATCTCACAGAATATGGAAGAATTTTCTTCATACTTGCACAAACACGCACAAGGGAAAGATTTGTGTGGGTGTGTAGATATGTCTCCATCTACACAATGAGCATCTCTACACAAAGGAGTTGGCCATTTAGATTGTTCTTTTGTGGTATCTTGAAACAATCCAGCTTCACTTTGTATACCCAGCAAGTTAATAGACAGAAAGGCTGATTTTTTTTGCTGCAATTCTTGTACTTGTTAGGGGACCAAATTAACACTGGACTCTTACATAATACCCAGTTTAAATTGGTTAGTTATATAGCAGTGGCAGAGCAGACACGGAGGCTGACCTTCAATTCACCAACCTTAGATTGTGGAGCACTGGGCTATTTTTTTCTTACAATCAAGTAAACTGAAGTTCTATCAACTTCATTCATTGAGTTATCTTAATAGGCACTCTCTACATATGATCTGTTATGCAACTCAACTTAGACTGTTATTAGGTAAATATATGCATATATCTACTTCCATCCTCTCCACTACCCTACCTTTCCTCAATCCCAATACTGGTGCATATCAAGTTCCTTCTGAATAAACTCACTCTACAGGAATAGACACTACATTAATTCCAAGGTGAGAAAACAGATTAAGGTTATGACCAAAATGACAGGTCTATAGCTTCCTTGAATGGCTTAATAGAGACAACAAATCAACAGTAGTTACCGATGACAACAGATACAAGAAAATACAACAGATAGTAGAGGTGATAAAAGAAGAAATTAGTGATACCTTTCTATTAAGAAATCAAGAAACTCAAGGATAAAATGAATTATCCCTTTGGGTTCTCTAAATATTCTTGTTTTGACTGCACATTTATTAGTTAGAACCAATTAATGTGTTTTAGATTCAGCATTTTTAAAAACCCAATTCATATAAAAATATGTTATCCTGTTGATGCCAAGCTACTAGGTTACACATGAAAATCAAAGCTAATTAAAAAACATAAGAAGAGCACTGCTAGATTGGACCAAAGGCCTATCTAATCTAGAATCCTGTTCACACAGTGGTCAACCAAATGGTTATGGGAAACCCGGAAGTATGACCTAAATCATTTCAGAAAGCATACAAGTCAAGACTTTGTACATCTATCAAGAGATCAGGAGTTCTATAACTGGGCCAGCATATTCCTTTCCCAATATGTTGTTCTTTGATGTATGGAAGGCTCCATCAAGAGGGTGACCACTGCAGTTGTGGTGGAGCACAAGGTGGGAGATTTTAGAAATGAGGACCAAGCCATTTGTAGTGAAGGAAGAGAAGGTGGGATAAGTTTATCTGTCTTTCTGTACCTGTCCACAAGATACCACCAAATATGCTGCCAGAAACTCTCCACAAATATAGCAATCAGTAGGACTTCCACCATCACTCTAACTTGAAAACAAAATCATGGTGGTAGAATTTTACTTGTCACTGCATGCTCCTCTCCAGTTATGCCCCTATGCAAAATAACCATGGCACAAGTAACTTCTGCTGCTTCTGTTCTATGAATGATGGACCCCATCTTTAATCTAAAAACAATGGATAGCCTCCCTTCTAGAGTTATTTAAGGGTAAATACTATGGGTGCAACCCTGCCATCAGTTACGCAGGAATAGTTCTCTCTGATGCCCAAGGGACTTATGCATGAATAATTTCTTCTAACTATTGTACAACTGCAACCCAAATACACATTAGTTATTTTTTAAATGTGTGTGAAGTGTATGATCGTGAAAGCTGCTGATTCAAGAATAAAGTCATGGAGAAAGCAAAGCGAGGGGCATATTAGCTACCTTGAGAACAGGAGGCTTACCAAAAGGAAAGGGGTCAAAGTATGGTGCATATGCTACCCTATGATCTGTGCTTCCTGGACGCCTTGCTTTAGAAGTGCATTAAATGGTTAATTATATGGAACGATGGGAACTCAATGGTTATGGGTCAGTGGACTGTGTAGGGGTTAATAAGGCACTGGTCACAGGTAAAAATGAGTTTGCTGTTCTCGTAATCTCTCATTCCAGTATCATAAATAGTAATGGTTTTCTCCTGGTGAGAGTAGCAGCGTGTTTTGTTGTTGTTATTTCATAACAGGACTCATGTGAGCGCTTATAGAGGGGAATCTACCGTATACTTTCTTGCTTGCTTTTGAAGAGGATTCTTTATTCTGCTTTCTACTATAATGCAATTTATTAAAGTGGAGTTCTTCCTGGTCTTTAACTAGAATAGCTGTTTAGTTTAATGCCTTTTAATACTGGCTGTTAGATGTTTTTAAGAAACAAATCGGTCAGTATAAACAAACTGGGCTCCATGATGGACTGGATGAGGGCGAATGACTGAAGCGCAATGCATGAAAGGAGTTGATTATAGGGCTGATCCTGCAGTTGGTGAGCTTCATGGCTGAGTGGGGATTACAAACTCTGGTCTCCCAAGTCCTAGTTCAACACTCTAACCACTACACCACACTAGACTTAGCACAGATATGTGGGACTTGTGCCACCCCAATGGTGCTAAAGTATAACTCGCATCATCCCTGACCATTGGCCATGCTGGCTGAGGGAGATGGGAGATGGAGTCCAACAACAACTGGAAGGCTACAGCTTCCCCACTCCAGATTTAGTATAGGAATGCTCAGCATTTCCCATATTTCTTGTTTCAGCAACTCTCTCCCTAAGCCGATTTTTTTTTTTAAAAAAAAGCTTTTAAAATGTGGGAGGAGGTAAAGATTAGAGTTCATTAATCTAGTGTCTGACAAGCCTTTTAGAAGTCAAATGAGTCTGATGCACACATCTTGCTCCTATTGCATTCCCTCTTCCCCCCAATTTGGTGTTGCCTTTGAACGCCATGGCAGTGATTGCTAGAATGGCAGCTCAGTTTCTACCCTGGTACCATGCCCGGCCTCTTATAGTCTGTGTGGTACACCAGTCTGTATTAAGCTTTGTACTGTATTTGTGCAATCTACTGTATATCATTATCCTCTTGTGAGGCACACTGTGAGGGTGGGGTGGAGAGAATATTTTTAATCATTTGCTGTTTGCATTTTAATATTTGATTCGGAATGAAAATTGAGAGAACACAGAGGGTTCTTGTCAGATCTAAAGATTGGCAAGAGATAATGAATTTATATAGCAAACACATGAGAACAAGAAACACGTCACTTTAGCATGAAAGGGTTTCTCTGCATATGTCACGAGGAATTTGTCTGGGGCCTCGTTCTTGAGAAGACCAAAAAAAAATGCAAATGCCATGTTAACACAGCAGAAATCAAAGGATGACGTCCTGGAGGACAAGCCAGCTCAGATAATTTATCTGCATAATGTCTGACAGACCAGTGGTAACATCTAAGCTGGGTAGCAAAACTTCCTGATGATGCTGCCAACTATGGTGCTGTTTCAGCTGAAAAACTGTCTTCTGTAAACCCTGATCTTTATGCATCCACAAAAGAACTAAACATGGAATCAATAAAATTACTATAGGTGGTATTGAACTAAGTTTTACTCAGAGTAAACCCACTGAAATAAATTTAAAAAGGTTTGTAACGCCAAACATCTCTTCTAGGGGGGGCATGTGTGTGCTCTCTGCACATCTTGGCAACAGAGCAGAAGGCTGGGCTTAGTGGAGGAAGTCTTCAGCTGCACCTTGACTGGTAGTGCGCAAGGTCGCTTGCCTGAGCAAGAGGGCAGGCGCTGACTGAGAGGGGGGTTGTGCTGCTGGCCGGGGTGCCATCATTTGTGTGACGACCATGTCTGCACCCTATTGTGTGGGTCAAGATAGCTGAAAATTCTCCTCCAATCTGAGCAAGATCAAAAATATGTTTCCCTGCCATTTCAGATAAGCTGAATCCACTGCTCTGCTGTTCTGTTACTCTTTCCCATTGTTAAACATGGAGTCACTCTGAAACTACTCTTAACATTTACGGCTGTATAGTTCTTATTTTTCTGAACTGATACATATAGTCTTCTCCACTCTACGTATATATGGACTGACCTGGACCCTGCTATAATCATCTGAGGCCCTTCTTTGTGTACCGTACTTCCTATGAGAGACATCCAGAAGGTGGCAAAATGAGAGTGGGCCTTTTCTGCAGTGGCTTCCCACTTGTGGAAAGCTCTCCCCAGGGAGGCATGCCTGGCATTTTCCTTACATATCTTTAAGCACCAGGCAAAAAACATCTCTCTTCTCCCAGCCCTTTGGCTAATTAAACGATCTATGACCCTCTAGACTACGTGTGAGGAGGTATTGTTTTTGTTTGTTACAATGGTACGTATTTTTGTGTTTTTACTTTGTAAACCACCCTATGATCGTTGGATGAATTGCAGTATAGAGATTAAATAAATAAACTGAGGCAATAAACAGTTAATTGCGGCTATCCATGAATATTCTCTAAGTGTCAAAAAAGTATGAAATGAGATTCAATCCTAGAGATATCATCCTGTATGGTTTGGATAATTCTATGATTGTTTACATGTTCTGAGAATTGGATTGTAGTTTATACCATGGTCCTTGTTTGTCTGTCATGACTTAGTGGCTCCGGCTTGTATTTTCTCTATCTGTTTAAATTAATACTATTTTTAATTGGGTTCCTGTGACTTGGTCTCTTTGTTATCTGTTACAGGGGACCCTCTCCTCTGTGGTTTCCCCCTCCCCAATATGCATTCTGACCAGACTTCCAGAATCTTCCCAGCCAGCCTGCTTCCTACTACATTTTCACCTAGGAATTCCCTGGGATTGGACTGTAATGATGATCTTCTGCAAAGAAAGAATGTGCTCTATTTCTGAACAGTAGCCTCTCCCACAACCTTTCCTAACTTTTGTTCCTTTTATACACTTTCGTGTTTGTGGTTCCAATTTTATTACATTGTATTGGGGGTTGAGGTGGAAAGATTCCTTTTTTCCCCTCTGTCAGATTACCTTCTTGAATTTAAACTGCCTAATTGGAAAACCAAGCTTATTTTTAATATTGAAATTGGATCGGGATGGCACCATACTTACAGATAACTGCTGGACTGACTATAACTTCCTTTCTGAATATATTAAAACCTGGGCATTCCCGTGCAGTATTAGGTAGGTAAAAATAAGGCATGAAATAAACATTAGGCATCAACTCTTAAGCTCTCTGTCAAGAGTACACCAAGGCTTCTAACCACAGAGTTCAACTGAAGGTAACTATCTGTCAAATGTAATCTGTGAAAGTGAATATGCTTAAGCTGGTGCTATGAATCAACCAAAATTGCTTTGGTCTTATTGACATTCAATTGCAAGAAGTTGCAGCTCATCCAGCCCAACAGACAGCCTGACAACACCAAGAGTGCTTCGGTGACAGAAAGCTTTAAATATAGATGCAACTATCATCACAACGCACATGGAACTAAACTTTATGATCCTTCATAGCATCGTTGGAAATTGGTCGGTCAGTCATCAAGTGGGCAAAGAGGCCATAAGACCTTGCCGTCATGCTCGGCCTTCTGCAAATTCCTTCAGTTAACAAATCATCACAACTCGTTATGAAGGAATACAAATATGATTGACAGCTAAAGGCCACTTGAAGTTGCCACACTCTCACCTGATTTTTTTAATTTTTATTATTTGGCCTTACTATAGACCAGGGACTGCACGATTTGTTACCCACCAAGATGAAGGCTCACTGGTCATGCATTACAATCTGCTGGGTTCTTAACAACCTTGCTGTTTTTGCAGTCCTGCAGAAAGTAGGGTGCAAAAGCAGATTTATTGAATTTCTAGTGGGCATTTGGCTTTGGAGAGGGTCATAGGTTATACAAATTGGGCTTGTGCTATCTGGGGTCCAACTCACTTTGTCTTGCTCTGCCAAGTGTCAAAATCTGCCATAACACAACTCCAAGGCTCACCACCCAAACCATATTTTGCCTACCTAACCAGAAATATGTTTAAGGAAGTTGCCAATAGAGAAGTACAGAGGCTAAAAAGTTAGCCTGTTTTAGTCATTACTACACTTTCCCTTTCAGAGCTCAAGATATTTACAAACAGGGCCACTTCCACCTGCATGAACCTGTCTGTATTCTGTAATCTTTATGAGAGTCCCTTTTCCATGGCCGCTTGCTGTCAGAGGTGATGCAAGTAGCGACCAAGGACAGAGCAGCTTTCTCAGTTACGGCCCCAAGCTATCTCCAAGGATAGGGTTAGGTTTCGGGAGAAAAGTAGTTCTGAGTGCTGTACTGGTGTCACAGTTCCCCAAACCTCCTGATGACTGTTCTCCATAGTTTCATATAGCGGTTAAATAGCATTGGGGACAGAACCGTGCCTTGCTTCACCCCACAGCTAAGCTGCCAAGATGGAGATATGCTACTCTTTGGTACTGGTAATGCAGATAGGAATGGAACACTGTAAACTGTGACTTCAATTCACAATCTATGGAGACATTCCAGGAGGATACCGTAGTCAATGGTATCAATAGCTGCTGAGAGAGCCTACAGCAGCAGTAGCATTGTACTCCTCGTCTCTCCCTTGAACAGAGTCATCTGTTGGAGTGACTATGGCCAATAGTATAACAAACTCAGGCCTGAAGCCAAACTGGAATAGATATTGATTCAATTGTTTCCTCCAATAGTGCCTGCAGCTGAGCCGCCACCTTCCTCTCAAGCACCTTACTCAAAAAGTGGGTGTTGGAGACTGGGCAGTAGTTGCCAAAACTTCAGGGTCCAGGGAGGGCTTTTACAATAGCAGATGTACTGTCATCTCCTTCATGACATTTGGAACAACCCCCTCATGTGGAGGTGGATAAGCCAACCCCAAGATCCATCCAGGCAGCCACCTACTGGAATTGCATCCTGAGCTTTAGCTCTCCTAGTATTCTCCCTACAAGCTTTAGCTAAGGGTGGAAATAATTTTCAACCCTACGGTCACATTTTTTTTCATGAGCAACTGCCAGTGTTAGGCAGGGCCAGGCAAAAATACTTGACACAGACTGCAGAGAGTCCTGGGGGCTAGACAGAGGGGCCCCAAGGGCCACATGCACACCCTGGGTTTGAGGTTCTCCTGCCTTGCTTTAGCTACTACTCGTTTGTACATATGCCACTTTTAATTCCAAAATCCCTTATGCAGCCCCTCCAGTTTCTTTAGACACTTCCCATTTTTCTTACACAATACTGCAATTGTGCCTTCAATATTCCCACCTTTTCAAAACAAAACATCCACCCATCTTAAACTCCTTCTCCCTTGAGTATTTCTACCCATGGGATTGCACCTACTATACCTGTTGAATTCCCCTTGGGTTGCATGCTTGTGAGGGTATCTGGAAACTTGTAAGTGTAGCGGGAGTTGTGACAGTGAAGCAACGGATTGTGGGAGTGTTAAGAATCCTCTCCTTCCACTATTTTTCTTCTCCAAAATAGGTTTTCCAAAAAAAGGACTCAGTGGGTTTTATTGTAGAAATGTGCATGTAATAGCACGTAACATGTAGTTGTATACATGTGGCCATTTGCCATATCCAAAGGGTTTGATTCAGCACTTTGCTTTCTGAACAAAAATACACATTGGGCAGGAAGAGTTCAGTTCTCCCTACAGACTCCTTCAGCAAGAACTACTTGACAATTAGAGAAGTCTGACAATTTAAGAAGCATATTATCATCTGCTTTGCATGTGTAAAAAGGTCTGGATTCAACCCCTGGCCTCTTCACATAGAGCAGAGGACATTCTCTGCTTGCAGCCCTGGAGAGTCACTGCCAGCCAGTGTGGCAATACTAAACAGCTAAACAGACCAATGATTTGACTCAAAGTAATGCAGCTTATCTAAAGAGATATCAATTCACATCTCAGTCTAATTATTGAAGAGAATGTTGAAACAGAAAACGGTTTGCATGTGAAATCCCATTTAGGGACTCTTAACGCTTAACGTGGCTGGCGCTGTGGTCTACACCACAGAGCCTAGGGCTTGCCAATCAGAAGGTTGGCAGTTCGAATCCCCACGACGGAGTGAGCTCCTATTATTTGGTCCCAGCTCCTGCCCACCTAGCAGTTCAAAAGCACATCAAATACAAGTAGATAAATAGGTACCGCTCCGGTGGGAAGGTAAACAGCATTTCTGTCTGCGGACAAATGCCGGCTCCCTTGGCTAGTAAAGCGAGATGGGCGGCGCCACCCCAGAGTCGTCTGCGACTGAACCTAATGGTCAGGGGTACCTTTACCTTTAACCATCACTACCAACTCTAAACCAAAATATCCCTTTTCCTTCTTTTTACTACCCAAAAGAAAGATATGCTGGGGCTAGCTTCCATTTTTCACATGCTCTGTAGTGAAACAAATGCTGTTTCAACAGTGCTAGCTGCTCCACATTCATCCCATTTAAAACACCCTCAGAGTATCTAACGGAGCCCAGCCATTTTATCAGACTATCCACCTCATCTTTTTTGCATCTTCCTTTATCACCTTAGCATGCAAAGATTTCAACGACATCTGTAAGGCCGAGGCACAGCCACTAGGTTATCTGGGAATACCTGAGTCCTGAAGCTATTCTGAGGGGCAAAAAAAGACCTGGGGAAAAAAGGTAGGGAGAGAAAGGGCAAAATAGAGACATGTCTCCTAACTCTTCCCTCTAAGGATTTGCCCACTCCTCTGCAAAGCAATGGCAGAGACAGAAGACAGAAAAAGAAACCTCATCAGGGGATCAGAGTGACAGAACTGTCATAAAACAGAGGATCCAGGGAGGATAAAGGAGGATTGGTAAAGAAGAGTGAGGGGGAAAGGGAAGAGAATAGGGTCGAGAAGAGCAAGTTATCTCTTTGCCTTTCTTTCTTTTGCCTCAGGCCCATATCGGCTTTTCCTTTTTTTGACTTAACTGGGATGAATTTTAATTGCAGTTTCTCGATGCATTTCATAGGCTGTATATTTTCCACTTGTGTGGAGTGGATTTCCCATTCATCACAGGAATGCAAGCAAAAATCCCCAGAGCATTTTAGCTTTTCCTTTCAAAGTTAGCTCTGCTTTTTTTAAAAAAATAAAAATCAATAACTTTGGGACCATTTTGGCTGTCTATTACATACTTGCACATGTATTTCAAATTTAATGCTGGTATGATTGCTTGATCCTACCTGTTCACCATCTCCATACACAGATTCAGGTTGATATATACATTTTGCCCAACAATATTCAGATCACACTTTCACACAGAGCTTGGCATTTTGTTTCAGAAACTGTAGGAAGGTTACAATCACATGCTAGCTTTTGGAAATTTGCACTGTTTTTTAAAAAAGAAAACTCTCAATATGTCAACTATTCACTAGCAAATCCCTTCCCTCTTCAAATCCTCTCTTTATCCCGCCAGTGATCAAAGTCCTCAACTCCCCCCCCCTTTTTTTTACTTTCCTTTTTTGGCTAAATAGCAACATTCAAAATATCCCAGCTACTTTGTATTGCCCTCAGCATCCACAGAAACTCTCTCTGTTGAATCCGTCAAAATGTTTATAGGAGTGTTTCAGCGTGTGGCGCATGTGTGTTTTTTAACTTCTGCTGCAAATTCAGTATCATCCTTCACCAATATTACTACCTTTCTTCCAGCTTTATATTAGTTCTTTCCCCTCACTAAAACTCTTTCTCTATCTTGGCATTTTAAATCCCCTTTCATTTTCTTGGTTGTCTCTCTTATTCCAATAATATCTTTCTTATCCTTGAAAACATGTCACTCCAATTCAGCAGTCTTATTACATATGCTCCTAGCATTTGTCTAAAAGATATTTTAGCTTTTCTCTTTGCCCTCCTTTACTTTTCTTTCTCACTATCTCCTACAATGTTAATCCCTTCTCAACGGGAAATGGTTTTCCTGCAATCCAAGACTTTCCTTTTGTGCGCAGTGACACTAGTTCAATCTGAATCCCTCAAAGAACCATGTAAATTAAAAGAAAGGAAGGAACCAATGATGGGACTCTGGTGAGCACCTGAAGCAATTAACTTGATGTTGAAGAACTAGCTTTGTATTAATACAAATTTAACCTCACACAGTGTGATCAGAAAGGAAACAGAATGTGGTCTGCCTGTGAAGGTGCCTCAGCTATTCCAGATAATCTAAGAGGTTCCTTCTGATCACCTTGCAAAAGCCTTTAATGTCCACCTGTACCATGCAGGAGAATATTTCAAATGCAACGAATCAAGTACACCATTAATGGCCTGGGCAAGAACAAACTTAGGATTCCAAAACTCCAGTCCAAAGGTTTCACTGCTGCTGATGCCTACTAAAGGATGCAGTTTAACATTTAGCTTCAACCAAAGGCTAGCTGCTGTACAAACATATGAAAGCCACTTGCTGCCTTACGAAAGTGCCTGACAAAATAAAGATAAAAAGAGGGAAAGCCAGGCTTTATATAACATGTATTTTGGAGGAAATTATTGGGGAGGGGAGGCATATTTTAGCAGCAATTTTAATCAAATACATAGGGTACTATAGTCACTCCTGTTGCACAGCCATGCCCCACGTATTCACTATGAAAGCATGTCCCTGAGGAATGATTTGTTCCAAAACACATTGGGTCTGGAATAAACCTCAATTCAAGTGCCTGGAGTTGTGTTTTTCTTCTTTTGCTGGCTAGTAGCACTTCCCTGGTTTTGTGGTGGGTTTTCTTCCCAGTGACAGTGTGTACAAGCCAACTACAGTAATTTAGTAAAAACCCATGCAGAGAGGAACAAAGACACCAGAAGTCAAGCATCTAATGAAACTGAATGTTGGAAGATTCAGGAGAGGCAAAAAGAAAATACTTCTTCACACAGCACATAGTTAAGTGATGGAATTTGCTCCAACAAGTGTTAGTGATGGCCACCAACCTGGATTTGTGGAGGGTGGCTATGTTCTACCTCCACTGTCAGAGACAGCATACTTCTGATTCCCAGTTGATGGAAACCACAGGATGGGACAGTGTTCTTGTGCTCAGGTCCTGCTTGCAGACTTCCCATAGGCATCTGGTTGGCCAGTGTGAGAAGAGGATACTGGACTAAATGGAAACTTTCCTGATCCATCAAGGATGTTGTGATGTTCTTAAGAGATAGATCAAACGAACCCAACAACTTAAATTAATATTAAAGGATCTGCAATACTTAGACTTGACTTAGGACTCAGCTACATGGGCAAATGAAAAGTCCTTTGTGCATGGTTTATGCATTCTAAGACCAGATGGCACTGTAGAGTTCCATTTTTGCTAACCCGATTTCTCATACAAAGTTTAACTGAAACGCTTCTTTGATGTGTCTAGATCCAGCCTAGGACTCGAAGTTCCACTGGATGACTCAGCAAAGCACCTCTCTCTCTGATTCTGATTTCCATATGTGATGTTAACACATATGAGAGAGTCTGGAGGGGAAATAGTTAAATAGGTTGCACAGACAGGACCCAGGGGGGTGGAGTTAGTGGGTCTATAAAACTAGTTCTGGGAGGAGTTCGTTGGGAGCTGTTGGTGGGCAGTTGGTTGGTTTTAGCGGGTTGGCTGGTTGGGAAAGGCAGTTGGAGAAGCAGTTGGGAATAGAGAGACAGTTAGGGCAGTGGGTTCTTAAGTGTGGGGCGGTAAAAGAGATAGAGAGAGGAAAATAAGGCTAAGAAAGTAAAGAGCAACAACGTTTGGCATGCTGTAAAAGTTTTGTTTGTGTCTGAAATAAAATACACTCTTCTTTATTAATTGAAAAGCTGACTGAGACTGAAGTGATTTTACCAGGGAGGACCTGGTTGGTGGCAGCGGATTAGTGGTGTACGGGTCAATAGTCCATGAGACGACTGGGGGCTCCGTACAAACACCACACCGTATTTGGCCCAGAGCCCAAAACCTGACAAAGTTCTACTCTTTGAACAGCTGCACCCAGTCCTTTTTTCTGGGGGTACGCAGGGGTACACATACCCCTAAACATTTTGTGAATCTAAGTTTGGCCTCATTGAGGAGCAGTATTTCAATATGAATAGGAAAATGAGAGTACCCTTAAACATTTTTTTTCAGAAAAAAAAGCACTGGCTGCACGTTTAGAAGACAGCCCTGTTTAGGGAAGTTTTTAATGACTGATGTTTTAATGTATTTTTAATCTCTTGTTGGAAGCCGCCCAGAGTGGCTGGGGAAACCCAGCCAGATGGGTGGGGTATAAGTAATTTATTTATTTATTTATTATTATTATTAAAGATTGTCAAAGGAGACCTGGGTGAGTCACATGCACAAGTTTGAACCAAAAAGGCTTGAAGCGACAATGCAAGTTGGACCCAAAATAGCACTAGTTCCTGAACGCTTCTGGCCTTAAAACCCTAAAAGAGACATATTGGGGTGCCCACCAAACATAACTTATTTAACCTACACTCACACTTCAAGTTCTACCCTTTTTTCAACTGGACTAAAACACAACCAGTCCCAAAGCACAAAGGGCTCTCTGCAACGTCGAACTGTATTTCGTTAAATAGTTATAACAATGCTAAAGTGGTGTGCAATAAAACAATTCAGTGGAAAACAACAGTTCCATTCATGGTGACCATTCAACCGGTATCAGAGACAGGGAAAGCTTGAGCAAACAGATATTATTTTAAGATCTCGCAGAAGATGAGAACAGAAATCGTGCGGCAGCAGCGGGAGGCCCCATTAGCTAAAGTGGTGCTTCAGGTTAAGAACAGTTTCAGGTTAAGAACAGACCTCCAGAATGAATTACCGTAAGTTCTTAACCCAAGGTACCACTGTATTAGTAGAGGTTTTTCCACAGATTGAGGGCTACTTTGGAAAAAGCCCTCCTGCAACTTGCCATGAAATGAACGTCTGCAGGCCATGGCATAACTAACCTGGTCTTAAATTGCTTAGTTAACAGTTCATACGGGAGCTTTTAGATGTGCATGGTAAAGTGGTCCACTTGGCAACTCAGCAACTTCATCATTTTGACCAGCTGCAGCTTCCGAAACAGCTTTAAAGACAGACTCCCATGAGCACATCACAAACATCTACACTTGAGGTTTCTATTACATCAGCCACTGTGACTAGGCTATCCTGGTCCAAGAACAGTGATAGCTGACACTGAGATCATTTGGGCCTCTACTTAATACCATGCTGCAACAGACTTTCATAGTTAGTCATAAGGCGAGCCTGTTGAGTCAGGCCAGTGGCCTATCTAGTCCAGCATCCTGTTCTCACAGCGGCCAACCAGATGCCTGTGGAAAGCCTGCAACCAGGACATGGGCATCTGCACTCTGTCCTCCTGTGATTCCCAGCAACTGGTATTCAGAGACATGCTACCTCTGATAGTGGAGGTAGAAAATACCCAACAAGCTTCCCTCCATCCACTCACAATGCAGAGAGGGAAAAGAAGAAGAACTTTAAATGAGCAAGAGAAAATTTATGTTCAGCAACACAAATATAAAAGCAAATTCAAAACCAACAATGTAATTTTGGGAAGTCTCAAGCACCATAAAGACTACTTCTAAAATATTAAGCAGTAGAGAGACCTGATGCAATGGCAAATCTGGCACACCTGTACAATTTATAGTTATGCTGAATCTTGGGCAGGTGCAGCTCTTGTTATTCCTGTGAGAGAATCAGCACCTGCTGAAATTCCCCTTGTTAAACAAGTATTAACAGGACCAGAGCCTTAGGAATAAGCTTTAACAATCAAGGGCGCCTCATCATCACGTGTAAAAACCAATCACGAACAATTGCTTCCTTGCCACATCATTACTGTGTTTTTCCCCTAATTACAAACGAAACAGGATTCCAAATCCAAGGATCTTGATTATAACATCAAAAGAGACAAGTTAAAGGATTTATCAAGCTGTCTTTTAACACCAAAACAGCTACATCAAAAAGGTTTACCAAAATTAATTTAAACAAAAGCTACTGGAGTTCATTTGATGCAATCTTATGATAATGCAGGCATTCTCCCCACCTCCTCCGACTCTTTAAAATTACAGTTCTACCACTGATTTAGGGTTCTCCCCCACACTCTGAACTGTATGTAATCATGTAAATTAACAGTAAGATATAGATGTCAAATGAGGTATTGTTCTTGAAGCAAATCTTTGTTCTTTTATCACCCAAAGAATAAGAAAGTACTTGCAGACATAAGAGAGATTAGCAATAAGAAGTACACATTGATTAATCCATAGGGCACGTTGGAATAGAACTACTTCCAGGCAGATGCTTAAGGGCATCCACATTATGATTCCACCCCCTCCCAACAACGTTTCAGATGTACGGAATCAGTGAACCCAGTCCATACAGACCACAAAGCACCCATGCTGGCTTCATGTCAGTCCATTGGTAGTGTGTGCATGACAGTCCAGGACAACAGCAGGAACTCCCATCATAGCAGTGGAAAGAGCATATGCAGCAAAAACATTAACTCTCTGCACAAATGCTTTATTTTGGTACCACTTCCATTATTGGTATGACCTGCAGAGTTGTCACCCATCATTTAAAAGACATAAGACTAAATCTTCTGGGACATTCTCCTCCAAAAACACATTAAAATGAATGGAAGCTACTCAGGAGCACAGTGGATCATTCTCATAAAATTTCCCATCATAAATTATGTTCCTTCAATATGAGGGTGGTCATGCATCCTACTTTTGCAGTGGACAGCCCTCTCTTTGAAGGGTTCTCAGAGGACAGTCCTCTATTTGAAAGCAACCTCTATTTCCAATGTGGGGAAACTTTGGCTCTCCAGATGTTGCAGAACTACAACTCCCATCACTGCTGGTCACTGACTATGCTTGCTGGGGTTGGTGAGAGTTGTAGTTCTGCAATATATGGAGGGCCAAAAGTTCTCCACAACTGTTCTCTTTGGAGGACTGCCTAGTCCAAGTCTGGTTTAAAGATAACAAAATATAAGAAGAGAGAACAAGGACCTTGAGGCTACCCATGAGCAGTTAGTACCTGGACAGCAGGGTGTGCCAATACATAAGTCACAGTCTTGTTCACCAGCAGAGTGAGATGCATTGTATTTCCATTTAAATTATGGAAATAATGTCTAAATTCAGGTCTACAGTATAAATTAACACATGCAAGTATTATGCAAATAGGTTCCTTTTGTTGTTGTTATTCCCAACTTATTTCTTCTTGAGGCATAAGTGGGCCTCTCTGATCAATAGTCTGGGTGGGCACATTTTACTACCCATCTGCAGTTGATGTGTGTCTGTTTCACTAGCACTTGGAACACTATGCATGGTGCAAACCCCTGACTGCTGACCTGTGACAGGGCCTTTCGGGTGGCAGTTTCGCATTTTTAATTTCCCGGGGGAAAGCATCCCACATTTGTGGAGTCACCACTGAAAATGCCTGTTCCCTTGTTGCCACGATTTACGCCTCCCTTGTACAAGGGCTTCTGATGACAAAAGTAAGGTCAAGGTAAGTTCATGTTGGAAGGGGAGGTCCTTGAGATATTGGGACAAAACACAATTCTGCTACATATTCAAAACAAATTATAAATATATTTACATTTCCCCCCATTTCTAGAAATATAACTCAGTCATGTGGAGGTTACTCAAATGATCCAAACTCAAGGGAAATTATGAAAAGTAAGTGAAAAGAAAGTCACATTCTGGGTAAGCCAAAGTGACCCCTAATAATGATATTAGAAGGTAGGGGAAAAGTGTCCAGAACCCTATGCTACAGTGGGTTGCTAGAGCCTGGGGCCACATGAAGGTGGTGGGTGGGAGGAAAATGGATGGACTACACATGTGCATTCAACTGCCCAATGGTGTCTGCATTACCCAGGAGATCACAGCCACAGAAATGAGAAAAGAAGAGCTGTTCCATTGTCTAAAGAGGTCACTTCCTGGTCTGCATGGAGAAGCTATTTTCAGTGGTGCCCACCCACAGAAGCACACAGCTGTATTGAGGCAGCACCAGGTGTTGAAATTTTGCTCCTCGAACTAGGTTGTGCCTGGAGCAACCACCCCCTTGTACCCCCCATGCCACACTACTGGCTACAGTTTAATAAGCATAACAGCCTGCCCAGCCCCTTTATGGAGCCATTCATGCATTTATGCAGGAGCAGTCCATCAACGAGGTGAGGTGAAGCTATTTGGCACGGGTGGCTGAGCCAACCTGCTCCCCCTCACCATTGCGCCACTGCCAGCTATGCTGGGACTTTGCCTGCACCACTGCAGCAGTGCCACTGCTCTCACCCCAGACCCTTGCTACTGTCACTGCATTGTGGCTGCAGTGCAGGCACGGCCACAGGCAAGGGCGCAGTTGCGGTTGTGGGACCAGCAGGGCATTTTGCCTACAGCAGCAAAATGTCCTGGGCTGGCCCTGCATACATGAACACGCTTAGGACCTTTTACAAAATATAAGTAAAACAATCAACTGGGCATCAAAATGACATCAAATTAAATAGCAGCTGGTGTGGACAGATACAGCAATAGGACTTACTCCCATGTAAATAGCACGCAGCATTTCAGCCTTACAAGTAACCAGCGAATGCAACTTGAAAAATAAAAGATGATAAAATACTTGAGGCCCAAATAACGTGAAATTACAGATAGGTGCCTTGATCACAGCCTGTGAGCCTTGAGGGATGCTCCTCTTGATTTACTTTTACTTTGTACACTTAAGATGAGGAAGTAAATGTTTTGCTCAGGCTATTTAAGGTTGTCAGTTTCTTGGCATTAACTATAAAATATAGACTACCTAAAAACATTCGAGGAAAATAATAAAAAAAAGATTTTACAAATTGGAAAGGACAAGTTTTCTCTTGATAGTCAAACAGTTATGATGTAAAGCGGTCTCATTAAATCATAAGTACTTTAACCTTTTCTTGAAAGAACTGGAAGATTTAAAGATTTATAAAGAAATTTTGCCTAAACTAGGAAATGACTCACATTTGACATGCATTGAAATGATAATGCTGATTTCAACAGGCACTCTAAGAGCATTTTGCTCCCAGGAGAGTAATTCAGTTCTGGTTACCTCTTTGCATTTCGAATTTAAACTTTCTTTCTAGGGCTTTTAATGTGCTGCTGTCTGCCAAAACACGGCAGAGTTACACAGATATGATCAGGCAAAATAAAGGCTAGTAAAAACATAATTTAATAATTACAGACACTGAATTTGCAACAAACATTCCTAGCTGGCAGACTCACACCATATCCAGTGTGGATATCAAAGCACAACATTCCTAAAGAACTTAAAACTTCATCCTTTTGTTTATCCTTTTAGACAGAGAATGTGAGGGAGCAATCCCAAGAAAGCTAGATTACATCTCAGTCCTACAGAACAGTCAGAACAGAGATTAGGTATCACCTGCAATAACTTATCTGTCGCAGGTGGTTTGTACCTGATCCAGGTGTAGCCTATCTGCTACCCTTTTCAAATCAACTGTTACCATGGGGGAGTTTCTATCAGCTGCCCTAGAGCCTCTGGCCCATAGCCTGGCCTTAAAGGCCAATAAAATAACACACAGTGGAACTGCTGGGTTTGCATGGTATACAAAGCCATTAAAAAGTGGAGGCTGAGCAAAGCTGAACTGAGTTTCTGGTCAACAAAGGGGACAGCAAGTGTTGGATTGCACCCTGGCGATTCTTTTAAGAGATGGCAGCCTGGAAACCTTGCTCCTTCCACTTTATTGAGTGAGTAATAGCCATCTCTCAATCTTCTCTCCAAAAGGATCCAATAGTAAAGGTCTTACTTCTAGCATATAAAGCCCTAAGCAACCTGGGGCCAGTGAACTTAAAAGATCACCTCATTCCTTATACCTGTGCCTGATCTTTATAATCTGACCCTGAGGCAGATCTTGCAGCGCGTGGCACTGTCAGGCTGTCCTCAGCAAGAAACTGTGCATTTAGTGTGTTGGCACTAGGATTAATGAACTCTCTAACTAATGAAATCAAGCTAGCACCGTCTGGTAATGAATTTTAGGCACCAACCTGAGAGTTGGCTATTCAAGCAACCCTTCTTATGAAAACAAATTACTGTTCCTGTAACTTTCTAGTCATACGACCCATGCTTCCCCCCCTCCCTTGATTCCATTGTTACATTGTTTTGGTTTTAACTGATACTTTGTACTCCTCATAGTTTTTTGCTTAAATCAGTTTCACGATATACGAATAAATAACATAAATAAAACAGTTCCGGGGCTGGGAAGCCAGTTTGGGCCCTGACACTAGTATTGGGAAGGTGAGGAAAGGCCAGCTGTTGACATCTTAGTTACTGTAGTGGAAGGTAGGAACATGGAATTTTGGACTAGCATCATAATTTTTTCCTCATAGAAATGGATTTCCCACTGTCAAAAAGTTTATTCTGTTATGAGTTAACATATGAAGCTGCCTTATACAAAGTCAGACCACTGTTCTATCAGGCTCAGTATTCTCTACTCTGACAGTAGCTGTCTAGAGGCTTCTAAAAGTGGAAATTTTAGAGGTGGACAAACCTCACAAAAATGGCGCAGAGAAAACATATTTGTGTGTCTTAGGCCAATATGCACAAAACCTGGGCTAGAGGGACGACTAAGAAATCTTTGAAGAACAAAACAACAGGTGTTGCCAGGGGCCTTGCACAGGCAAACACAGCACCTTATGCATAAAACATTTGGTCTCTTGCTGAACTGCGGCCTCTCCTCACCCAAACTTTTCTGAGACCCATATCCTCAAGTTGTGGAAGTTATATCTACAAACCTCATGGGAACAGCCCTCATAATAGTGGTAAGTTCAAGCCACTGACCCGCAAAGCCTAAGTCACATGTTGTCAGGCTTCAGGGAATCAGCTTCTCCCCCCCCCCCCCCCGGACAGTAGATAAGCAGAACAAAGGAAAATGAGTTTTCTTACCAGTTAGGAACTTTAATGATCACAGCGAGAGAACAAATAATCCATTTCCTAGGAATGGCGGTGCTCCCAATTAAGAGTCCCACCCACTTCCTCCCTAGTCACCTGCATCACTACTGTGTCTTGTAACCTGAGCTCGTAATCTATGTGCTTTCTGTTCTGCCACCCTATCAGCTCTTCTTGTCCCTGAGCTGGGCGGATGAATGTTTTCCAGAGACAGTGAATCTGTTAGCTCTCTCTCTCTCCCAGTGCTTCTTCTCCTAGCTGTTCCCCATCCAGTATTTCCCAGCTTCTGCCTTCTGAACTATGTCCCTCTGCAAACCACTGTTCCAAATCTACACTGTCCTCCTGCTCCTGGGAAGATTCAGGATCCTGATCAGGAGCGGGGGGGGGGGGGGAAGCTCCCACCATTCCTCCTCAGTGCAGCCCTCCTCAGCACGGTCCCTGACATCTGTGTGCATTAAGTCCGAGCAGCTATTCCATCAGACTATACGAAAGTGAAAGAGATGGAACTGTGGGGGCTACCAGTAGCTCCTCTTCTTGTAATATTTTTACTCCAGCTGGTCATTACAAGAATTCTATAGCTAAGAAAGCATCATTGAATTTTGTCTTTTCCCTCCTTCCCTCCAATTGTTTTCCCTTTTGTGTTGTGTCTTTTAGGTTTAAATCCTGAAGGCAGGGAATATCTTATAGCTGACATTTGTACACTACTCCAGCAACATTCTTTTATGAGCTGAAAATTGGGATAAAAATGCTTTAAATAAATAATCAAGTAAGCTCGGCTGGATAATTTGGAAACTCCAAGCATTTCATGACAGGTCTCACTGCAACCTCTGTTTAAGACCAGGATTGGCACAGAAGACATTGTTGCATCCTAATCATTTAGGAAAATGTGACCTCCTTTTCACTGCAAAATCCCAGAATTTAGCAACTTTTCGGTCCACAAGGTATGGTTGACAGTAATAGCATAAATGTAACATCTTCTGCATGCAAAGTTCATTAGCCTGGCCTTAAGGTCACTGCTTTTAATCCAACAACCAAACATTTTATTCACACCAATTTGCTGGTACATCAAGAAGAAGAAATAGAGAGAACCAAAGGAGGGAGGAATAATAAAAGGTAGGAATTAGTTTTTCAAGAAATTATCAAAAACAATTCTGACTTAAAGAAAACTGCTGCACACAATTGCTGAAAAGGTTAACAAAGGATTTATATTGTTTCAGAATAGCTGTCAGTCACAACATGTCTGCCAGTACCTCCTATAGTGCTCATGAAAGGTCTCAGTAATATCACCTCAAAAACCCATAATGCATGAGGAACTGTTTGCTCTTCCTACTCAGTTCCTGTTTACACTGGATTGGCCTCTTCTACGTGTCCCCATGGCAGCCATTTTATGTAATGTTACACTCCCACAGCAGACATTTTGTGAGTAGTGCCCGTAGCACTTCCTCAAGATTTCAATTGTACCCACCGGCCCCAAAAGGTCGCCAACCCCTCATTTAGAACATGTAGTCTCTTATACAAAGTACTTAATAAGTAGTTGAAGTACCATTTGCATCATCAAATAAATGAATAAACAAGCAAACAACATGTAAACTTTAGACATTGGGGATGGATGGATGAATAGCATCCTGGGTTTAAGAAGTATCATATACAGGGATTGCATAGTAATCGCACCATTAGTTCAATCCAGTACAGAAAGAACTGTTCATATACAAGTTATACTTCACATAAATTAGCAATCACATAAGTAGAAAAGTGCTGGTGTATTTGTGTGTGTAAAATGCAACGTTCTAAACTATACGGATTGCCAATACCCTGATAGTACTGATATCCTCTTTTATAGGCATCCCATTATTAGTTAAGAAGAGCTTGATGGATCAGGCCAGTGGCCCATCTAGTCCAGCATCATATTCTCACAGTGGCCAACCAGCCACTTGCATTCCTTTTTTAGATTAACTTAACCACCTCGAACAAGCTGGCATCACCAGCAAATGTGACCATCTCACTGCTTGCTCCTAAATCTGTATCATTCATGAACAAGTTTAAAAGCTCAGGACCCAAATCTGATTCTTAGGGGGACTCCACTTACATTCCTCTGTTTTCAGGGGAGGGAGGTGCTGACATACCAACTTCCTGGAACTGCAGAGTTCTGTATTAAATTCACTGCACCTCAACCCATTTCCCTTGCCTCAATAAACAGAATTTGCTGCTTCGATTTTAGTTTTCCAGTTCTTTTCAGCCACACCCTTCAAACTGGTGCTGGACTCACAATTTGTCTATCGATTGATTCATCAATTGCCAATAGCTCAAATCACACCTCAAATAGATGAACATTTATTGAATTTCTCTCTCTCTTTGCTGTATCTAATCAGCCAGCATGCTGTAAGTTTTTTTTAAAATGATATTTATTGAAAAAAGTTTTTTTTTAATTACAAAGAAAAAAGACAAAAACAAAAAAATAAAAATAAAAAATAAAACCATCATTTACAAATTCTCCACTTTCATTACCTTCTTTCGATGACCTCCTCCTCCCATCCCTTGTATCTTGATTAATAATTGTCACAGCAAATCCTTTCCATAATTCATAATATTCTGTCATTACATTACCTTACTCTATTTTCATCTTATCTTATAAAAAACCTTAAAACTTAGGACTTAAATCTTATTTTTACCAGCTTCTCATAACCATTACCTTTTTACCTAATTCTTTAAACATTTTTACAAGAGCCAAGTAATTTCATTTCAGCATGCTGTAAGTTTTTGTGGTAAACCATATCCGTGTGCATGGGCCCCTCTCTGCAGGAAATAAGAGGGTGGATGCACCTCTGGTAACTTGGCAAGCAATGCTTTGCTTACAGACCCGGTAGAAAGCAAAAAACGTTAGCTGAACAATTCCATTTACCTTCACTGCAAGACCAGAGCCCGGCTAGCTCAGTTGGTAGAGCATGAGACTCTTGATCTCAGGGTCATGGGTTCGAGCCCCACATTGGGTGCCAGATGAAGTGAAGGACATGAGGCAGGAGTTGATAATACAGGTGAGCTGCGCACAGGTGAGCTGCAAGCAAGTTGCCGGCCAGCTCTGTGGAGGCTCCTTTTATTGACACAATATGCAAACCCAGGTGGATACATTTTCCAGTCCCAAGATAGTGGGGTGGTACAAAGTTATTTTGGTACCTGTTTCCACCACATCATTTCCCCCTTGCACAATGTATGGTGAAGGAGACAAAGGTCTCAGAGATAAAGGTTACAGACAGGACACCGCAGACTACTGAGACCGCAAAAGGTTAGACAGAGGGCATGATGTTCAAACAGCTGTGGCTTTGTCTGTGAGGGGGAGTGTGCTCCACACCCGAAGGTCACGCGTGCAGGCAGGCTAAGGCTGCCTGCTGGTGGCGAGTGTGCTCCGCAACCAGCAATCATCCCTACACCACTTACTTACTTTTTTAGATTAGCCTTGAACAAGTTGGCATCACCAGCAAATGTGACCATCTCACTGCTTGCCCCTAAATCTGCATCATTCATGAGCAAGCTAAAACAGTGTTTCCCAACCTTTTTTGGGCAAAGGCACACTTGTTTCATGAAAAAAATCTCGAGGCACACCACCATTACAGCCCCGTGACGTCAGCGCGCAGCGTCACACCGGGAGGGACATGAATTGCTAGCAAATTACATAATCACCTCCTTGAGGGCTGGCTCATCTTCTCCGAAGGCAGAACCCCATTAATTAACAGGACAGACTCACACCATAGCCAAGACGAGGGGGGAAAACCTCAGTCATGCACAGTCATGCACATGTGGGGGCTAAATGAGGACGAAGACCGGGCAGAGAGCAGGGTTCAAATCACCCCACCTGGCCAGGACAATCCCTGGGTGCTCCCTTGGGCCACTCGCCTGACCCACCTCGCAGGGCTGTTGTTGCGAGGATAACACGGGGAGAACCACGCGCGCCCCCGGGAGCTCCTTGGAGGAGAAAGCGGGCGATGAATGCAATGCACGAAATATATGAGAGACGACCAGGTTTTGCAGGTGAGGGGCCCCCGCCAGCCTTCGCTTCCAACACCCGGCGCAACGACGCTGAAGTTTCCCCCCGGGCTTGGCTCGGGGAGCAGCGCTGCTCCCCCCCGGCTCCCCTTCGCCCTCCCGGCTCTCTCTGCTGCCCACTGGGGACCCCCCTCACCTGCCAAGTCCGGAGCGCCGGTGGAAGTTGCATGCATGCATGCAGGGCGCCGCGTTGCCATTGCATTGCACTGCACTCCATGCAACGCCTGCACGCATGCATTGCCTTGCACGCCCGCCAAGGGGTCTCCCCGCGGTCCGATGCGTCCCCTCCGGCGCGGATGCAGCATTGCAAAAATAAACCCCCCCGACACAGCCCTACCTGGGGGGCAGCCTCCGCCTCCGCTGCTCCGCCTCCGCGGGGATCCCCGGGCTCCATCCTGCCGCCCGATCTCCGCGGGGGCGCAGGCAGGCTGCGCGGGGTCTGCGCGGAAGAGCCCCTGCCCACCCGGCCGCCGCCGCTGCGCTCATTCCATGGCCGGGAGAAGAGCGCTTCAAACAAAACGCCCGGCCCGCCAGATCACGCTGGGAAACGTAGTTTGTGCACCCCGCGCGGGCGCGGGGCCCAAGGGCGAGGGGACTACAGATCCCGGCAGCCCCCGCGCCGGGGATGGAGGGGGAGAGGCCGGGTGCAGGGATGGAGGGACGGGTGGGCGAGCGAGTGAGTGAGTGGCAGCCGCCAAGCCTTGGCCGAGAGCCAGGAAGGGCCTCCCCGGAGGAGGAGGAGGAGGGAGGCGCAGAGCGGGAGGGAGGGAGGGAACCCCAGGGGTCATCTAGTGACGGCGCCCCAATCGAAAATTTGACTTAAAAAAAAAATCTTTCAAATTTTTTAATTTTTCCCGCGGCACACCAGGCAACATCTCGCGGCACACTAGTGTGCCGCGGAACAGTGGTTGGGAAACACTGAGCTAAAAAGCTCAGGACCCAAATCTGAATCTTAGGGGGACTCCACTTACATTCCTCTGTTTTGAGAACTCTTCATTCATTCCTACTCTGCTTCTTGTTTTTTCACTAGGTACTGATCCATAAATGGACCTGTTTTATCCTTTGATGGTTAAGCATACTCAGGAGTTTTGGGTGAATTGCTTTATCAAATGCTTTTTGAAACTCTAACCTCCTATACATATACTAATCAATGCTTTATTTTTTAAAAACTCTGAAAGGTTAGCCTGACAGGATCTACCCTTTTACAATAATATATACCAGTAAATAGCAATATATTTTAACCTGAACTCTGCCTCTTTGGTGTTTGTTCAGCTATGCCCCAATCATACAATTCAAGACTTTACCCATGCTAAATGTGTGTGTGTTGTCATTTCACTCACCTGCACGCTAAGATGATTCCATTCCTTCACAAGAATTCTCCCCAGTGTCATTACTTTTATCGGTGGCTGCAGCCCATTTGCAGTGCGATAATAAAACATGGTCTCTTTCTCAGAGACTGTAAGCTTGAACACAGTCTGCCCATCAACAGCTTTCTCCACCATACACCTTTGGAAACAATAAAGAAGGAAAGTCAAAGGTCAACTTCCAGAGGAGTAGCTGAGCTGTATTACAAAAGCCACAGGAAGAAGAGGGAGAAGCGATGCCGTGTTTTGCAGGCAAATGCCTCTCTCCTTGGGTTAAGTTTTCACTTGGGATAATGCAAATTAAACATAATCATCTGTGGCAAGTGGAAGTGCATGGTACCAATGCAGGCCACCATTGCTACCAAATGTAGAGTTGGGTTACACCACTGATGTTTCATCAATGCCTTTGTATTTTTGTGCATGCATAGAACTTGACAGGATTTTGTATATGTGCAGAATATCAGAAATGCATGGAGCAAAGCAGGCCTCAGTTCCTTTTCAATTGCAATGGTTTCTGTAGCACGGTCTTAATCATGATAACCCACTGAAGGGCAGTCCTAGGACTCAGCTAGACTGGTAAAGAAAACACAATTTATATGCGTTGTATATGCGATATAACATTGTGCCACCAGATGGTGATGTGGTGTCCTGTTTTTCTCTACCTGTTTTCCCTGTTTAAATTTACAACACTTTAAACCGAAGCACTTCTTTGATATGTCTAGATCCAGCCCTATTTTCACTCACTGTACAGAGTAGAATGCCCTCCTAAAGGTCAAATGACAAGATGTAAAATTTGCATCAGTTTGGGCTGTGGGTATTGTCATGAACACAGTAGGCAGGGAATAGAAATGCAATCATTTCCTCTCGTACTGTGGTCTTCAGGAGAATCCGCCTTGCTTTGCGTGAACACTCAGCTACCTAGACTGGCCTATATGTTGCCCATACTTGGGTCCTTTGCATTTCAGACCAGTTTTAGTGGACTGAAAACAGCCTGACCTGAAAGCCAGGGTTGCAGTAGGAACATTTGAGCTAGAATCCTCCCAGTTATTCTTTCCCTGAATATGGAGTAGTAGTATGCAGACATGTTTAGGCTGAGAAAGTGTGGTTGCAAGCAGCGCTGACCTCCAAAACCTTGCAAACTGCTCCCTGGCCTCAGCAACTATCATTTTTGGCATTAAAATGGTAGGGTTGGGCCTTGCCGCTAAATTCAGCTGTATTCAGTTAGAATGGCATGTTCATAGCAGAATCTTTTGCTGCTCTAAAGATGATAAAATTATAACCTACTTTATACATGATCGTGTTCTTATAAGCAATACTTATATCAATAACAAACATTGAAATACATTAGAACGTGTGTGTGTGTGTGTTTGTGTAGTTTTTTTTTTTGGGGGGGACACTGTTGCATTAGTTCAGTTATGAGCCACAACATGCCAAAAAATGGCTTAATACTAGTTGCTCCTAAGTCTCGTCACATTGCTTTAAACTGGATACAGTTATGGTTATGCCCGTTGACAGATTTGTGACTAACACACTTTTAATCTGATAAGATAAATAGAGTTGGACCATTACTCCCTTTCAGTAATGATTTTGATCCCATCAGTATTTGTCAACAGAATCTTTAAAGCCAAACATGCAGTCTGCAAGTTTACTAAAAATGCATTTCTTAACATATTGCCAATTCTGTTTGCATGTAAACATGTTAGTTTTTCGTTAACAAATATTTGATAGAAGACACAGCCAAGTAGGAAAATATTTATGAACTGGATTTACCCAGTTCCTGGATAAACAATAATTGGATAATCCAGGGTTTATTAATTTTGCTTATCTAAAAACAAACACCCCCACATGTGGACCCCTACATGTGTCATGACTTTAGTAATGGAAGTGACCTTGATGCGCAACACTTTAAAATAAAATCCAGAATAATTGCATCAGTTCTTATTGGGAATTTTGTTTTCTTCTCTAGTATTAATATATAGCTGCTCTCCAAGAAGTTACTTCTTTTTGAAGAACGTAGACCACCTTGGTAATACTTCCTGAAATGTGGGATAACAAACATGTTAGATAATGAATAAATAAATAACTGTACCATATGTGAGAAGATGTCCTGCCATGTGCCCACTGCCAATCTAGAAACTGAAAGGGCAATGCTTTTTGCTGATCATATTTGTATTCTTCAGTGGCTTCAGTCATTGTGGACCATCAGATTCTACTGAATCAATGGATGGTCTCTGTGGGCACTTGAGCTCTTGAATCATTTCAGTCTTTCAAAGAGAGACATGACATTGAAGATGGTCTCTCAATCTGAAAAACCACCATGAACAAAAAATACAATACTTAAATGCAATAGGGTAGATTTGCCATTGTTCTGTCATGTATGAAACAGTGGCAGTCATAAATTGTTCTGGTGGTATGAATTGGGGCAAGGATGTTGCCCTGGCATTGCCTTGTGGACCTACAGGCTGTCACTTTGGTATTGGGTTAAACTGGAAGGTCACTAAGTAGATCCAAAACAGGTTAGCTTGCTTCACAACATTGCAACTGTAGATACAAGGTGAATCTTGTGGCTGGTGCACATACCTAGTAGATACAACATAACAATGGCATATGCCACCTTCAGTGTAATAGATTATATGTTGCATAGTAAAGAATGAGCCTCTTAAGGAAATGTATGCCATTGGAGGGGAGAAGTAATGGATATGAGACTCTAAGATTCCATCCCTTTTGGCTGCCATAAAGCCAGCTATACTGACTCCTTTCATGCCAAACATTTGGTAATAAACTTGTAAATTGGGATTGCAATTGACACGGAGCATAGCAAGTCTTCCCTTATATTGCTGCACCTAGAAAGTGACATTGTGTGCATTTGCAAATTTTATATGGCAATACAGTTCCATGTTTACATGTTTACCTTGTAGAAAAGTTCCCCACTTCAAAATGCAATTGAGAGGGAAACACATGGATGATAAAAGCTCTGCACACAGAAAATAAGTACAAAACAGAAAATGCTAGGCTACAACAATTCTAACCATGTTCGTTTTCCACAGACAGAAAACATTTTCCATGGTGAAGCCATCAAACATGTGATTCCCAAATGTAGTCCAAAGTGCTGGAGTCCAAGTAGGGCTGCACTGAATTATCATCATAATCATTATCACCAATCTTTGTTTATTCATCATCATATACTAAAAAAAATGCTGTTATGGTGACTTACAACAGGAGTACAGAACAAATAGAAAATAAACTATTGAACCTGAAAAACAATAAGCAAAGCTAAATGCGATCCTATATTAAATCCCACAACAGCAAGATCACCATAAAATATCCCAACAGCAAATACCGGCAGTAGGCAAAAAGGTAAAATGAAATGCCAGGAAGAAAAGACACATCTTAGCCCGGTGCCAAAAATATGATAACACTGGCACTAGGTGGATCTCTCTAGGAAGAGTGCTTCATAGGGGAGGGGCCACTGCTGAAAAGGCCCTCTCCCTTATGGCTGTACTTCTGTCAGAGAGGGTATTTAGCAGTCCTCTTTTTATGACATCAAGGTTCAAGTAAGCACATAATGGAAAAGGCATCCTTGATAGCGGGGCACCAAGCTAAGTAAAGTTCTATAGGTAAAAAGTCGTACTTTGAATTTTCCCTGGAAAGTGGGAACATTTTGGATGCCAGTGCAGCCAGACTAGAATTGTAATATGTTCAGAGTAAGGATCAGGTTGTCACATCCATTTTATATACACCTGAACAGTAACTTTGTATGCTACTACTATGACTGATTTTACAGATTAAGTCAACACCTGCCAGCTACTTACATTACACCTTCTTTCTCAGGTTTCAACCACACTATTAAGGTAAATGATGTCCCAAGCTTCCGAGCGTGGGGAGTGGAAAAGCAACCCTTTAGGTTATGAAAAATAAAGCTTGATGAGTTGCTCAGTGATCCAGGATGCAGGTCATTCTTGTCTTTTGTGATGCAGGCACCCTGACCTTTTGAGAGCATGGCAGCATAAGGGGCAGGTGATGATCTGTATGGGCACTCCTGAATGCAAAACTGCTGGGTACAGGAGAGGATACTTTCGACAGCAGCAGAGCTTTGACAAAAAGCACTCCGGTCTGGCAGCCCACAGGTAGCCTGGGTTGGCACAATGGAAATGTTTTTGAAAGAACCCACGTTTTCAAGTCTTGGGAAGTGCCCCTGAGAGCTGGCCAGGGGTAAAGATGTATAATGAGCCATTATGAATGTTTCAATGGCATGGAACAAGAAACCACAGTGCAAGGGAAGAGCCAGGCAAATCATGTTTACAGGAAGGTCTCCTCTTGATAAGGCATCCCTAAATAAGTAATGATGACTGCATCAGTGGCAATGCCCTTGGGTAGCCTGGTTTAGAGATGACGCAGCATTTCATCTTAATTTGAAATCCTGAGGGTGTCGCCCGTCTCATAACCAGCAGCAGACACGTGGGAAGTGGTTAACACCTGAAAGCCAACAGAAAAACAATGTATAAGGGAAATGGGTGCTTTGTACATAATCATGCATACACCTAAGGCCAGACTGACCTACATCTGCTGGGGAGGAGAGACATCAGATGCAATAGAAAATCTATTTTATCACTGTAATGGCATATGAATATGATTCTCCCTTGTCTGAGCTTCTTATCTTCTGGATTTAAATAACCCCACATAAATGAAGTTGTATAATACCTAAGCAAAATGCAGAACTAGATATAAGGAAGAATTATAATCACAAGGTAACTTTGATGGGGAAATGCATATGTGAAGCATGAAGCCCACAATACAGGAATTTAAAAAATATATATATTTTGGCACATACAGGAATTTTTTTAAGAATTATTTTGGCACAACTATCTGAAACTTCAAATTCTGGATTTGCATGTGGACCATGTATTTTATTTCAGCCACAGAGTTTTCTATAGTTGAGCTACATAGAGCCACAGCTTTACAATTCTATCTTTGAAGTGCAGAGACCTTTAACTCACGCAGTGCCAACAACTGCAAGCAAAAACAAAAAAACCCACCTTCTTAGCATGCAAAGTAATTTAAACATGGCATTTAGAAGTATATAAACACATGGCACATTTTTGAAAAGATACTCTAAGGTTAAATACACATACACACACAACTTTAAGTTTGCAAAGCACTTTGCGTCTTACCCCGATTGTCCATTTCACGCAGCTCCTTTTAGCTCTCAGCAAAGCTGATTAAAAACATATCACCATCTGTCCTGCGTGACCCTTTTCCTAGCAAATGTCTGTGCTCTTTCCGATACTATAGATAGATAACTTGGTGCATATACATATATATACACGCAATACCGTGTAATTGTTATTGATAGGTAAGTTGAGTTGTTGTTGTTATTTATTGCATTTCAAAGAGACGACTGCTAAAACCTTCGGTTTGACAATTGGTTCAAATGGCAGGAACACTAGTTCCCGTTGCCTGGCAACCGTGGAGTTACCCCCAGTAATTCTTCGTAAACAGGCCTTGGCAGGAGGCGCTGTGGAAGGAACACTCAGGTTCCCAGGTAAAGTATCTCAGACAGTAAGCACTTTAAGTGGGATGCCAGGAAACTGTCTGCTCTCCTCATGCTTACATGCAGGACTCTTAATCGCAGCGGGGGGGGGGGCAGTCTGAAGCACTCAGGACACAACAGTGCATATCTAATTTTAAAGCAGCAGCGTAGAATATGCCGTCAACACCAATGGGGGTTGTGGGGGGGGGGGAGAGGTTATGTTGCTGTTGTTTTCCTCTCTCTCAACACGCTTCATGTGTGTGAGGGAAAAGCAGTGTGTCAGCACACTCTCGCATTGTTGCTCAAATTCAAAGCATAAAATATTTAATACAGCCAGTGGCAACAAATTGGTTCTTATTCCCTTCCTTTGTGTTCAGGGGTTTCCATTCCCTGTGTTTCACCTGCTGCTGCTTCAGCCACAGAATCTTCGTAGTTATCAAAATGGCAGACAAAGCTCCTTTCCCACCAGAGGAAAGCAATACTCCAGTATCCCCCCCCCGGGGGGGAGGGGAACCCCACCACCAAATAAGCCAGGTTTCCCTGCTCACACCCACACCGTGTGTTTAAAATCCCACCACTTTAACAGCCATGGAGAATCCTGGGAACTATCATTTATTAAGGGTGTTGGGAATTATAGTTCGGCGAGGCCAGCAACCTTAACAAACGAGAATTTTCAGGCTTCACTGAGGGGAGCCATGACTGTTAAAGTGCCTCAGGTGACAGGACTGGAACAGATTCTAATCACACGAAGGGGCTGAATTCCTCAATATTATTTACTCAATTTATAGCCTGCCTTTCTTTCCGAAGAAGCCCAGGCTGGTAGAGACATCAATAATAATAATAATGGTAACAACAAAATATATATATATATATATATATATATATATATATATATATATATATATATATATAAAATCTTTAAAAGTTTACTACTTTCCAAAAGCAGCTAACATCCCTTCAACTGGTAGTCTCAATGTTGCTGAGAACAGTGTCTTTCGGCCATTAAATGCCTGAGTAAACAGGAATGTTTTAAAATTCCTTATTAGACTTGGTCATGTGGGAGACAGATGCACCTCATGAGGAAGGGCATTGCACAAATGAGAAACTGCCACCAAAAAGGCCCTGGGTCAATAAGGCTCACACCAGGAACAGTGTTGTATACCAAAAGACCCAGGATCTGAATAATATATTATCTCACAGGGTTTTTTTATATAAAAAAAACAAACTCCATCAGTAGGGCTCCTAAGGTGCAATATTTTAGAACCAATCAACTATCACAATATTTGTATATGTTCCTCGGTTCATTTGTCAGGTGGCCCAGTAACACAACTAGTCCACATTTTAAAGGCAGTGTGGTGTTGTAGTTAGAGTGCTGGACTAGATGCAAAACCCGGGTTCAAATGTCCCAACAGAGGCTACCTTACAGGATTGTTGAAATGATAAAGTGGGGAAAGAGAGAAGAGTATATGCCACCTTGAGGTCCTTGAAGAAAAGGGGGGGATATAAATATAAGAATAAAGAAACACATAAACTGGCCTAATTCATAGCTTCCATACTTACCTAGAAATGAGACTGGATTGCATACCACATACCACTCTAAATTTTGGGATGTGGTATTAAAAAAATAAAATACAGAAATGCATATTTTTTACGGGGGGGGGGGGAATGTGCAGGGAAATGCATACAATGCCAGCTGTCAAGATGGCTTATAATAAAAATGTAACCCAAAAATAAAACAGAAAAAGAAAAAGAAATGAAGAGCATAAAAGTGGCAGAATAAGTAAGTGAAACGGTGAAACAAAAAGCAGCTGGGAGAACCAAAATCAATAAAAGAAAGGGTACTGAAACATAGACCAAATATAGAATGGTTCTTCAAATATAGCCATGGAGACAGGCAGACATGGCTGGGGTGGGCATTTCAGAATCTGGTTGTGGCCTAGAAGGTGATGTCATTGGTTCTGCACTATTTAAAAAAAAATTCCCAGTGTTGCACTCCCCTGCATTCCTCCTCCACTATACCACTGGATGGGAAGTTGAGGATAGAGTTTTTGCACAGAGAGACATCTGCTAGCAGCAATGGCCAATTCACAGTAAAGAAGCAAGAAGGATAATGACTTGAGTCATCTATAGACATCCCCCTTCTCACTTATTTACTTGGAATTTACTTGGCTTTCAAGGTGAGTGGAAACCATCTCTAAAACAGAGTAATTTCTGCCAACAAAGATATAGTTAGTTAAAGCTATGGTTTTCCCAGTAGTGATGTATGGAAGTGAGAGCTGGCAAATAGAAGGGGAAGAAATTGAGGCAGTGAGAGATTTTACTTTCTTGGGCTCCATGATCACCCAGATGGTGATAGCAGTCACGAAATTAAAAGACGCCTGCTCCTTGGGAGAAAGGCGATGGCAAACTAGACAGCATCTTAAAAAGCAGAGACATTACCTTGCCAACAAAGGTCTGTATAATCAAAGCCATGGTTTTCCCAGTAGTGATGTATGGAAGTGAGAGCTGGACCATAAAGAAGGCTGATTGCCAAAGAATTGATGCTTTTGAATTATGGTGCTGGAGGAGACTCTTGAGAGTCCCGTGGACTGCAAGAAGATCAAACCTCTCCATTCTGAAGGAAATCAGCCCTGAGTGCTCACTGGAAGGACAGATTCTGAAGCTGAGGCTCCAATACTTTGGCCACCTCATGAGAAGAGAAGACTCCCTGGAAAAGACCCTGATGTTGGGAAAGACGGAGGGCACAAGGAGAAGGGGACGACAGAAGACGAGATGGTTGTACAGTGTTGTCGAAGCTACCAGCATGAGTTTGACCAAACTGTGGGAGGCAGTGGAAGACAAGGGTGCCTGGCATGCTCTGTCCATGGGGTCACGAAGAGTCAGACACGACTAAACAACAACAGTCTCTGGTGATTTCAAATCATGCAATAGGCTCAGGTAAGAAAATGAGGGAAGTAAATGCAGCTCATCCTGGGAATGCCCACTTGACCTGAGATAATTCTGGACTGATCACATTATTCACAAAGTGATTTGATTACGAAAGGTGAGGAGAACGGGAGACCAACAGTTTGCTCCCTCCCTCTGCCTTATTGCTTTTCCATCATGATCTATCGTAGATTTTTGCTGATAATTATGGAAAATGGGGGAGAAATATCATTTCCCCACCAAATTTGTAGTGCACACATGACCTCTGGCAGCATTCCCTTTTAAATATAAGAATAATTAAAGTTGAACACCTTAATTCATAATTGATCCCTCCATCCATCAATTTTGCTTTGTATTCTGTTCACCAAATTTTACCTCTTTGCAAAATTCTAACAATGTATTTGGTATTCAGAGTTTATTGCAATATATTTTACATATATGAATAGATTGTTGTAAATGCTGAAGCACTGACCTTCAACATTTGATCTGTCCTTGCTACTTACATAACTCCTGAGGTATTGTTTCTTCTTACGGATAGAAAGACTTAACAAAGAAATTACCCAGCAGTGCCATGAGCTGGATCAATTTCACTCCATCACCTAGTGCAAAATTCCGAAGACTACCTGGAACAAAAACTTGATATTTGTTATACTATTTAGCTCCACCCTCCAATTTATGCAGAAAATGAACACGGAAAAGCTATGATATGACATGATAAAGCTATGAATTTTCGTGTCCAATTTGATTGATTTGCAGGGTTCTTTTTGTACAAGTTGCTCAATGCTAAATAATAAAACTACCAAGCATGTACATTTTTAATAGCTGGAGGGGGAGCTGGGTACTGACATCTCAGAAATAATTAATAACTTGTGTTTTAAAGGGGAGGAAATTCAGTATAAACCAAGGAGATAAATACTAAAGTAAAAATTTCTGAAGAAGCAGGAGGAGGAGGCAAATATTTTATAGACCTGTTAAGAGCCTTTTAACAGCTTTAAAAATGCCATACATCACACAGCATCTTTTAGCACCAGTATTTCCTTTGTTACTAGAGAGGCAGAGCTGAAAGTTTCTTTGAAACAACAAGCTCCTGACAACAAACCCAATCACCAATTTCTTTCCATTACTAGGTTGTATTATGAGAAGTAGGCCACTTAGATATAACTCTGACTGGTTGCTGAGCTGGTGAGTTTTCTCCAGTCTCTCATCTGGGCTGGGTTTGGTCATAGTGCTAAAGCCATGCTTTGGCTAACTTTGACTTGCTGAATGTCCCAACAAACCACAAAGATAAGGTGCAGCCATATTTATATGATCAAACCCTGACTTACACATGTGTTCCATCCACTTGCACTGTCCCTTGATCTTGATGAAGGGAACATGCACTAGAACCACATGGGCAGTGGGTGTTAAGCAACACAACAAACTAGGATTAAGCCCAAGGCACAGATGTAACAACAAACCATTGTTTAGGGAAACCATGATTCACAAGTCAAGTTTAAACTTGTTGCCTGGTTTTCACTGGCTTAATAAACTAGAGTATACACAGGCTTTGTGAACCTGTGCTTCCTCTTTTCCTTTGTTCCTCCTTTCTAGCAGGTAAACAAACCAGAAAGCTGTCTTTAACCATTGTTTAAGGGGTTATCTGCAACTTCTGTTTACTGGGCTGGCAAGTGAACACAGTGCTGCAAGCATTTCCACACATCCAGCTCCAACTCCTCAGAAAACTGAAGTCTAGAGGTGGAGATATGCTTGGGGTGCTGTGATCACTTGCCAACCTAGCCTACCGATAATTGGAGAGATCACATTAGTGAGGCCAGAGCACCTGAGATAGTAGTCCTGTAAAATCATTGCCAGGTGCAGTTAGCTGTAATTTCTCTGCACAGCCAAATCTGAGAGGCAAATGCCCAGCAAGAACATGGCCCAGCAATTCTCTTGAGCAGGAAGTGCAAAACGGTAACAAGCTCTTTGATGCAGTCAAGTGCCCAGGAGGGACTATGTTTAGGCCAGCTAACTTTTAGCAAATAAATGCTATGTTGTTTTAAAAAATCAGTTTTTCAAAAGTGAAAGGTTTGATGTGCAACTATACGTTCTTGAACTACTTTATATAGGTAGGCAATCCATGACCTAGGGCACAGGTGCAGAGCCTTTTGGATTCTGGGGATCAGATATTGTCAAGTGAGTGGAACAACCCACCTGTCAATCACATCAACATGATGTCACATAATTGACAGGAGGGAGATTGTATTACATATCTAGACTTGTGCCCAGTTATTATTGTTAACAGTTTTATTATTGGGGGGGGGGTTAATTTTTTAAAAAAATGATTGAAAGGTGGGTTGTCCCACCTACCTGTCAAAAGCCCTTGAGCTTGGGAGTTACAGCGCAGGAACATCAGCAGCCCTATCCTTGAGCAAGTTATCCGCCTGATCGTTCCTTTGAAGAGATGCATGATATCGGTTGTAGGATGTGTGGACGTGGCTTTCCCCATATGGTGCCTCAAGCACACCTACACCTCAACCAAACACAAACCGCAAAACCGCATGCTTATTACAAGCATAATTCAAGCAGGGAGAGAGAACTCTCTTGCAGCCAAGGTGCAACTGGGTGACTTGCAACGGACAGGCGGAAGCCAACAGAACAACTTGCCATAGAGCCAGGGTGGTAGAACCAGACCCATGACCTTCACAGGCATCTTCCTCTGATCTCAGGAACCCAATACCTCCTCATCCTTCCACAGTACCTCGCCAATCCAACAGCACAGGGAATGCACCAGAATAGTGCTTTGTTTAATAGCAGAAGGAAAAGCTTTCAATCTGCTTTTTGTGGGTACCAAAGAGCAACAGAGAGGAGCAGAGAGATTGTAAGCCATAGCCTTGCTGCAGCAAATTCATATTAATTGGCCAGTATCTTTGGTCTCTCTCACACCATCAGTCCCAAGCCGCTTTTAATACATCTTAAGTTCCGTTTAGGGATCTATGTGTTTGCTCCAAACGAGCAGCACCGCTGTACTCTGCTTGTCAGATGAGTTCAGTGTCTTGCATGTGTTTTGTGACCACAACTAGTTCAGCTACATGGTATCATGTGAAACAAATACCCTTGAGAGTTTGTTCGTTTGTGCCACTTTCTGCTGTCTCATTACATTTTGCTGCTGGTGTCCTCCAATCTCAGGCATGAATGATGTTTCAATGGGGTCCCCTCAGGATCTCCACATGGCAGCATGAAGATTCCTCAGTTCTGATTACAAAAGATGAATATATTTGAGAGGAAAAGAGCACTAGCAGGCACTTTCTGTTCAAGAGCCTTATGAAGAAAATGCTCAGGGGTGAAAATGCAGGAGGAACAAGAAGATACCATCTCTTATCCATGCCGCCGGACACAGAGAGACGTTTCCTAACCCAAGGGGCCTGCAATGGCTGTATTTCTTCAGTGGCCAAGAAAGAATCCACAACTGACATTTAAGGCTGCAATCCTAGCTCATTTACCTGGGAGCATTCCCCACCAAATTCAACAGGATTTACTTCTGAGTAGCCATGGTTGGGAATAACTGTAAGAAATCAATGCACTGTAGGGATGCACTGTATATATTAATTCATCTGTATGTAGAATTATAATAGTGAAGGGATTATTCAAATAGGGTGTTAATGAAAACACGGGGGGGGCAGATATAAAGAACGAAGAAGATGGTGGGGGTTCAAAACTCTGAAAGGAAGTTCAAATGCAGGGGTTAACACTGAGTCAAATACTCAAATCCATTTTCAGTCATATGTCTCACTGGAACATGTGAAGCATTACATAAAGGTGTGCATCTAAGCATGTGTGAAGTTCCTTATCTCACCAACAGGAACAGCCAGCTCCTGCCACCCAGGATTAAAGTGAATGGCTTCCAAATTAGACAGTGTAACCTCTAGGCAAACAGGACTCAGCACCTCTCCTTCCACAAATGCCATGGGTGACAAAGATGAAGAGGATGCATCAGACAGAAGCCAACAATGTGTAAGCAGCTGAGTAAGCAGGGAAGCCAGAGAGGGATGGTTGGAGGAGGAAGAGTACTGAGGAAAGTGGATACTGGGGGGGGGGGGGGGAGCTACTGGAAAGGTACAGTAAGGAACTCCCTGCCACACACACACACACACACACACCTTGGCACATTGTCTAGGCTGCTGCAATGTCACAGAACTCTCTGGAAGACGGATGTCAATGGAACCTAGAGATGGAAAATACAATGTGGTGTGAAAAGATGCAAGGGATACCATGGGCTGAACTTCACATGTGGCCCCTAACTCTTGAAGACATGCATATCTCCTGATGGGTAGTATTCAACCAGGGGTTTATATTTAGAAAAGTGCATGTTGGAAAAATTGTCTGTTGATTGAGTATTCATCCTGATTTGCTTACACAAAGCTTATGCGGAGGTTAGACTATATCTGGTCTTTATTGAGCGTTCCTTCTGGTTTGTTTGTGGGATGGATACGTGACAATGAGCACTCATCATGCTTATTTGCTTGCAGTGTTTATAATCCCATGCTTTTCAGTGCCTTTCCCTATCACTTTTGTAACCACAAAAATAGTCTGTTTCTTTGCTGAAGTACATTTGTTGTGCTAGGGCAGCAAAACACTTTAATCCCTCTCACAAAATCCCTCTTACTTTTAAAGTGCAAAAGTAAGTTTGCAGTATGCTTTTGAATCCCTCTCACAAAACAGTGACAGTCTGGCAGCACCTTTAGAATAAATCGGCTAGAATAAATGGTCCTGCAATTTTGTCGACCTCCTTGGTTACAGAAAACTCTTTATTTTTCCAAACTTTTTTCTCATCATGGACAAATTCTTACAGGTGCTAGCTAAAATTGTCATAACAGAACAGTTCCCCACAATTCCACAGTACTTTTTCCTTCAGATTTTAGCCAGCCACTGAACAAAGAGATCACTTTTGATTTAGAGATGTTGAGGGTAGGTAGTCTAAACTGAACATCTGAGAGGCAAGGGAAAGATAATGTTTTATAGAAAGAAATGAATCCAGCCATGGAATGTTAGTTGGTGTGAATTTTGGTTCACTTTTAAGAGCCAGGCAGGACGTATTTTGTAAAGTGCTTTCGCACATAGTTGTATATGAATGAGCTGAGACTATAATAGTAACATTCCTGCTAAGTTGGTGCCATACAAGCATTTTGTCCGTATATGTATTCGCTATAGCAGCAGAAATGCAAAGTAAGGGGCTGCACCCCATACAGCCAAGTTTTTAATGCACATTATTATTCATTGGGGAACTAATAAAGGAACAGATTGTGCAGTGTAATTATTGAAAGTCACAAAAAAGAATGGAATTGTCAGCTCTGAAGCAAACATATTAATGTGATCTAGGGCAAGTAATTTAAACTCAAGTGTATCTTCTCCCAGTTGGTATGACTTTGGAAATTCGTGAATATAACCTAGTCTTTTTGAGCAGAATCCCAAAGAGTCCAGAGCTAATCATCTGCCTCTAAGTCCCATTGATTTTATATCCAGTCAAAAACATAATGCTAAGTATGTTTCAAATGTATCCCTTTGACTAACGCTTCCAGAGGTGCTGTTGTGTTATGTCTGTTGCAGCAAGAACGACTAAAAATGATCATGGTACAGTAAACCTGTTGGCCGTTAAGATGCTCTTAGACTCTTCCTCCTCCTTCGCTGAATCTCTGCTGGAAGAATGCTCCAACACTAAATGCCCAACTTCTAATGGAGGCTAGTTAGGCCTTAGTAACAGAGATAACTTCTGTGAGAATCAGTGGAAGACAGGAGTGCCTGGCATTCTCTGGTCCATGGGGTCACGAAGAGTCGGACACGACTAAATGACTAAACAACAACAACACAGATAACACAGTCCTGTGTATTGGGACAATCCTGGGTACATGGGGCCAGCACCAGGGCTGCATTCACATGGCAGTGTATTATGTTCTCATGCCTTTTCTCTGTCTGCTAAGTTGCACATTATATTTGTGCATTCACATGATGTAAAAGCTACTTCTGGAACCATAGTGGAATATAGTGCAAATTAAGTGGTCATTTCCATGTTATTTGCTTCCAGGTAAAATGAAAATGAGTGGTAAACTGGCACAATATTCCACTACAGTGGTACCTTGGGTTAAGTACTTAATTTGTTCTGGAGGTCCGTTCTTAACCTGAAACTGTTCTGAACCTGAAGCATCACTTTAGCTAATGGGGCCTCCTGCTGCTGCTGCGCCACTGCCACCACACAGTTTCTGTTCTCATCCTGAAGCAAAGTTCTTAACCCGAGGTACTATTTCTGGGTTAGCGGATTCTGTAACCTGAAGCGTATGTAACCCGAGATACCACTGTATAGTTCTGGAACTGGCTCTTATGTCATCTGGAAGATAAAAAAAAATGTGGAAATTAACAGTTAGGGAAATGTTGTGAAAATGGAATGAACTGCCGTGTGGATGAAACCTGTGAGTAAACTCTTGAAACTCTTCATTCTTCAAAGGACCGGGAAAACTAAGTGAGAGACTTCTTTGCTCATAGCAAAGGACAATGAAAGATATTAGCTAGTGAATAGAACATGACTTAGATTATGGTTGGCTATGGAGATAATGAACAGCTACTTCTTAGTGTGTCTTAAGGAATGTTGTGTGGGGGATGGGGGTGAGTGTGGAAACATAGTTAAAACTATATGGAGGATAAATAACAGATGCCAGATGGGAGACTAGAGAAATGCCTGAGGTCAGCTGCTAAGAACATGAGGAAATCTGAAGTCCAATATGTGCAGACATTATGGTAGATGAGGTAAAGGGACATAATCCTCACAATGAGATAATATGGCCTTTTCATATAATTGGAAAAAAAATTATGACAACTTCATTCGAAATATCAAAAAAATACAGTCAGCATAAGCTCTAATATTAATAGGGTGAGCAAATATTATTATCCTATTTAATCACAAGTGATTTAATGATCCTTATCTGATTATACAGGCATCCCAAGCAACAGTATTAAAATAAATAAATAGAACATTAAAAAGGGTTTTATCTGGTAAGCTGCTTGAAAATATCCAAATTAAATGGTACCAGGAGCAGGCGGGGGAGAGGAATCCATCAATTTTAATGGTATCTAAATATTTAAAATTACTATGGGTGTGTGCACAACACTGTCCAGTGTTAATAATAAGTAGGTCTCAAGCTGCTTCTATTAATCAAAGGGGATAGTTCCATTGACTTGAATAGGGAAAAAATAGCCCTGCTGCATCAGATCAGAGGCCCATCTAGCACAGCATCACAGTGGCCAACCAGATGCCAACCTCTGGAAGATGTGCCACAAATGTGTTCCTGTCAGCTTCATCAAAGACAATGAAGCAGATGAGATGATGGCTTGACTGCAAGGTGTGCAAGCCTCTTATTGACTGTGCCTGAAGACAGGAAAGAGCACATTATCATGCTTACTATGGGACAGTGATGGCTGCCACCGCAGCATCCTTAACTAGCTGTCCAGCAGAGCTATTCCAGGTGGTGAGTGGGTTACTGAATTTTGGTCCAGATAAGAAGGCCTTGGAGACCTGCTGTAACAAACATTTGAGGTCTTTGGAAGGCACAGTTCCTTGTATTCATGCTGAACTTGATATTGCCATTGCTACACATACAGTGGGGGTATCTAAAGCACATACAGTGAGTCAGGTTAAATGGGATTAGTTTTGTAGTCTGATATGGGGAACGCCCTTGAAAAGACACAACCAGCCAAATGTATACTTGATCCTTGTCTTTCATGACTATTAACATCTATTCCCTGGGCAGGGTTATGGAACCTCAGGCCTGCTGGGCCTCCCCATTTGGTCCACAAGTATATTTTGGCAAAGTCACACCCATTTGCCCTACACCTGATGTCATGTATGGGACAGGTAGAGACCTGATAAGGTTTGCAGACACAGCAGTTACCTCTGCAAAACCCAACCATTACATGATAGTCTGGTTTTCTAGACAGTTTTCATAGGTGTTTCGCAGGCTGTGCACTTGCTTGCACAGTTTGATTTTAAAACACGGGGGCAAAAAAGGGTTTCATTGTGATGACAGCTGACTGACAGGTGGGCTCACCTGCAAAACTTGGCCTGCAGAGGATGAGGAAGATAAAGATCTGGACCACCAGCCAGATCCAGTTCCCCACCCAACAGCAGGGGGTTAACTGGGTGGGATCCAGGAGTGATAAATTCCTCTTTGAAGGTGAGATGGTACCCACTGCTTTAAAAGCCCTCTCTGGATCTGTAGGTTTGTGACAAATTCTGCCCAGCTGCAAATATCTGGTCAGACAGCTCCAAGAGTGCTTGGAAGAGATGTGTTATCCAAATCTTTTTCAATTTGTCTTTCGGTCCAGTTTTGGCACAAAAATGACCTTTTTTTGTTTAATGAATGGCCTCTGCCAAGAAGGGGCAAAGGAGAATGTTGGTCTGTGGGTTATTCTGACTCTCTAAGCAGCTTTTGATACAACTGACCATAGTATTTTGCTGGATTGGCTCTTTGGGTTAGGAATCAGGTGAACAGTAATTCAGACTCCTTATAGATCCAGTTACAGAAAACAGCAGTGAAGAACTTCTGCCTAGCCCCGTGGAAATTAAACTGTGAGGCCCTGCAAGGTTCCATCTTGTCCCTTATGCTTGTTTGTTTGTTTGTTACCTACCACCCAACTGACAGGGTTGCCCCAGTCACTCTGGGCAGCTTCCAACAAATTATAAAACCACATCAAACATGAAAAACGTCCATATATATATATATATATATAGAGAGAGAGAGCGCTGCTGGGGGAAATCATCAGGTGATTTGAAGCATAGTGCTGATGAAACCCAACTCTATTTCTCATTGTTATCAGTCAGGTGAAACTGCCCAGACACAAGACTGGAGCTCAAAGGTTGTAAGGGCCAAACAACTAAGTAACTGTACTATAACTGTAGCATGTAGTTGGATAGTAGAGTGAAGCTATATTATACCTAAATATACGTGGTGTTTTATGCAATTTTATTTTCTTCTACAATATATAGGTGCATATGGAATAGAAGGCACCATGCCAAATGCTGTGTTGTTTTGAGAAAATCTAAAGTTAACAGAGTACAGTTGTTCATTTGTGGGAGGGACTAACTCTATGGCTCAATCTCCTTCCACTGGCTCAGAGCACGAACTGTCTGCAGCAGGCAGTTTCAGCCTACGGGAATATAGATCAAGCCCAATATATTTTTGTAAAATTGACATGTTTATGCTTTAAAGCTATTTTCACTCTTCACAATTGCCCTTTATAGACAATGTAACAACTAAATGCATAGTCTTTTTCAGCTCTAATTTGACCTACCCAATGTTTGTGTGAGTGTGTATGTGTTTAGGAAAAATATAAATGCCAAGTAGACCTTTAGATTAATAGGCACCATATTGGTAATGTACAAATCACTTTTAACAGCCACTATTACTTGGGGTGGGGGAAGGAGCTTGCTAACTGCTCTTTAATTAAGTACACTAAATGACCTTAAGGGGATTAGTAGTCTTGTCTGATAATCAATAAGCATGGCAAGATTGCTGTCCCATAAACTGGGGCTGGAGAACAAAATTAATCTGTGCAGATTAGTTCTCCTGGTCTGCTTTGTTTGCTGAAGACTGGTTCAGAATAGCTGTGGTGGAATTCATTCATCAGAGCTGCAACAAAATCCTTTTGCAAATATGGATTCTCATTTCTCACCTGAGAAGAACTATGCAGCTCAGGAACAAGGGCGAAAGAGTATCTGTATCAGCAACGCCCCTCCCCCCCAATCAAGCATGAAGCCTCATTAACGAATTGATGGGGTGAATGGGCACTAAGTGGGGCAGCCTTGTGCCCTCTTTTACAGAAGACAGTCCTCTATGTGAAGGGTGGTGCTGTGGTCTAAACCACTGAGCCTCTTGGGCTTGCTGATTGGAAAGTTGGCAGTTTGAGTCTGTGTGATGGGGTGAGCTCCTGTTGCTCTGTCCCAGCTTCTGCCAACCAAGCAGTTCAAGAGCACACCAGTGCAAGTAAATAAATAGGTACTGCTGCAGAGGGAAGGTACATAAACAGTGTTTATGTGTGCTCTGGCACTTGTCACAGTGTCCCGTAGTGCCAGAAGCGGTTTAGTCATGCTGGCCACATGACCTGGAAAGCTGTGTGCAGGCAAACACCAGCTCCCTCAGCCTGAAAAGTGAGATGAGCGCTGCATCCCATAGTTGCCTTTGACTGGACTTAACTGTCCAGGGGTCCTTTACCTTTTACCTTTAAACCCTCTATATGAAGGGCGGTCAGGAAACACCTTTGTATTTTAAAATGTCTCTTATTGAAGGGCTCCCAGTCTGTTCTGAAGATTAAGTACCATAAGAAGGGGGAGCTAGGCCACAAAACAACAGCTATTAGGCACCCTTTATCCATTTTAAAAATAAGTAACCCTGGCAAGGTATGAATTCAGTAGTCCAGTTAAAATGTTGCAGCTTGACGTGCAAGTAGACCCCCCCCCGACCATTTCCCAAAAAGAATCCCACCTGTGGACTGTATTTTCTCTTCACATCCCAAATATTATCTAAATACTACCGTTTATTAGTTTCTAATATTCACTAGCAGACTCTGGTATCCCATCTATAACTGCATATTTGCATTTGGACTTGGGGGACACACTTGGGTTATCAGGCCTCAATCCTGCATTTCCACAACAATGGCCCTACTTTACTCTGTGAGCTGTTGGAAGGTGTGCAATGAACCCAACTTTTCTCCTTTTCCATCACCCATCGGTGAGGGGCATGTGTGAAATACAAAAAACAAAACAGAAATGGTCTTGTTTTGAAGACAGGGTGTCTGTAAAACAGTGTTTATTACCTGGAAAGCCGTAACAAGGTTCATGCAAACTTAGGCAGTATCTCACTCCCCAAGAGATCAGTCATATCATGTGCCTTCAGCCTCTTTATGTCAAAGGACTTCTGGGAGCTGATTTTACAGCAATGGCATGATATAATAGAGAGTAATTAATGCTGTATCGAACATGTCATTTTTACCCAGTTTTATTCAATTTAATTAATTTGCTCAAATTAAACAACTCTGGTAGAAAAGAAAGAAAGAAAAAGAATGTAGATCTGCTGATTTTTCCTGACTCTATAAAGATGTATGAAAAGTTGGATATAAAGTGTAAAGAATGTGCATGAGAGATAGAGAGAAAGTCAACAGAGAATCTTAATTCAATTTGCTGAATTGTTTTAAGGCATATTGCTGGTTTATTATTCAAGTGTATCGTGCTCAAATAGGCATACATATTTCCAGGCCCACTTTAAATGCTGCTTTTAATGGTTTGGAACCAGGTTACCTCCTCCCACATATGCCTATCTGAACCCATAGATCTTCTTTTGAGGTCTTGCTGTAGATGTCCAGGCCAAGTGAAGTGAGGCAAGTGCTTACTAAGAGGGCCTTTTTGGTAGTGGCACCATGGCTATAGAATAGGCTCCCCAGAGAGGCTCGCCTGGCACCTTCTCTATGCTCTTTTGGGTGCAAGTAATTAAAACATAATTTAAATTATGTTTTAAAATCTAGGCTTTAAATTTCTTATACCATTTGTGTTTCAGGGGAAACTTTTTTGCTTGTCCTGTTAATTTTAATTATATATTTTCTAATATAGTTTTGTTTGTAAGCCACCCAAGTTATATTTCTTGTTGGGCAGCTATATTAGCTTATTAACAATTATCATCATTGATTCTAAACATTTTTATGATTATATTAGTATTCTTCGAATCAATATATGTTGTATATAAAGATTTTCAACAATTCTTTAACCTTTTATACTTACGTGTAAATTTCCCTTCACTAGCAATCCACAAACATGCTACTATTGATTGCTGCTTAAGGGAAAATTCTTCTTTTTTGCTTGTGTTATAAAAACATATTACAGCTGTGTTTTTTAGGTTCCTTCTTTTGTTCTTGTGAAAAGGTTTTGTGGCGTGAAGTACAGGAGATTGACCTTAATCTTTTCACACTGGGAGTTTGGAGTTTCTTCCCCTAAATCTCCTGGTTATAAGAGAGAACTCATTTGTATTTAAGATACAATAAGAGCCTCACAGAAATTCATTTAGTGGTGCTTTTAGTAAAGGAGCATCTATTCATTTTGGTCCTGGTCAGCCTTGTGTGGGATAGGAGACTTTTTTTTGTTGGAAAAAAATTATAGTGATGTAAATCACTGTGATAAGTATGTGAATTGCCAGTATAAGACACTTTCCTTTTTAATTTATTACTGAAATCCAAACTCTACAATTCTATGATTCCATGCTTCTAGGATTGTTGCCTTTTAGAAGCAACAGGGTTCCAAACTGTAGAAATATACAAGTCCCAAAACTCTACCCAAAAATCCAAAAATGCAATGAAAATGTATGCAAAATATTAAGTATGGATAAAATCTCGCATCAATTGGACTTTCACATCAGCTAATCCTGAATTTAATGATGATTTTAGAGGGAAATGGCACCCAGTTCTAAACATGATCAACTCTGTTTCCTGGAAATACAAAAGACTGCTTAGGTTCTCTTCTTTCGCTATTTAAAGATAGCAACAATAGATCACATTTAGCACTGTCTACTTCCCTTTATACATTACATAGTTACTACTGTCGTTAAAGTTATATAAAACTTGGAAGAATCAGTTTTGTAAATCTGTAGAAGGCTTATAGCTTCTAGGTTGCTTCTCCTCCCCATTGACTTCATTTTGCCAACAGTCCCTCACATTGTAGACAGTCCTAGTGAAGCTGTGAAAAGATTAGACAGAGCACATGGTACAGTGAACTGGAGAGAGTGTTAGGAGTGTGAGTTTAATGCTGTTACTGTTAAAATAGTTCCCTATTAACTCCTTTCATTTCCACCATTAGCACAATTGGGAAAACCAATAGATTATTCCCAAATGGTGCTAAAAACAAAGCTAAACTGCAGAGTGACTTCACTGCTTTTATACGAAGTATATACATGAGTAGTGGCTCTTCCAGTAGGCAAGCTTAGGTTGCTTCCGTGTTCGCATTTACAGCAAGTCACAGCTGATATTTTCTCTCCCTTTCAACGCTGCCTCCTTGATTCTCAGTGTCCATGCTTCTAGGTTTGTGGGAGAGGAATGAGGGAAGGTTCACCTAAAACGGTGATACCTCTGGTTACGAACTTAATTCGTTCTGCAGGGCCGTTCTTAACCTGAAACCATTCTTAACCTGAGGTACCACTTTAGCTAATGGGGGCGCCATGCTGCCGGCATGCAATTTCTGTTCTCATCCTGAGGTAAAGTTCTTAACCTGAGGTACTACTTCCGGGTTAGCAGAGTCTGTAACCCGAAGTGTTTGTAACCTGAGGTACCACTTTACTACACAGTACAACAATGGTATGAGATCCCACAGGGCATGGAATCAAGTAGGAACAGAAGGAGCTGGCCTGTGGTGGGAGGGTCCCAAAGGACATGACATATTTGTGAGATCAGGTGAGTGATGGAGGCCCAGTAAGGAGCTAAAGCCGTCAGGCCAGATGAAATGGGGAAAGAGAATCTGCCAAAACAAAAAAGATCCATGATTCAACTTCAGAATCCATGTTTTGTCCAAGAAGGGCCCAGCAGAAGTTACCAAGCATGTACAATATGTTCTTAAGTGCTGTCAATGTTTTTGGTGACTGAAGGGCAAGGATGTGCCATGCTCTTTCCTGTATGTGTCACACAGTGGCGTTGGAGATAAGTACATGGTGCATGGGAGGAGTGCTGATTGGACAGCAGCAACCCTTTGCATGAGGACCAAGGCTCTGGTGAAAGAGAAGGCATTGGCTCCACCCTCATGGACCTCTCAAGTACTTGTTTTTGATTGTATCTGATGAAGCACACTTATAGCATAATATTTAGTAGTAGTACAGTCGTACCTTGGATCCCGAATGCCTTGTGAGTCAAACGTTTTGGCTCCCAAACACCGCAAACCCGGAAGTGAGTGTTCTGGCTTGCGAATGTTCTTTGGAACCTGAATGTCCGATGGGGCTTTTGCAGCTTCCGATTGGCTGCAGAAGCTTCCTGCAGCCAATCAGAAACCGCATTTTGGTTTCTGAACGTTTTGGAAGTCGAATGGACTTCTGGAACAGATTCCGCTCAACTTCCAAGGCAGAACTATATTTATTACATTTGTTACTCACTGTATACAAAAGAAAAAGTAGCAAAGCAACTTAGCCAGATAAGATATAGATAAATAAGGACTTGTCTTAACCACTCCACTAAAAGATGATGATGATGATGATTAAAATTTGTATACCTCCTTTCATATGTAGATTTCAGGGCAATTCAGAACACAGAATTACAATATAAAAAGCACAAGATACATAATAAAAATAAGAACGAAAACAAACCAATAATCCTCCCTCCCACAACACATTTGAAAGGCCATTGGATGTCAATCAGCCCAAGGCCTGGTTGAAGAGGAACGTTTTTACCTGGTGCTTAAATGTGTATAATGAAGTTACCAAAGGTCTGAGTGAATAAAAGGGCCTTAGTGTGGTACCTAAAAACCAATGATGAAAGTGCCAGGCATGTTTCTCCGGGGACAACAATCCACTGGTGGGACGGGCTGGCTTGAAAAAGCCCATTCTTGTGTGGCTCCCCTCCAGAACTCCGTCTGTTTGGCACATGGTGATAATACTCATGTTGGTTTTTAAGGCACCACAATGCTCTCTTGTTTTCAGTTGCTCTTTAGCAAGTGCAGGGAGTGTATTGCAGTCCCCATTTCTCCCTTCCAATTAGCTGGGTTTCCAGCTGATTTTCAAACAGAGGTCCTTGTGCACTTACCCATTAGCTGAGGAACTGAATGTACAGCAGGTACTTGCTTCCCATGTTCATTTTGCATGTTTAAGTATATTGCTTTTGTATTTGTATGAACCCAGTGGCAGAGTCAAAATAGAGCAACAGGATATTTACCTATGTTGTAATATCATTATACAATATTGAGAGACAACATGGATCTTTTAGACCTGAGATGATTGTTGATGAATTGGTCTGGTTTCCAAGCACAATTTGAAGTGTCAGCTTTGACCTATAAAGCCCTGCACATCATGGGACCACAGTATCTGAAAGATCTCCTCTTCCCATATGCACGTAGGCCCTTCTCTGAGTGCCTCAACAATAAATTGTATCTATGAGGGTGAGGGCCTTTTCAGTGGTGGGCCCTTGGTTGTGAAACACTTACCCCATAAAGGCTCACCTAGCTCCTGTTTTAATGTATTTTCAGCCACAGGTAAATGTTGAATGGTCACTGTAAAATGTGAGGGTTCGTTATTGTTTCGCAAGTTGTGTATGTCTTTAAGGGCCAGGGCAAATAACAAGACCCAGTCTTGCAGCTGTGAAACATATCAGGTGCTGCTAGGTTGTGTTAATTAAGCTGTGTCAGCATTTGGGCATAGTATATAAGGAGCATCACCTAGCTCTCTTTACTCGGGGGGGGGGGGGGTTGGTGGTTGGGTCATGTTTGTTGTTGTTATCTTTAGTGTAGAAGGAGTTTTTGTTTTGTTATTAAAGCCTTGTTAAAGTTATTTTTGAGTTCCTTGTTATGCATGGTCTCCCCAGCAAGCTCTCTGCAGTGCTATTAAACCTCAAATAGCCAACAGTAAATACTTTAAAAAAATAAAAAGTCTAAGCCTTTTAACATTTTAAATCATGTATCTAAATACTGTGGACTCCATTGGTGGCTTAGAATGTTGTTCCACCTCTATGAGGGTGTTTTTGTAGCTATTATGAGGGTGTGTTTGTGGCTTTATAAGAGTTTTGCACTGTTCTTAGCACTTTGCAGGCTGCTCTCAGTGCTGCGTTGTGACTGCTGTTTTACTGGATTTCTTTAAAATTCCTTTTAATGGTTCATTAGTCAAAGAACTCCAGTTACGCTACAACTTAATAAATACAAATTCGGCACAACAAATAAATAAATTTATATCCTGCTTTTTTTGTAACGGTGCCTACTCAAAAGCGGCAATGTTGTTGTTTTATGACCTAATTTCCTCTGAAAGCCACAGCGAAGTGCTGTCCTTTCTGTGCATCTCGAAGGCCTCCCATTTTTATGGCCCAATTAATTATTAATTTGACTCTCATCTGCAAAATCGGAGGGAGTCCGTGTCCTTCCAGGCAGCGCTCGCATTCGCGCGGTGCCATCGCATTCCTGCAGCTCTGCTTTCACCTACTGTAATTTCTCTGCTAATAAAGAATATTTAAAAACTGGCCAGGAATCCTAAATTTGAAAAACTCGCTGTTTATTTCAGTGATGCTCCAGAGAAATGATAATGCAGTCCTTTTCCAGATTTAATTTAAACAGGAACAGGGAAAACAAATCTCTGTGGAGGGCATTTGACAATAATAAAATATTTCTCCCAGCGGGTGAGCTGGTAGCAATTGTATTGTTGCCATCAAAGCTCACGTTGCAGCAGGTCATTACCATCATAACAAGCCCTTGGACCAACTGGCATGGGCATGCAACATTGAGCTCCTGATGGGCACATTATTTCAGACCTTTAACTTCACAGAGAACAAGACAAATGCTCCTGGGAAAGGAGGATTATATTTTAAAATTCCTTTCTCCCTCCCCCCCCTCCAGCCTCGCTTAATAATAAGATGCCACACGTAATCAATTGAATGCTTCTTGCTTTCTGTATATTAACTGATTTTAAGAAAACTGAAGGTTGGGTATTTGAGTCTTGTGGAAGAACGGCTGTAAAGCCTAATAAAAGGATAAACACTGCTCATGTCTAAGACGTCTCAGTTCACAGCGCACATGAAAGCAAAGCACAAATAAAATAAAGGGGGAAAGTGGGCAAATAGCAACAGGATTCCTATTTTTGGCGTTCAGGTGAAATTTTAAGAGTATGCTGTAGGACAGAAATAGAGAGGCTGTGGCTGTATACAATTGTTGGGCTGCAACTCCCAACAGTCCTACCCAGCACGACCAACGGTCAAGGCGGATGGGAGCTGTAGTCCAGCAATATCTGGAAGGGCAACAGATTTTCCATCTTTGCTATGAGTACGATTTGTTCTCTTCAACATTTTTGCAATTTAGATATTGCTATGTAAGTCTTTCCCGACTGCTGGCATCAGTAGCTCAAGCTGCCATGGTCCTTTCCAAGTCACCAAGCTCATCTTCCACATTTTGGTAACGCAACTGGTCACCACATTTTGGTAACCACATCCTTGGCCCTTGATAAAGGGCTTCTTCACAGACCGGTATGTACTTATAACTGAGCTGACATTTTCCAGCAGGAACTTCTAGTTCAAACAGGGGGTGTGGGGTCGAGACTAAAGGAGCACAGCATATCTCTCTCTCTTTTTAATTTACTGCCACCAGTTTCAGTTCTCCCAAGACTGCCATTTCCCTCCTCGAAAGCTGCTATCATAATGATGCTACATGATGACTGCGTGACATCCTGGACCATTTGGGTATAAAAATGGCAAGCACTAATCATCGGGCACTTGGAGAAATACCAATAACAACTCTGGTAAGACCTTATTCCATTCTTCTTTGCTGAGGTGCCCCCTATTTTACCACCTGCAAATGGGGTGTGGCAATATGTGGCGTGTGTGTGCATATTTGTCTCTGTTTTAATTTAATATGCATTTTCCATTTTGATTTTACTTTACAATATGTTTTAAGTTATTGCAAGCCATTCTGTGGGTCCTTATGGTTCAGAAAGCAGAATATAAATCAAATGAATGAATCAGTGTGTCTCTCTTTGTTCTCAGCAGGTTGCCAGCCACTTTAGCCATGTATGTTCAGTAGGGAGGCTTGGCACTAGGTGCAGGGAAGGTTAGTGACAGATGAAAATCAGTAGCATCTTGCTGAAATGAACATTTCTCAGAGGGCTAGGCTAGATTCTTGCAATATGCCTTCTGCAAGGGGTATTTTTGTTGTAGGGACATATCAAGTGATCTCTACAAAGTGGACTTGAGTGGGAATGATTGTGAATTCAGTGGTCAGTCTTGAAATCAGATGGAGTCACAGAATGCCAGTAGATTTCAGGATCTTAAATTTCTGCACAAAACCACTTGTAACTGTGGTGCCTTTGCTTCATATTTGAAATGGACTCCTCTGTTTACCAATGCCAGGGGCTACTGGGCACTGGGTACAGTATTACTTAACTGCCTCTCTTGGATTTTTGCAATGCTGTTAGGTTTCATGGGGGAATGTGTGGTTTCCTTTTCCAAATCTTGGAAAGCCCTTGTTGCTTTTCAGCACAATATTTTTATCCTCTGGGAAAATGGTGTTTGAGCAAGGAGATGCTCACTGGATCCATTCAGACACTCATAACAGATATCAGTTACCAAGAGGATTTTGTAAATTGACAGCTGTGTATGACAGGCAGTGTTTACCCCGCTAGTCCTGGTTCCTTTATTTGGACTAGTCAAAAAATATAAGAGTATGCCACAGTCACAATACGGTTTTTATGTGTCAGGACTGCTGAATCAGTGCACCCAAGACCCAAGAAAAGCCACCTGCTGTCACTGCATGGCTCAGGCCTATGATATATACAGTGGTACCTCAGGTTAAGTACTTAATTCGTTCCGGAGGTCCATTCTTAACCTGAAACTGTTCTTAACCTGAAGCACCACTTTAGCTAATGGGGCCTCCTGCTGCTGCTGCGCCGCTGCCACCGCACGGTTTCTGTTCTCATCCTGAAGCAAAGTTCTTAACCCGAGGTACTATTTCTGGGTTAGCGGAGTCTGTAACCTGAAGTGTATGCAACCCGAGGTACCACTGTATAGGGTTTTTCCGATTCAAGCCATAGCACCGAAAAGGCTTGCTTCATGCAACCATTTTGTTAGCATGCATTTAAAGATGATCAATGCAGCCTAATCCCATGGCTAAGCCTGGAACCTCAGTGAAATGGGTTTTGGGATTTGGGGAATCAGCCGAGAGAGTCTACACCTAGGAAACAGTGAAAAGAACACACATGTACATATGATAAAATGCATGAGGCAAATGATCAGCATCTTTTTTAGAGGGCAACTAGCAATCAGGTGCCAAAAATCTGGGTTAATTTTTATAAGAGAGAAACAGAGCATGGAATAAAATGGCAGTAGTATAGTAATAACCAAATTTTATACAAGTTCATTCTGAATTAAGTCCATTTGGCGTCTGACCCAACAAAGCACATGTGCAACAGCTGGAAATTGTCTTGCATGAGTGGAGGTCAGTTTGCATGTCTTTGTGTCCAACCCTTACTAATTGGGTGGGGAAGAAACCACTCCTTCCCCCTTCAGTCTCTCCCCCCCACCCTGGAAGATATGGTTAATTGTTACATCTGAATGAATAATTGGAAGCAAGCCATGACATGGGACTAATCTGAAGTGAGTTTGCATTATACTGAAAATATCAAATATTATGTGGGCCTGCACCAAGTAAGTTATGGCCAAAGAGAGAAAAAGTTGCACAGCAAGTTAAACCAAGGTTTCAGCAACAAATAAGAATGATCACAAGCCATTGTTAAGTATTACATCTGGGCTGGGCATGGGTGAACAAAAAACCCCAGTCAATAATAGTCTTAATAGTGTCGTGAATTCTTAAGAACAAAAGAAAACATTTTAGGGAATTTCTTTCTAGTAACTTCTCCAAAAATCACGTGCCACAGTCTCCTCTTTTTGTCATAATTTGGAATCTCCGTGTAGACATGTTTTATGAGTGCAATATACCAATACCAAAAGGGAGCCTGGTGATTTATCTTAATAGTGGAAGGGGTGGTGGAAAAACAGGGACAGGGGCTGAATACTCCGTTGTCTTTAGAAACCTTTGTGTCATACGACCTCTCTAGGGACTGCCTAGCACTGAAGGTGAGAAACATGTTGAGCAAACAAATGACAAAATACTATCATGACAGGCTAAAAAGCAAAATTAGTAGTTGTATGTTGATTCTAAAAAAAGTCTTCTAGAAGCAAAAGTTGACCCTGTGGCAAGAAGGTACCACCTTTCTGACTCAAGCCAGAGATGCTGTTTCCTGATACATTTAAATCAAGGCTCAGCTATGGTCCTGGAGAATTACTAATGATCATCATTAACACCAATCTATATTATCACTCTACTAGCTTTTTGGCTTGCAATTCATAAATGCTGTTGCAAACAAGATCTTATTTTATTTTATTTTTAAAAAAGATTATCCAATTTGTAAAATAAATGAATAAATCACATTTTAGGGGTGGAATGATGACTATAGCTGTTGATGAAGAAAGCAAATAGCCCATTGAAGACAGTAGTAATATGATCTCAAAATTGCAGGGAACTTTTCTTTTATGACACTGACTGAGAGGTAATGATTTTCGGTAACGTGGCTTGATGTGGAGATGTTTTAAGATTAAATAAGTGCTTGTCAGAATGAATTATAATGTGTTAAGGGACAGTCTGCATATTCAGGTGTATGCAAAATGACTATACCACCCTGAAATTCATTTTGACAAGTCTTTATATAGCATGTAGCCATGTGGCTACATTAGCTGGAGGGCGTAGATCCTTAGAGCTCTACTAAAGGTAGGGCTTATTGATTTGATTTCGGGGGGGGGGGGAGCAAAACAAAAGCCACAACGCACAAAAAAATTAAAAGCAATTAAAAGTGGAAGCTTGTTTAATATTGCTCTACCATCATCCTGAAAGGCATAATAATTTGAGTTACACATCTGAACTGATTGGAGTTACAGAACCATATCTCCTTTTTGCATTTAACAATATATACAATATAAAATAAATACATTTACACAAATGGACATTGGTTGGAGCACACAGTATGATACACATCACAAAAATATACAGTTGATTGCTTTACAGATGTGAAGCCCATCTACAGCTATAGACATGATTTTTTTTTCATTTCTGTTTTTTACTAGTGGTTATTATGCAACTCCTGGATTATAATAAGCAGCTTAATTCAGTTTCCCCCCCTCTTTTGCGATCTTTGCACAATAAGACTGCCATAAAGTGTTTTCCTAGGCAGGTAAACAGAGACGCTTAAATAATTAAAATACAATTACCAACACCCATTTTCTCTTCCATAAGAAAAATAGCAGTTTTAATTTTTTATATCTTTTTATGTTAGCATTTAAATGCAAAATAGTGGAATAAATACAACAATCTGATTTGATTGAAACAAATGTGTAACTTCCAGGAGTCACACAATCATATTGCTTTAAATAAGGAGAAAGAAATAACAGTAAGAGGAAAGAAAATAGCCTATTAGAAATTTCTTCTGCACATTGAACTGAATGGGGGAGCCACACAAGACCATAGAGCTCTTACACATAACCCTTTCATTTCAATGGCTTGTGCAGGAGAAATTCCATCTGGATCAATTCCTCTAAACGAAATTTGTTATGCTAAAACACCTTTTGAAATCTTCCCCAATACTTCACAATAAATAAGTTAAAATTTCATTCAGCAAGGTTTAAGATGAATGTTATTCTAATGCCTGTGCAGTGTATCTGTGTTTCAGTTAACAATTGTACAGCCACGAGATATTTGTTCATTGCAGCTCTAAAAATTACTGAAAACCAATAGTAAAAAAAAAAAATTGCACTGTGTTCCTTTAACACATTCCAGCTTTCTTAAGTCTTTGTATGCTTTTCTTTTCTGAGTGTGTTGATTGGCTATTGACCCTGAAAACCCAAGTTCTTCAATGCGATACAGCAAAAACAATATTTATATTAGATATTTATATATACATATATAGTGTAGTTGAACAGTAGCAACTTAAACCCTGCACAAATTTTCTGGAAAATAATTATTCTGCACTCTTACATATATAAATAATTTTATAGAATCAGCACCATTTCCCTCCCCCGCCCCCAGGAGTTGTGAGGTTTTGCCATTTTTCAAAAGGGACGTGCCAATTTCCAAACTCCTATCACGCTATTAATTTCAGGTTATTGGCCAACTGAATGAATTGCTAATGATGATTTATCTAGGACCACACGACAGTCACTTCTCTACTGAGAAAAACACAATCTACAAGAGAATCCCATATAGCTAATGAGAGATATACAGTATTTCTAGCACAAGGTTGATGTATCATCAGCCTGTTGTATTTTGTTTAAAGCACACGAGTAGCAATAATTTTGGAAACGTGTCTGCATTTAAAAAAAAAAGGTTTTGCAACAACACAGAGCAAGTTAATAACAACATCTGAGAGATGATTGGATGAAAGCTATATTTACAGCGTTTAAAAATTAGACTTATCTATAATCTTGAAATATTCAAAGTTTTATTTCTAAGCTATACATAGGTATTCTATAATAAACTGTTACAGAAATTATCCCTTGTTTTGAAAATATTATGATTTCAATGTGTATTTGTCCATAATGAGTACTTGGTTGGATTTTTTTTTCCAATTTCTTAATTATTACTAGGAAGAACCTTATTATCAGAAGGAATAGAATATACTACTGAAGTCTCCTGAGGAATTTTACATCCAATATTGTCTCTAATTCTACCCTGTGTCTATAAGCACACGCCACAAGAATCCAAACACCACAAGAACAAGACAACAGTCTTTGAATGCAACAGAAAAAATTCCAAAAAGCACAGCAAACATGAAACATTGAAAAGCTGAACTACATTTCCTTTGTTTGTTAGGATTACAATTTTAATTACATTTGTGTACATAGAATAAGGTTGTTCACATAGTACAGGGAGCAGCTACTAACACTGGTACATTGGTATAGCATTTGATGGAGGTTATTGTTTATTGGTTATTTAGCAACTGTAGTTTTCTGGGGGCATCTAATTAGTTTATACATTAGATTACACCTCTTAACAGTCTTGAAATCGACCAACTTTTATGCTGTGACAACACTGGTTGAAAAAGCAGGTATACTGGTTAGGCTGTTTGTTTAAAAATGGCAATCTACCCAAAATAATATTTTTTTACAAATTAATAAATAATGGGTACTAGGTACTAGTGCTAGGTTCTTGAATTTGGTCAGAGGCTGACTATTCTGATATCTGATTCTGCCTTATTGCTAGTTGCAGTGGGTTGAACTTTGGAATAAAGTCTGCAATTTTGTAAAGACAAGCCATATTATTAATTAACACACAGTATCATGTAGCAATTGTACCTTGGCCGTACAGAAGCACTTACTAACTTTTTTTTAAAATTTCTATTTGACATGGCATCTTAACATGTTAGACTACTCTGATATACTGTAGGTGTAATCTAATCCTTTGTTTCAGTGAACACTTAAGATATAAACTGGAGCTCATGCGAAGAAACGGGATGTCTTAGACCAGACTGGCACACAACATAAATTGCATCCGTGATAATATGCACCTTCCCTTCAACTATTGCTTGAGTAAGATAAATTCCCACGTTAACAAATGGCTGAAAAGTGGTAAAGCTGGTAGAAAAAAATCTTCTGTTAGTAAGAAGAACCAAAACATTTGTTTTTTTAAAAAAATCTTCCTTCAGGATTCATTTGTCCTTCATTAACTGTTTGTCATTGTTCAAGCCAGCACAAAAAAATGCAGTATTTATTTATTTATCTTTCCTCTTTAGTATTGCATGAATGAATAAAGCTCAAACTATTCCCTGAAAAAGTTACATCGTAGCTAACCTAAGAAATATCTGGAAGACTTGAAAAAACAATTAAGGAATCAAATGGCTGTAACTGATCTAGATGGAAATGCAATGATAAGAAGCAGCCAATGCGTCGTCATCGAAGTCGTCTAATTAGAGGCTGCTCTTGTGAAACCTAATACTGCATTCAGTCAGTTCATCGTGTTGTACTGTACTGCTATTTACGATGGTTCTCTTTTGATTCCTTTGTCATTGGGGTATTGTGGTTCGTAATAAGTTCACTGGCATCCATATTATGGATTTCAATCCTTTGGCAGGCCTGGCTTCCATCTCTCTTCTATTAGAGACCTCTTTTTAAAAGATTCAGCAGCATAGGATGTGGGGGAGAGAAAACGAAAAAGAAAAACTAGAACGGTAAAAAGAAGAGAGAAATCAAGAAAGGGAAACTGTGTCGGAGAAGACACGGAATAGAAAGAGCTGCTGCTTCTCAGTCTTGCTGCGACGTATCACTGCAGTCATTTTAGTTTCCTTAATTTAGATGCTAAAGTTTCTTTGTCGTGGTTTTCCTGTTTATGGTTTTCCCTTTCATTAAAATTCCAGCGTGCGTGACTGGAAGGCCCAGGATGCTTTAGTCAGACCTTGGCCTCCAGCATTTCCAAAAAAAGTTTGTGCATGGGGACTTTGCCTTCCAGTTTGATGTTGTAGAAGTGCTGCACAGCCTTGGTGGAGGTTTGCCTCAGCAGCGGCAGAGTCATCAGCATCTTGCCAGCCCGGCGCGGGTCTTCCATATGCTGCCCGGCCTCATAATCCTGCAGTGCCTCATGTAAGACATCTTGAAGTTTCTGAACAGCTTCGACATCTTCTATGTGCATTGAGTCTGCAAAACAAAAGAGCAAAACAGCAGTTTTCAGTTTCCGTGCCAGAAAGCAAGATTACGATGCCAATGCTCTAGACTGTAACTTGCACCGTAATAAGGAGCAGCACAATAATTGTTTATGGATTTACATGGATTTACCCAGCATTTTCTGGGCTCTCTTATGAGTAAGTTAGATAATTACTCTCATATTACCATATTGACCTTCTGGAAAATGTTTGAGTCTCTGGTGTAATTACAAACATGTAATTGCTTCCTGCGCTTGGTTTATATAGATTAAGAGAAACTAGCATTGAAATTTGCATTGAAATTTGTATGAATATTTTCTTTTTCTTGACTTTTAAAAGCATCTTTTCATTAAGTCTTCTTCGTCCAGTTTACAGACCTGGACTCTGTTTTCAAAATGTATTTCCTAGATAATACAGAAAGCCCCAAACTCTAGGAACAAACCTTGAAAGTGCACCAACTATGTTTTCTAAAACTCTACGTGTATTTAAATTTTTTGGAAATTTACAGCGCATGGTGAGATTTGCTCAGAGAAATCCAGATACTTCTAATTTTATTTTGAGCAACAGGTGCTCCATAGTCCAGATATGTGGGTTCAGGATTTCTAATTTAATACTACTTGTATCAGGTAAACACATCTGTTTAGAGACCTGGAGCCAGCCAGTCATGGTCTGATTTTCTATAACTGCTGAATTTGCCTGCTACTGAGGCTAGCATAGGCTGTGGAGTCCTCGAGGACATATAAAGGGCCCCATTACCTTCAGTAGCTTAGGGCCTCATGAAACCTAAATCTGGCCCTCCCTCTAGCACTCAAGCAGGAACATGAAACAGCAGCCCAGTCGCACCCTCACTAACCTTGGGTTGCATTCAGCTCACTGTGCAAGCAGAATCACTTCTGGGGGTGCAATGGGACTTCCCCAACAGCTCCTTCCCCTGTGTGTCCCACCCTCCCTAATCTTGCTCCAGTGTTTCCCTCACCCTCTGGAGAAGAATGGGGGCATATGGGAAATAAGTTTCATTGCTGGAGAACATATAGCGGTACATATCATGTCTAGATGTGCCCAATGGACTCATAGCTATTTATCTGCCTTCCTTGCCCGGGGGCAACCTTAATTTTACACAGTACCTAATTAATCACTTTTAACCTATAAAAGGCAACAAATCAGATTCTATTCATACATATATGTCTTCAGCCAGAAAACTATGTGAAAAACATGGAGATTGTCTAGACCCCAGCATGGAAAATGCATATAATTCTGCATGTACTAGCTGTATATATGCCCCTCTCTATCCTAGCTACCGCTTGTGCATATGTTTTGCTGATCTACCTGAGGAAACCCCTTTTTCTGAAAACAGCTTATTCTGGATTTGGATCAATGATATGTAAGCTGTTAACTGCTGCTTATGTACCTGGATTTTTTTCTTTTAAGTCCGGTTATTTTGGCCACCTTTATTTAAGAATCAACTTGGGGCACAACTTATTTAAATTAATATATATTTAAGGAGAGCCTCCTGAAAGAAATCCTTGCATCAAAAAGGTTGGTGAGGAATTGAGTCCATTATTTACAAAAATAAATGTGCAGTGTGGCAAAGAAAGAAAATGTTTCAGCTCTGAAAAATGTAGTTAATTATGTGCAAGTTTGGGTCATTTAGCACATTTTATTGATTCTGATGGCAGTTTATCAGTTATTACACATAATGGAGTCCTATGGGGATTCTACCCGTTTAAAGATTTCAGAGTTACAGTGACACAGGCCCTAAGAAGCATGCAGTAACAATATTATGCATATTCTATAACAACTTCATTTAAAAACTGGTCTGCTTCTATACAAGGAAGGAAAGTAAAATACCAAAATAAGAATGGGTCGTATGGTTAACCAGGAAGCAGAGGGCTGAAGTAAATTTCATCTGTAGATGAACTAGAGTTTGGAATGAGCAGTGAAGGAGCAAAGTTTGTCAATGACACCAAACCAGGGGTGGGTGTTACTGCTTTTCCCATTGGACTGAACTAATCCAATGCTCCAGAACTAGGTTTGTGGATGAGAACACAACTTTTGGTGCACCCACACTTTGTGATGCCATTACAATGCACAAAATATTCATTTTACATAAAAATGTGTACAAAATGTGTGATGAATGTACTGTGATGTAAAGTGTGTGCTTTATGTAAAATGCATATTTCTATGTTTAAAAAGGTGCACAAGATTCATACAATTTAACTGCAAACTTCCCATGAATGCCCATGAGGCAGAACTGGGATGAAATTAGTCTGCTTTAGTCCATCCCTACACCAAATCAAAGGTGCTGCAAACCCAAGGAGACTATGAGAACTCCAGAAGGATTTCTCTAAACTTAGTAAATGGGCAACAAGATAGTAGAAGTGGCTCAATGATGTACTGTTAGCCATTGTGGGAAACAGGGGACTAACTGGAACCATTGAACTAACCAGGCAAGGCTTTTCAGATCAGGAGCCAGGGGATGGTCTTTGCCAATGTTTCAAAGTACAGTGTCTCTAATCATCAGATGTAATTAGTTAATTTACATACAGCTTGATTCTATGTAAACCTTTTAAATTCTCAGTAAAAACAGGTATTCAAAAACATTCAAAATATGATAAAAAGAGCTAAGACACACACTTCTACATGTCTGGATAGGCTTACCTAAACAAAAATGTTTTAATCATGCACTTAGACCTATAATAATAATTTTAAAATTGATATCCCGCCCACCTTGCTGGGTTTCCCTATCCACTCTGGGCGGCTCACAACATATATAACAACACAATAAAGCATCAAACATTAAAAAACAAAATATCCTATACAAACAACAAACCAACCAACCAACCAATTAATCAATAGAGACCAACAACAATAACCAGTTTACAGCTATATCCAAATTAAAATAACTGCCAACCCCAACTAAACATTTAACCAACACCAACCTGACCAAAACAAAACAGAGGTGCCAAAATTAGAGATGTTTAAAACATTTTTAAATGGTTGCCCCAACCCAAGAGTTGCTCCAGCAATGTCCTTCCAACCTCCCAGGAGCCTCTTTGGAAGGACAAAAGTGGCTTCAAATCAGTGTTAAGGTAAATACAAATATGCATCCACGAATACAAGGGAATAATACAAAAATGAAATTAAAACAACAGTGACAATGTAAATAAAAAAAACTACTGTGTATTTTGGGTCTGTGGACCACAATAAAGTTTTGTGTGCGTATAAATAAAAAATTCCAAATTCTAGCATAATAGGATGGTTTTTACTGTGGCCCTTATTGCTACCGTAAAAAAATAAGTGAATGCCAAGTCAAAACAAATTTATTTGATTTTTTTTAATACCATGAGAAAATATCATTTTGAGTCACTATTTTCATGAGGGCTAAATGTCACACCTGTAGTCTAATAGCACACATTATAAATCTTTCCAGTGCTTGGGCAATATCAATCTGGCTGCAATGAACAAGTGGCCAATTAATTGTTTAGCTTTTATTTTTTATTTCAATATCCAAGAGCTCTTAGCTTGCTTGGACAAAGGGATGTGAATGCTTCAGTAAATGGAAAGCCAGATGATGATCCCAGACAAAGCCACTAAAAGAACAAACTTTTTTTGAAAAACTTTAAAATATACTAAATTTAAAAGATAGAAAACAAAATTTAAATGTATGGGTAACCCTGGAAGGTTTTGGGAGAAGGAAATACATTGCTTTGCTGGCAACTTTGGTAATCGTCAGACAACATTTGTAGGGGTTTACAGCTTGATAATCCCCAATGGCAGTCTGGCTCCATTGTTCTGAAACTAGAGCTAAAGAGAAGAACTGAGAGCCTGAACCACTTCCATCATCATTCAGCATTTGTACAGGGTTTGCAGCTGGATAATTCCCCATTGCACACAAGGGAGTATTACTGCTGGGTGCAATGCAGAAGTTACCAGCCGATGGTGGAGACTGCTCTCCACCATAATATGGAACTGGGCAGTTGCTTGCCTGGGAAGTCTCACAAAACCCAGTTTCACCAACAGCAGCTTGTATTGCAAGTCATGGACGTGCTCTCCTGGTTGAGTGTTGCTGAGAGGTGGCTGCCAGAACCCTCTTCCATAGCTTTCAGGATGATGGAAGTTGCGCAGCTGGTAATATAGCTGCATGTGGGTACTTGGGCTGCTTCCTGAACTGCTTCTTGGACTGCTTCTTCTGTCGCAACAGCTATAAGGAGCTGTAGCTCCTGATCATATTTTGGAACCAGTCCTCTTTGTTCTGGCTCTTCTGTTCTGACCTATAACTGTCTGGCCCATATTTAGAAGGTATTGCCCACTGACTATTCTTCTGCATATGTCCAGTGGTGCTCTGAGGAAGGATTCATCCATTCAAGAAATCTGCAGCATCATATAATTCTAGAATTGGCACTGCAAGACCTTCATTTTGTGAGATCTGCAAAGAGTTGCTCACTTCAACCCTGGATTCTATCTTGACCAGATAAAACCTGGCATTAACTTGTTCCATTTGGCCATCATTGGAACAGGTAGAAAGGGGGGAGGGGGCAGCAAGGGAAGGAGAATTATTGTAAAAACAAAAACACACACACACCCCGGGCACCAACTAATTTACAATCATTTCTCCCTATTCTCATCCATCCTCATTTTCTGGTTGACAACAGCAACATTAGAGAATAAGAAGGCAGATAAGGCAAATGAAGAGATGATAAGTAGGAAGGAGTAGAGAATGGATCGACTGAAAGATAAGCTGGAGAGGCTTGAACTGTGTACCACAGGGTAAGGGAAGCCAGTGCAAAAGCCACTATCTCTGGCCAGTTCATGAATTGAATTGCATGAGTGACGGGCACACATTGCTGCAGAATATTGAGGGAGCCTGGTCCCCTCCTTGAAAATTTCAGGGGCCCTCAACACCCCCCCCCATGGCATCCCTGACTGTGATAGAAATGAGGCAGCAGAGGGCTTTGAAGTCTTTGAATTTGCAAAATATATAAAGTCAGTCACTGCTTTAAGCAGTTGTAGAGCTTCTGCTTCTTTTTTGGTAAAAAGCAACCTTGCAGTGTTCCACATTAAGAATGGTCCACTGGGAATCACCATAGTAGAGATTTGCCCCACCTGCACTGTAGCCACTGATCCTCCTGTGTCATTGCCCACAGGTCACTAGAGTACAAGGCGATCTATGGACTCCCTAGAGGTGATGAAGCCAATCCTTTCAATGGCTCTGAACATTTCACCAGTCTTCAGTGAAATGAGAGCCGCAACAGGAGTACCTACCATGTCAGTCATAAAACCCCCCAAGGCATTCAGAAATCCATCAGATTCCATCAGTTTCTTAAGGTAGACCATCTCAACATGAATTGTTTTCACATAATGGATAGTTTTTAATTGTTTTCTTCCCTGATTTTACTGTGAAATCGCTTTAAGTTTTTTTATGAAAACTGATTCATATATGGAATCGAATCAAATAAATAAATACATTTTCAGGCCGGCTTTCAAAGGAACTAAAAGCTGTGACAAGTTCTACATGCTCCAGTTTCTAAATTAATGTTAAAGTTTTGCTATTATTGAACTGGAATTTAGGAGATTGCGGGGGAAAGTAAACCCACAGAACAATGAAAATGTGGAAGAAATACCTACATCATAACCTGTGCAGCCATCTTCTAGGTTGCCATTGTTCTATTACAAAAAAATTCTGTGTTTCTGAATCCTATAAACTGCAGCCAAGAATATTGACTCACTTTGCAATGGGAGAACGAAGCATGTATTTACAGTTTGGCATACACCTTAGCATACTTAAACCTGCACCTTTTGCGATGTATACTCAAGGGATGAATTATTCGATAACCTAGCTGAGTTGCATGGGAAGTAGACTGCCTTGAAAAATGAAAGACTGCTTGATTTCCACTCCATACAGTGTTATCTATCTGTAACTCATTTTCATGAGTTTGTTAAAGAGGCAGAATCAATACATTGAAAATCCCAGTTACAATATATTACATAGGCATGTGGCCTAACTGTTGGGGAAGATCTAGTTGTCTCAGCGATTCAGGCACATTCACCATTGGACATTGTTTCTAGAAAGCATGAATTCAAGGCAGTTCCACCTTAGAAAAGCACTAGGGCACAGGCATTATCAATTTATGACCCACATTTATTTCAAGGAGCTCAAGATAGCACACGTTTTCTCACTGCCTCCATTTTATCCTCACAAAATAGGTTATGGCTAAGAAACGTATTAGACTGAATGACTGACCAAAGGTCACCAATGAATTTTATGGCTGAGTCAAGACTTGAATCTGTGTCTCCCAGTCCTTGTCTGCTGTATCACTCTGCCTATTAACTTCCCTCCACCCAACCCATTTTTCTAATCTAATTGGCATTCTTTAAACTTCCTTTAAAATTCCTAAAGATGTTTTTACATCTTTCAAGAAAAATCTAAATTTGCCTGACAATTCCACAAGTCTTCAATGTATAGGGTTGCAGAAATGGAAAAGGGCTTGGGAAGAGACCTCCGGGTATAGGGCGGTATATAAATTCAATAAGTAATAATAATAATAAAGTTCAAAGGATGAATAAAAGCAGAACAGTCTGAAACTTGGGGTTTTAACATTAGAAACTAGAAAACTGTGTTGTGAAGTAGAATAGCATTCAAATGGATAGTTAAAAAGGAAAATTAATAAGGAGTTCTAATATGCACAGATTGTTCAAATGCATTGAATTTAAGCATGGTTAGTTTATGCTTCCTCAGAAACTGCCATCTCAACACTACTTATGGATACAGAAAGTGTACTTGAAAGATGCTGCTTTAATTTGCTTCAAAAGACAGTAGTTCTAGGTGCCTGACATTGCTCCAAACTTAGGGATTTTGTTGCCAGAATCCAAAAGTGGTGCTGGTGTTTCCATGCAGGATAGTGAAGGTTTCTCCTCTACTCCTTCTCACCGAGAGCTTCAGCACAGATACATAGTGGTGCAGCACAAATGTCCTGTAAATTATGAGTCCGTTGAGCTTCTATAAAGTATCTGAATGAGAGAGAACTCTCGTTTCTCTCCAGAATGGCAGTCTGTGTTGTGGTCTCTAGCAACCAGCATTATGAACAGTCATAATGGTTTAATATGCCCTTTCAACTGGTCCTACATTGCATCCTAATCCATCTCCTAAAATGTTGTTTTCACTGTGCCTCCTATTACAGTTGGCCTTCTGCTGCACTGACTGCATTTCTTAACAATGGATGGTAAAGACAGCCAATTTTTCAAACACTGATGATCAAAGAAATTGCATACTGTACTTTAAAAAAAAATGGCAACAAAAACAGAATGGCTGATTGCATAAGGTGATATTTGGATGGACCACACAGGTGGAGTTCCAACTTTCCCAATGGGCTAGCCTAGCATTACGGATGATCTGAAGGAGAAGAATTCATGTAGAATACTAAGATTTGAGTTGGCTTTCTTATGACTGCCATAGATGCCTTCTAATAAGTTTGCTAAATGGCCAAGAAATAATGGTGATAATTATTGTCTGAAATAAACATAAACTAAAAACAGAGATACTAAACTCATTTGCCAACTCATTTGCATTTTTAATGTCTGCTGTATAAGGGACAGGAATTCTTCCCATTCTAATCTCTAGTGTGACTCCTGGCCAGAAGAGGAAGCTGCTCGCTTGCTATCTACTGCTGTTGGGTACAGCTAATGGAATTGGAGTCCTACAGCTTGCTTATTCAGTGGTTGTTAGATGGCATCAGGAGCCAATGCAGCTTTGTCTGTCCATACAGAACCTCATATGTTTAGCCTAAGCAGCCTGTGTCTAGAGCTAAAGCTGCTATTGGACTACCTACTGATGTTAAGCAGTCTAAAGGCTGCCAATGTCTCAACACTGTCTCCCCGAAGAAACCACCGAATCTTTAGGTTAATTTTTCTCCACTTTTAAAACCTGCCACTCAAACCTTGTTTGATTTTACAAGGCAATGCCTCCACAGAAACCATGATTCCCCATTTTTGGTGTTACAGTTAAGAGACTGGGGAGAGGGAAATGTTTGGTTCACATTCTGATGCAAACCTTCCTAATTCACACTTCCCGAATCAACATAGCTATCCTTTGAAATGTACGCTTTTGTGGATTTTGCGATACAGTTCTCCACTGGAGTGAACACAAAAGTGTTTATATTGGTGAAAACAATGCACAAAAATGCATGTTATCAAAAATGTCTTGCAAAAATGTGTGTGTCACCTGTAAACTGATGCAGAAATGTGCACACTGAACTTTAGGACTAGAAAAATGAGAAACAGACAGGAACAAAAATTGACAGATTCATGTATTGCCAGTTACAAAGATCAGCTTTTTAAATAGTTCAGTCAATGAGAGAAGGTATCTGTATCAGTTGTGCAAATGGAATTTGAAATTCTCTGGCACTTGAACTGATTGGGCATGCAAAGCTTTTTTTAAAGCCTCTAGCCTAAAAGTACAAGCCACTATTTCTTTCTTGATGAAATAATTAAAAACAAACAAACCTGTGAACCTACATCCTTCCATTTGGCACTGCCCAATCAATAAATGGGAGCACTTAGTAAGAGCACTAAGAGACAGAGAGAACACCTTTTATTATGTGCAAACAGTTCACCTGCCTGTATGCCTGAAGTAATTGGTACATACATGCTTTGGAAAATATTCAAAGGCATTTTTTCTGCGTGAGTAAAAAAACCACTCATTGGTACCAAATTGTTTTGTTGCACATATTACACAGCCAAGGACTGGGACTCCCCCACCCCCAAGCCAGCGTTTCCAGATTACCTGACAAGGGCCCCTATGGGATGGGATATATAGAACCAATGTACATCATCAGTGTTTTTGGGTTATGCAAATCAATTGATTATGGTTATTATCAATAGCATACAAATGATATTGCACTCAAATCAAGTGGTTTTGCTAATGACTTATCATGGGCAGATATCTCTCTGCACTAACCAGAATGGGTAACATTGTGACCAGCAACTGTCAACCTAATGTACCACAGGGGACTTCATTGTGAGAATAAAAATGACAGGGAACTGTGTACATCACTCTGAGCTCTTTGGAGAATGGATGGAATAAAAATGTACTAAAACAAAACGAAACAGCCACAGGTGGGAGTTCTGTATCTTTGCAGATATGAGGAAGGTTGGGAACACTTGCCTTTGGAGGACACATGCTAGGCAAAGCAAATTCCCTTTCCACCAACCATCTGAGTCCAGTGCTTAACTGGGTAACATCCTAGATGGAGGCTGAATTTCAGAAGACACAGGAAAGGGAGAAACAGCATGGCTGCATCATGCCAGCCTCATGACCATTACATTACCCTGGAAAGCTTACAGGGGCTGTTCAAGCTGATGAAACTATAAACCAGCAGGTCTGGTGACCCATTTTCCCCCATCTCAATTTAAAGCTGGAGGTGACAGTGAAAACTTGGGGACAGGATGGGATACTGCATTAGAACACATATGGACCTCCCTTCTCTCCCAAACTGAGCTGCCGACAACCAGAAGTCTTGTACACAAGCCTCCTGTTTAAAACCCTTATGAATTGGAGTTATAATGCTACTGATATTTTTATGTGCACAAGTCTTATATGTTTATGCATGGGTGGAACAGGGAGGGAGGGAGGCAGGAAGGAAGGAAGGTTACCGTTAAATCAGTTCACCGATTTAGAGCATAAAAGAACATTAATTATTATTGAATCAAGCCAGATGTTTATGCTAAGCTGATAATTTCAATGAATGTCATATTAAATCTCTGCAGGTCAGACTGAAATACTGTCTCAATCACCTCCAAATATGCAGAGGTTAGCTGCCTTTGAAAATGTTCAAAAGTAAGTATTTCTGTACAAACTGTACTTGCTTTCTAGCTTTATAAATATTTCACTTTATCAGTACCTATAACATTTCTTTCCAGTAATATAGATACCATATGATGGTTCCTATTATCTTAGGGAAAGATAAATTGATAAATTTGAGACAGCCACTAGAACTAGGCTGTGTATGACAACAAAACCTACATACAATAGCAGTGTAAGAATTTTTTTTTATGAGTAATCTTTTAGTTTTGCATTTTATTTTTTGGAATTAAAACCCCAATTAAAATGCAAAATGCTAGATCCCATTATGAAGACAAATAGGAAAGTACAACTTCATTGTTGAAAACAATTTTCCTCCTATCAATCTGAGGATTCATGCATCAATATTGTAGATGAACTGTTAATTACAAAATCAATTAAAAAAATTATTTCTAAAAACAGTCACGCATTCTGGCTCTCGGGGGGGCAATTTGGGCAGAAGGTCTCATCTCACTAGGACCGCGCCAAATCACAAGTCGTCATCCACAAGTAAGCAAAAGCAATCTGGTTTTTCATTTTTCAGCGCGGCTGAGCCCAGCCTGAGATTGATCGTCACATATGGCCCCAGAAAACAAACTGTCAATACCTTGAATGCTGCAGAATTTGAACAAATAGCCGTCCGCCCATTCAAGCCACTCATTGCATCCCATTTAACAGATTTTATTGACAGTTTCCTTCTTGTAATTAAAGGGAAAACTACTGGCCAGCAACCAAGATAAAGTTCAAAGATAGGGTCAAAACAAAAGCAGATGGAGGGGCATGGTGTGACTGTCAATGGTACATAGCATCAGAGCATGTTATTGACACACAGGTATCTAATGATCGGCACGTCATTAAAGAGGGATCTATCATGAACTTTATGCAAATGCTAAAAGGGACTTAAGACCACAATAAAGCATTAGGGAGGCACAAAGAAAAAACAACAAAGAACAAACGATTTTTTACTTATCAGACACCGGCTCACTGCTTCAGCACGTTTAAGTTCAAATGCAGAGAAGAATCCTTCCTTGATTTCTTAACCCCTTCTGAACAAGTTATATCTGCCTGTTAAACAGCTACCATAAAAATCAAATTTGTATGGTGAAGAAGAGTCCTGTAAGATTAAACAGTGATTTGCTCCCTTTTCTGATAAAACCTGAGTTCACCTTACTTATTGAGTTCACTGTGTTTAGTAGCCGGATTGAAGTAGATCATATATTACATTTAGTCATGGGCCCATCCATTCTATTGGGTTTAAGTGAACTGATTAGACTTATCTGGATTATGAAATGGATTTAAGCAGAACAACGTTTATGTTTATTGAAAAGCATCTTTGCTTTTAATACCTTCTGAATTTTCTGGCATCTTTTAACCAAATTAGAAACCATGTGCAACAAATGCATATATTCATAGATCTTCCCTTAATTTGAACTACCTTGTTTCTAGCCATTCAGCATTGTCCTGTAGTAGTATAACTAAGAATTACTTATTCCTACTGTCATGTTTAGAAATTGTCATGCAGAAGGTATTAGAGGAAGGGGTGGGGGGAAATGACATGAGCCATCATGCCAATCTGCCAACCTGAATTAGCAAGCGCGATAGCTTTGAGGGTGACAAACTCTTCTTTCTCCAGCTTCATGCTCTTGTATTTTTTTACCAGTTGCAGGATGGCATTGTTGAGGTCAAGAAGGCCTGCTAATTTAGACTGATCTTCATCCATGATATAGTCTTCAGCATAGACAAGCTCGTCCTCAAAGGAAAGTGATCGGTATACAACGCCCAGAATCAAAATCTCCATCCAAGCACTCTGCAGAAGGCTCATCTGGTCAGCAAGCGATAAAGTGGAAAATCCTAAACCAGGAAGGAAAGTACACAGAAACATAATTAAAATGATCCTGGGCCACCATAATTCTGCATTATAACTATTCTTTCGTGCTTGTTGTTGTTATGTAAGTTATAAATCTGTACCTGTGGATTCCACCCCCCTCTGCTCTTCAAGATCAATACAATATAAAATTATTAGAGTAAAAGTTTCATCAAGTCAACTTGAATTTGCATGCCTTTTGTGTGGGGGTTTTAATAAATTTTGGAAAATTTTGTTAGCAACATGAATTTGCTGCTTTTTAAAGAATACATTATTATCATTGTCTGAGAATACATTCCCCCAAATATATTCTAAGCACCTATTACATTGAAGCGCTAATTTAATACTTTTAATACCTTAAAGTATTTAGATCAAATAGTCGTTTATGAACACTCTGGCAATAATGGTCATGATTGGTTTGTGAGAGACACTAACGTTGCATACACAGACACACACACAGGAGCAAATCAAGTAACCTCGGCTTATTTCTGAGTAGATATGTATAGGATTGCACTTTAAAGATGTCAGGGTCCACTTTAAAGGGGGTAATTATTATTGTGAGTAACAAAAAGAACACTTTTTAAGGGAATTTTTTTTGATACCTTACTAGAATGATGAAGATGATCACAACAAAAAGCAAAGTGCTTCTTGAACTTCAACCTCTGCATAAACAGAAGCAAGACCTATCCTCTTCAGAAAAGACACTAATTACTTTTGTAATGGCTTCTGCCTCTACTACAGTACTGAAATAGCAGAATGGCACATTAAAGTGCCAAGTGAATAGTAATCACACCATCATTTTTGAGAGAGACTGAAAATTTAATAATGCTTCTTAATTAATTTAAGTTTTGCTTTTGTTTCACTCCACTTTCCTTCCTAATAGGATCACTAAGGCCAAACATCTTTACTGTTTTACCTTTTCAGGCTCCTGTTTACAGTAGCTGTTAATTTATTATCTCCGACTGCTAATATTCCCCATCACATAAGGTGCTAGTGAAGAGGCGATTTCCTGGCCTATTGGTGAAACATAGTGTTTTGCCAGTTGGCACCAGCAACCATCAAGTACTTAATAAAATCATCAAAGGGGATTAGTCAAGCTTTTCTTAAGGGGGTCTTAAGATATGTCTAAAGCTTTCATTTGGTTGTTTATGGAACTGCTTACATGTGCTTTGACAAGGATACTGCTGAAAGAATAGTCTGTTTTTGTTGCTCATTTAGCTTTAAACACATTGCCCTTCTCTTTTGAAGGCCCCTTCCTTATAACAGAATAAGTGTCTAGAATATGATAGAAAACAAAAAGAGTGGGGAAGCCACATGCATCAGTTTAGATTAAGACTACTGCAGAATTCAGAAATAAACCTGTTAAAACAAAAAGATAATTACTTCAAGTCAGGAGGCACAAACTGTATTAAAAGCCAATGTCAAGTGGGCACTGAAATCCATTCCTTTTATATATCTATATATGTATAACTGTATATATGCTGCTGTTGCTGTGATTTTAAATACTGTGTTTTGTGCCTTGTGGGAAAGGACATTTGTCCTTAAGAGCATAAAGATTTAAAAAAGCCACATTGTCAAACAAGTCAATACAACCCCTCTGTAAGATGACGATGGATAATGCCACACTTCTTGTTGTAAATGGAAGGAAATGGAACAGAAATAATAATTTGAAAGGGTCAAAGAAAAGGAATGCATATTTTCAATTAGCTCCAGCATCTCTGTCTTTTTCCTTTCTCTCAAGAACCAGTTTTTCTGTTGCAGCAGATGGACAGAGAACGTAGCCTGCAGCTCTGTCCTGTGACAGCCCCATTCTCCCTCCCAGACACTGCTGTTAGTAAATAGATTTACACATTCTCCAATCTCCACACATCTTTCTGCCGAATAATTAAAAGCAGGATGATTAGTTTATTGAGTGGAAGGAGGAACTTTTTTATTGAGGTCCGTCCATGATTTTTATCAGGGCCAGCACTTTTACGGTTGTCATGAGGGTGCAGGCATCCAATTTTTCTTATCTGCCTGATTAATACAAACGCTGTTTCAGGACGCATTAATTAACAGATACAAATCTACGTTCTCATGGAAGGATCAATACAGAGAAGAAAAGAGGCATCAATGTGAATTTAGTGCTGATGATGGAGAAGGCACTCTATTGACATTTACGTGCACGGAAACTTTAAAGTTGCAGTAGAGCCCTTTTGTCCCTGCGATTTACAAAGTAACAATTTTTTTAACTACAACAATGTTTCACACACTTCTGAAGCATTTAATTAAGCAAAGGGCAATAAAATCCCTTTTGATCACAAAAGAAGTTTTAATTTCAATCATTTTCCTTTCTATCCACACCCCCCACACCTTAGAAAGATTCCTACTTCGTTTTTTAAATTTATGTACCAAGTTTTGAGTGCATTTTTCTTTTGTAAAAAGATAATAAACTACTGTGTGATTTGCTTGCAAAATTACAGAAGCAGACAATGAAAAACAAAACCCCCAAATCAGGGCAGGGTACTGAAATTTGGCCTGGACATTTGGTTAGATTTTACAAATGACATTATATTCCATTTCAAATCTGGTCCGTGATCCTTGAGTAACTTTAATACAACTAAGCTTCCCCCTTTGTTACCAAATGTGCAACATAAGGCTTCCTCAAAAGTGGTAAAGGAAGCTGGATGGTTAAATTTGGATACTGTAAAACAACGCATGTGTATTTTTATTTTATTTTTTAAAAACCATGGTTTTTTAAAAAACCATTGTTTGATCTGTAGTTTGCAAAATCATAAAATGCAGTTGATGAAAATATTCTAAGCAATACAGAGTGCCCATATATTTGCCTATAAATGACAGTGTTTACATGATAAAAATAATTCAAAACCTGAAGCTTTCATGAATAAAACCAGCCATTTTTAAAAATGCATAATTTGCCATACTAGAAAACAAACAAACAAACAAACAAACAAACAAACAAACAAACAAACAAACACCTACATCCTTTTCTTTTGTGACAAGGGATTTCTTTCACTCCATAAGAAATGAAATACCCAAACCGACTATAAAAAAACATTTGCAGCTCCTCGCCACTTAGCTGTTCCCCAAAATATAGAAGATCCTCGCTTGCCATTATGCTACTGAACTTTGTGTTTTGTATTACACAGCACCTTAATCCCTAGCATTTGACAGGTCATAGTTTTAAATGTTCAACTACATTATGGTTTTTAAAAATACACTTCAATATATTGCGGTGCATTTCCCCCACAGCACAGACCAATTCCACGCATACTGGTGACAACTTTGATCTCTCTCCGTCTCCCTCTGCATGTCAGTGCCATTTAATGTATCCCAGGCATTTTGCTAGCAGAATGACTCTGTACCTTGACCTGCAGTTAAATAGCATGTTTATCTGCGAGACAGTGTGCTCCAAATAAACCAGATGACAGTTTGGAATAACGTCATTTGGAAGGATTGAAAAGCTTCTCAAGAGTCAGGTACCCCGGAGGTAATAGGCTTGAAGGAAGCATGTTCTGTGCCAACCCTGCTGCCATCTTCTACTTGAAGCTCATGCACTTGACAATGACGCCATGGGCACTTGTCAAGACTCCCCCCTTTACTCTCTCCCTCCCCCCACTGGTTCCCCCCTTCTTTTTTTGGCCTGGCAAACTGATGCACTTTGCAGTCAACTTACAAAAAAGGCTAAGCATTTGAAAGTGTGAAGGGCAAAAAATATCTGACGGCTAGTCTTCAAAAATACACTTTCATTTCACAAAGCATAAATGTTTGTTTCCCAAGCCCAGTGTTGACAGAAATAGGCTGCAGTGCAGGCATAAGAACTTAACCCCTGCTAGGCATTCTCTACTGTACCATTTTTATGTTGCTCAGTCCGAGGCATTGTAAATCCACCTAGATTCTTGTAAATAGCTATAAACAATGGAGCTGCGTTGCTGGTGTCCTCTCCCCCACACACTCACTCTGTGCCAACATCTTTCCCCTCCTATGTTGAATGCAGACTCTCGTTCACTATAAATAGAGACCTTTCAAAGAACTGCTCCTTACACTCCAATCGTAATTATACACTAATGACTCACTGATATCACTAACTATGCGCTGATTGAGTAACTGAACAGTTGTTTGATTCCCCCCTCCCTCCTTTTACCCACACGTCTATAAAACTAACACTTGGAAAAAGTGAGGAATAAAGGGGTAACACAGCCGTTGGCATTTTGTTACCAATTCAAACCTTTGCAGTATTATTGCTAATGAAATGAGTTTCTCAACTACAGTTTCCATACACATGAAGTAATCTTTTAAACCCAACAATTTGGACCATTTGCTCTTCATGTACCACACATTCCATTGTAGCCTAAATTGTTTGCATGCCTAAAGATGCTTTGGAGGACCCCCATAGACACTAAAGGCACATCTGTGGTTTATATACAGTGCCCTCAGCATTGTGTGTGTGTGTGTGTGTGTGTGTGTGTGTGTGTGCGCGCACACACACACACACACACACACACACATGTCATACAGCTATGTATGATCTGGGAAGGGATGCCATCTATTGCTTTCTACTGCCTCTTTTATTCTAATTCTTCCTTGACAAAGGTTGATTTTGTCTGGTATCTGAGACTATATAAAGCAAGCAGACTCATTTATGTCTCCTTTTTCTAAACCCTTTGTTACTACTGTGAATGAAGTGTACAAGCATCTTGCACACTTTAGTCACGATTCAACGCCCACCCATCCCGACAAGTATGCAGTGACTTGCATGTCTGAAATCCCAGATAAAATACATCAGATAAAACTTTCATATAATCTCATAGACCAAAGCATTTAAATGAGGTAAGGTTGCGCATTCAGCTCCCAGCAATCAAATGCACAGCAACCAAATGGTGTACATGTATGCATGAAACTATGAATCAGCCCTTGCGTGCTCAGGTAAGCACACAGTTCTAAAATTTTATTTGTATAGGTAAGGTAAAGGAAAAGGACCCCTGGGCAGTTAAATCCAGTCAAAGGCAACTATGGGGTGTGGCGCTCATCTCGCTTCAGGCCAAGGGGGCCCGGTGTTTTCTGGGTCATGTGGCCAGCATGACTAAACTGCTTCTGGGGCAACGGGACACTGTGGCAGAGCATATGGAAACACCGTTTAGCTTCCCACTGAAACGGTACCCATTTATCTACTCACACCGGTATGATTTCGAACTGCTAGGTTGGCAAAAGCCGGGACAGAGCAACGGGAGCTCACTCCGCTGTGCAAATTTGAACCACCAACCTTCTGATCGGCAAGCCCAAGAGGCTAAAGTGGTTTAGACCACAGCGACACCCACAGAATTTCTATGTCAAAGGTCCATTTGACATGTAAATCAAAGTCAATATTTCACAACTGAAATATCAAGTTCTGGGGGCTATGATTTTTCAGTAATTTGCAGTGCATGATACTCATTTACGTAATGAAGACTCCAGTTAGGACAAAAATATATTTAAAAGGTAATGAAACAACAAAGCCAAAATATAAAACATTTTTTACATATTTCAAATATGTGTATAGTAAAAGAGTTAAACATTTAAGCAAATTCAGAACTTTTGGAATTCACAGGTGCCCTGTAGCACTATGGCTGATTCACACAAGCAATCCTGCCATTTGCTTTCTCCAATCAATCCTTCCTCTGTTCACTGCATGCAGCCTATATGGTCATTGCTCCAAGAAGGCCAAGAAGCTTGGAGGCAAAGAGGGATACACAAACCCTACCTTTTAGAACTCAATCAGGTTCTGTGTTTGGAATACTATCAATAATGTCTTAAGATCTTGAGTGTGGATCCTGCTAAAAGTCAATTTAGAAATGATGCTCGTTGTCACACTCATTTGTATCTATATCTGTCCTGTTGTGTTAACATGGACATCTAATTTTAACATAAAATTGTGTGAGGGACTGACTGGACAAAGAGGAGTGGTGGGAGGCACCAGCCGGGGAACCCCCAAGGGAGATCCCAGAGGAGGAAGGCTCAGAGCCCGGGGATTGGTGGTGAGACACTGAGGAGAGGTCAGAAAGGGAAGTTTGGGAGGAGATGCTGGATACTGAAGGGACAACAGGGTTTAGTGAACAGGAGGAACCTGTGACAGGGAGTAGTTCAGACTCTGAGGCTGAAGCAGAAGAGACTGCTGAAGAATCCCGGTAGTCTCCTTCTCCAGCACAACAAGCTCTCCTTCTTGCTGGTCTCCAAGAGCATGTGGAGGGAAGAACAGAGACCAAAGGTATGCAGACACAGTTTGAGATTGCTTAGGAAACATCTGGGAAAGGAGGAGCCTTAGGGTGGGTAGAAGACAGGTATCTTTAGTCCTAGCAACTGCTTTATAGAGGCAAGACGTACTGCGCAATGTTACTTAGTTGTATGCAATTTCTTTGAATAAAGAGTGGACTTCACTGACAACTGACTTTGTTTCTTTGTGCTGACCTGCACCTGACTCCAGCCTTGACCAAGTGGTGCATGACTGACCGTCCGGTCTACCCTGCCTTACTTCTCCATGTTCCTTGGCTCCAGCTTGGCTCACTAGCAGTATCAGAGCCAACCTGGGGGAAGGAGGAGTTGGGCAATAGACAGCAAGGAATTAAGGCAGGGGAGAAAGGAAAGTGTAGCCCATGGGCCTTTTGATATTAAAAGTAGACCTAGATGCCTTGTGAACAGGGCAAACGTGGACAAAAGATGGCAGTACAACATTACACAAATGAGACGGAGGTCACTTCAGGTTTTACCAATTCCCTGGAACTACTGCATTCAGTGAAAAATAGAAACAGGTGTTTGGTTCACCACCTCCTACCCCATTCAACCTGGTGTGGGTTATAATGCCTGCATTGAGTAATACTATGTTTACCCCCCCCCCCGCCGCCGCCCCTATTTATTTATTTAAAGCATTTCAAAAACTCTACAATTCTACTATTCTATGATAAAATGGCTATCTTTCTATGTGTCTGTCTGTCTGTCTGTCTGTCTGTCTGTCTAACTATCATCCCTAAGTGGTATGCAAAAACAATTAAAGAGCATAATAAAACTAATTTAGCAGCATTATAAAACAGATAAGACAGGAACAGGAAAAAATAGAAATTAAGAAATAAGGTTCAATTTTATGGGTCAAGAACAGCCAGGGGAGGAAGGAATGTCTTCACGGACATCTGAGGCAACTAATATATGATACTTTGCGAATGGCAGAGAGAAGGGCATTCTGCAGTGCAGCGGCAATAGCAGAAAATGCCCATTTTCAGGTCACTGCCCTGTGATGTTACATATGGTGCAGTGCTATGAGAAAAATTTCCCCAGATGATCTCAGTGATCTTACAGGGCTATGCAGGGGCAAGCGGCCTTTTAGGTAACCAGGTCCCAAGTTGTTCAGAGCTTTATGTGTTAGTAACAAGACCATGAAAATTGCACAGTAGCACTTCTCTCAGGACAGGTGTAATATGCAGGCCTCTAGGTGTTCTGCATAACAACCTGGCCACAGTTTGAAAGCATGATTTAGATCAGAGTTAGAAATTTTATTAAGCACCAAGAGTGGCTAGGACAACCCAGTTAGATGGGTGGGGTATCTTGTAGTTCAGACATAACATTGCTATGTATCATGCACATAGGTTCTACGACAATGTTCAGGGCATTCTGCTACTTGAATCAGAGCCCAAATGGTGCCTCCTTTCTGCTAGAATTAACAGTTTTTAAAAGCCTTACTGTGCCATTCAGATACCAATTCCTGCCTTCACTTTTAATCACTGGCGGAGGAAGAGGAGTGCGGAGGGAGCGTACCGCCCCTGGCAGCGCGATCCCAGTGGGGTGCCATCACAGCTGCCCCTCCACCCGCCCTGGGCACCATGTCCCCGCAGGCGGTGTACCATGCCCCCGGGACACGTACCAGCCCCACCCCTGCCTGCTTTCCACCCCCCCCCAGTGCCGGAGCATGAAGCTCCGCCACTGCCTTTAATGCCTATATTTCACTTTCTGCTGCCTACCTAGCAGGCCCACCCTATTCTCTGGAGCTCAAACTGCAAAAATATACAGCACAAAGCCAGGGGAGAAACTAGGGTTTATTTCACCCAGGTCAAAAACCCAGTGTGGCATCCCTCATGTGAATTTGCATACACATATACTGTACACAGGCTGGGAGCCTCAATGACACCCCTCTGGAGTCTTCACCTGGGGCTAAACACACACCCCCAGCTGGCTATGGGTCTACACAAAGCAATGAATGGGGGATAGGAACCAAGTGGAAAATAACCTCAAAAGGGAGATAGAAAGTTAATAAGTCATGCAGCTAGACAAAGTAAATAGGTTTAAGTATTTATTTTATTTATGTGGAAGTCTTCTCTTTCAAACAAGGCTAAAAAGGCTAAGTGAAAGCTTTCACTGCAACTGTCATGACAAGATGCTTCCCACATAACTTCTCAATATCGTTGGCTATTTTCTCCATTTCTTATTTAAATGCATATTTATGTTCCTTTCATCCCTTTTTAAAATGCAAGTTCATATAAATATAAAATAATTGTTCATAACAGACATGGGGGTGGGGAATGCTGACCATAAGCACTTTTCCAATGAACCCTACTGATAGAACTGCACGTGCTGGGAAACAGATAAGAGAAACCCAGGGCTTTTAACGCCACACTACTTTCATCTCCTTGAAACAAGAGCAGATAGGTGGCATGGCAATAAAAATGCATTCACACTGCACGTCCATCTCAATCCATTAAGAACAATAGATTCTCACTAAGCAAATATTCGCTTGTCAGAAGTATTTGCAACAGTGGATTCATTCAGCAGGACTAAGTAAGTGAGGTTCACAGCAATTTAAAAGCAGCAAATTAGACATTTACAAACAGTGAAGATGCTGCTTGTCTAGCATGACCTTTCACTCAGGCCATACAAGAAGGTGTTAATGTAATTTAAATGCCAGTTAGAAATATTTCACTGGTCTCTTTTACCTTCTTTAAAGCCTTACATAACATTCCTAAAGAGGAACAATTTAAGCTTGTCATTTTTTTTCCGCAAGGAGGCTTCCATCTCTGAGGTAACCGCCTTGCAAGTCAAACTGATGTAGCTGTTTAAATCAAAAGCTTTGTTTCCTAAAAAGAAATTTTGCCTGCTTGTTAGCTTTTATTTCTATATACAGCTGTCACATTTTCCCCCCACTCCTTTTTTTAAAAGGCCATTCCTACACGCAGGAGGGAGTACTTCCAGAGAGCAACATTGAGGGACATGTGCTTGGGCCTGTGGAGTGCCACAGGGTCCCACGCCATCCTTCATGCTCTTTAACAATTAGAGCTGTGCCCCTTCAGCAAGTCTTTTGGGCCCTCCTGATATAGTTTGTATTTTGGTCACTGAACCTTTCGATTTTCTGCAAGGCCTACAGAGCTTTTTGATTTGTATGATGCCATTTTTGTGTGTGTTAACATTGTATATACATTGTGACTTATATATCACTCTCCAATTTCTTAAAGAAGAGTGGTTAATTAATTAATTAATTAATTAATTAACAAAATATTTTAACTCAGAGACAAATTATAACAGTGTGAAGGGAACTTGGGAGATCATCTAGTCCAAGCCTTTGCTCAACACAAGACCTATTGTGTAGGATGCAACTATTTATTTATTGCAACTACACATCCAGCCTCTGCTTAATACTTCCAGTAAAGGATAGCCCACCACCTTCCAAGGCAGGCTATACTACTGCAGAACAGCTCTTACTACAGTGGTACCTCAGGTTAAGAACTTAATTCGTTCTGGAGGTTTGTTCTTAACCTGAAACTGTTCTTAACCTGAGGTACCACTTTAGCTAATGGCACCTCCCGCTGCTACCACGCCGGGATTTCTGTTCTTATCCTGAGGTAAAGTTGTTAACCTGAGGTACTACTTCCGGGTTAGCGGCGTCTGTAACATGAAGTGTCTGTAACCCGAGGTACCACTGTATTAGGAACTTTCTCTGAATCGTTAGCTAAAAACTACTGCCTTGCAACTTCCACCCATTGCTCTCATCTTGCTTCATATTGGGAACAAGTCTGCTTCATACTGGAATAGTTACTTATAGTGTAATTCTTTAAAGTTGCACAATGTTATTTTAGCAGAAGATTTGGTTTATCGTTCTCACCAAAGGTCCAAGCACATTTTCTGTGTGGCGTGTAGCTGGTAGTTGCATTCCACCTGGTCTGGCTGCTTAGTTCATGGGTAGGCAAACTTAGGCCCGGGGGCCAGATCTGGCCCAATCGCCTTCTAAATCCGGTCCGTGGACGCTCTGGGAATCAGCGTATTTTTACATGAGTACAATGTGTCCTTTTATTTAAAATGCATCTCTGGGTTATTTGTGGGGCAAATGAATTTGTTCTTTCTTTCTTTTTTCTTTTCAAAATATAGTCCAGCCCCCCACAAGGTCTGAGGGACAGTGGGCCAGCCCCCTGCTGAAAAGGTTTGCTGACCCTTTTACTGTCGCCTGTTGGTGTGAATGAGTCAAGGCCCTCAATAGATGGGGGGGAGTTTTTAGTAGTAGTGAACTGGACCAATTTCCCCTACATATTGGACACAGGTTGCTGCCTCCTCTATGGTGATACAAGCTATTAATTTGGGCACCATAACTTGAATAGGTTAACAGGTTTGGACTGTTAAGGAGACATCTGGTTGATAAATATGACCTATCTAGTTGCGTCTTTAAAACCTCATAGATAAAACCACAGAAGCAAAATTAAGGAACCTTCCCTTTCTAAGGTTATCCTACAATGCTACAATATTAAACAAAAATGCAAAAAATCACCTTTAGACTTTTACAAAAGGTAGGATGAAAAGAATCCAAGAAAATAAATTAGCTGCTTCTTAAATAATCAAAGCAATATAAATTTTGTAGGGCTTAAAAAAAACCAATAACAGCAGAGCTAAATTTCTTAAACAACCAGTCGAATGATTAAAGATTTACTCTTTGTTATGGTTCACAAGAAGAGGCAAGTCCCAAGTGATGTGGAACCCCAGTAAGACTAGGGTTGCTATATTGTTGTTAAGCTTTCTTTAGGAAGACCCCAAAATTGTTGGGCCTTTTTTTTTTTTCTTAGTGAAAGCTACCAAAAAAAAAAAAAAGAGTTCTGAAGCTTTTAAAGGTATTTTCAATGAGATTTAACCCCCATTGCCGGTGTCCCAGGACATTTGCCTGATTTCTGAAAAATAATCCAGGAAGCCATTTTTGGAGGTGAATTCCAGGACACGTCCTGGAAAATCAGGACGCATGGCAGCCCTAAGTAAGACTAAATTTCATTAAGTAGAAATATGCCAGTTTAAGTGGGTTGAGAATCTGTCAGCCAGCACCTGCATTTCTGATTTCAGCTTTGGTATTTCCTGGCTTGAATGTGCTGGTGTCGTTAAGGCTACCTCAGGAGGCAGAGTGTCTGAAGTCTGCAACAGTTCAAAGAAAGGGGGGGGGGAAGCTGCCTGATTCTAATACACCTAATTAGCCATCGGCAGACTCTTAATTGCATACATTAGGATGATTCCATAGTGGAGATTAATTCTAAATATACCCAAGCAGCTGGTTAAGATGCCATGGATTACAGTGTGGACTGTACTTTTCCACTTAATTAGATATCAAAATTAAGCAGCAACAAGCATTTTGACATAACGGGGATCAAGCCGCCACTTGGTATCCCAGAGCTGTACTAAAGTGACCGCTAAACAGAGCCGCACAGATGGAGAGATATTAAATGCCGCACTGGAAAGTAATTTCAAATAATAAAATATCAATATTTACATTTTAATTACCCCTACTGAGAGCCGCTCTGTCATTTTCACTATTGCCGACGCAGCAAGGGGTAGTGGAATGACATTGCAGCTCTGACAGCAATGACTATTTTGTTTCCATTAAAGAATGACAAGTGTTTTAGAGGCAGTGACACCCAGTGTGTGAACAAGAATGACAGCCGATCAGAAAATTCCTATTAAGGGAATAAATGACTCAACAAAAGAACTGACTTCAAGCAGCCAGCTCCTCCTTGAATGAAGCACATGATTGGTTCCATTTTTTTTGGCAAAATTTTATAATTAAAAGACACTCTGGAGATCCCTTAATACGCCATGAAATATTTAAAAATATAGCACATTATGCGACTGGTCCATATCAAATCAGCAAAATTAAGAGGAGACAGTAGTCTGAGCTTGTGAGAGAAATGCAGACTAGTTTAGTTAAGATGGATACATTTTAGAAGCAAAACCATTTCCATCTCAACTAAGTTTAGAATCTACTTCAGAAGTCTGGTAACTACTACTTGTTTTAATTACTACAGCTTGCTTTTCTTTTGACAAAGATGTTCATAACATATTGGGGTAGTATGTTAATCCTTAAAATTGTCACATGAAACTCATTGCATTCACTATATAATCTAGATAAGCATAAATGCAAGTGAGCTCTGATGATTTATTGAATTTATATACCATACCTCCCTATACCTGGAGGTCTCAGGGCAATTCACAGAATAAAATCAAAATATAAAACCACAAAACACACAATCAAAATAAAAACAACCCAATAGCCCCCCAACCCCCGCCATCACATTTTAAAAGGGCATAGGATGTCAATCAAATCATCCAAAGGCCTGGTTGAAAAGGAAAGGTGTATAATGAAGGCGCCAGGCAAACTTTCCTAGGAAGAGCGTTCCACAGACGAGGAGCCACTGCTGAAAAGGCCCGTTCTCGTGTTGCCGTACTCCAGAGTCAAGGAGGAGGCACATGAAGAAGGGACTCAGAAGATGATCTCATATAGAAAGAGGCGGTCCTTGAGGTATTGCGGTCCTGAGCTGTTTAAGGCTTTATAGGTCAAAACCAGCACTTTGAATTGGGCCCAGAAACAAATTGGTAGCTAGTGCAGTTGGACCAGGACTGGTGTAATATGCTCAAACTGTCTTACTCCAGTGAGCAACCTGACTGCTTAATTCTGTACTAGCTGAAGTTTCTGAACCATCTTCATAGGCAGCCCTACGTATAATGCATTTAAACAAAATGTATTTATCTGTTCATTTATTTCAACATGGAGCTTCATGTTGCCTTTTAGCTATGCTGCTATATGTGTTACAGGATTTAAAATAAAACAAAACCCAAAGCCATTATTCATCCCTGACCATCACTGGTGCAGCCACAGGGAAGTGTAATCAAAAGCTTACCTTCCAGGACCAAACAAGGAGGGGAAAGGGCTCCATTAGGGACATCACGTGAAGACAACCATGGGTGCTTTCCTACTAGGCCCAGTGACAGGTTTTTTTTGGAATAGTTATTGGGACTATGGTACAGAAGGAAAGCGTTAACCCCCCCCCCACGCACACACATTTCAGTTCTGATTCTGATTGAACCTCCCCTTCACATTTGTATAAAAACAAGAGTATCACAAAAGTAACTCAGTGGGTAGAGGCAGGAGACTTTTAATCTCAGGGTCATGGGTTCAAGCGCCACTTTGGGCAAAAGATTCCTGCATTGCAGGGGGTTGGACTAGATGACCCTAGTGGTACCTTCCAATCTACAGTTCTATGATTTGATTTAATTTGACTTCCAGCCCTAAGCAATCCTATTCCAGTACAACTAGGTCTCTTGCAAAGGAGCATGTGTACACCTGACCTGTGTACACCAACAGCAGTAAACATTCCACTTAACCCAATCCTCCCTTGTACCTGCAGAGCTGTGTCCAAATTAACAGATATTACAGAGATGCCTAAAAAGGCACGGTGTTATCATGGGGCACCAATGAAGAACATGTACCAATTTAAAGTGCTTGGCATATTGCAAGATACAGTCCAGAAGTCAAAAAGAGGGAAGAGCTCTCTTTCCTATGTATGACTCAAACTATAGAACAAGAGAGAAAATCACGGGTTGGTACAGCATTGAGTAACTACACGACCCTCCTGTGCTATGGAATCTGTTTCGTAATGTTAGTGGAACTGAATTATAAGTGTGACAAATGGCTAGGTCTTGGATTAAAGCATCTCCTCCTCCCTCCCCCTTCTCTCTTTCGTTCAGAGAAAAATATAAGGTTGCTGGTTAGAAGTTAACATGCTAAGCAAAGCCCAGATGTTAGCTATGCTACCTAACATTAGCCATCTAACTAGTAACTCATCAGATTTCCTGCCTTAAAGAAACTATCCTGGAAGTACTTCTTAAGCATCCCTAATGCTTTTAGGACTAGACGCTTTCCCCCATCTTTCAGCCACTAGCACCTTTTAATTTCTGAAAGAGCCACGGTTGAAAATCTTAATTAATTGTTCCATACTGCTTCAGGATCATTATGCAATGTAATAAAGGCCGTGTAATTATGAAATTTTACAGCCATTACCAAGGCTGATGGCTCGTATTTCATCCTCAGCTGGACCCAATGGCTTTTAGCCACTCAGCTTCCCTTTGATGAACTACAGACAGATCTATCAGGCCCAAACAATATCCAGGCAAGGCGGCTATAATAGCTACCTACCGATGAAGCCATAGATAAAGATAAACTATAAATCTACGCACAAATGCAGCCACATTGCCTCGGGATGACAGAGGAGAGCGGATGAGACACTTGGGAAGGCTTCCCAGTAACATGAATTCAACCTTTTCCTTTTCCTTTCTTATTCAAAGTGGAATTAGTTTAATTTCTTTAAGTTGTGACATTTCTATTGAGTATTATCATTGCAGAAGTTTTTTTTAAAAAAATCAAAACCCCAAAACTTCTTAGGGTGATTCCATGTTGTAATATTTGCAATCAATTAAAAATGAAGATTCTACATTTAAAACAATAGGAAATTGCCCATTATGGTGCCACCAAAAATGACATCACCCCCTCCATAATTTTTAGAAACAATTTCCTGTGCTGTGATTTCATCACTGTGTGTTTCTCTATCACCAGATTGCACAACTTCATAATGCCATAACATGGGCTAAGTATTGCTACCTGTGAGTGGGATTTTTGATGAGGATAATAAATAATGCACTGACATTTATACTGGGATGACAAGCCATACTCCAAAAGACTTTTAACTTGTTTGCAATTAATTATGAGGTATCTGAATGGATGTTGTCTACAAGGCCAGCATTTCATTAGACAATGTCATCTGTTGCACATGGTCAGAACTGGACTACTCTTTTATTAACTCCTTACTCACAGTAACTGTTCTTGAGGTTTTTCAATGTGAAAATGTTCACCTTGAGCCATAATCTGCAGGAGTATGGCCTGGCTCCTTTGAGATACACCTACAGGTCAGCCAACATGTCTGTGTCATGTAAATAGGCACCCCTCCCCCCAAAAGCAAATGCAGACAGTTGTATGAGGGGACTGATAAGAGTACCAATCCAAGATTTGGGGGGGGGGGGCGGGCAGCGACAAATAAATTCCTGGACAAGAAGTTTACCAATCAATCTAAAATTTGGCCAAACATTGTATACTTTCCATGGCATCCTTCTAACTATTTTAATCACAATCATAATTATTATTTATTATTTATACCCCGCCCATCTGGCTGGGTTTCCCCAGCCAGACTGGGCGGTTTCCAACAGAATATTAAAATACAATAGTCTATTAAACATTAAAATCTTCCCTAAACAGGGCCGCCTTTAGATGTCCTCCAAAAGTCTGGTAGTTGTTTTTCTCTTTGATCTCTGGTGGGAGGGCATTTCACAGGGCAGGTGCCACTACCGAGAAGACCCTCTGCCTGGTTCCCTGTAACTTGGCTTCTCGCAGTGAGGGAACCGCCAAAAGGCCCTCGGCACTGGACCCCAGTGTCTGGGAAGAACGATGGGGATGGAGACACTCCTTCAGGTATATTGGGCTGAGGCTCTAGTGCAGGAGTATGCAAACTTTGTTCCTGTCAAAAACTGCACTGTCTCAGAGGCAACCTGTCAGAAGCTGGATACCGGTAGTGGTTGGGCTGAAGTCAACCCATTTCCCCCCAGTCTTCCCCTTCCTTGCTACCAGCATGAACTTGGGTTAAGGCGGTCTTCCCCAATGCGGTGCCCTCCAGATGGTTTTGATTACAATTCTTTAGCAACAGTCAGCATGGCTATTGTTCAAAACATCTGGCGGGCACTGCATTGGAGAAGACTGGGCCAAAGACTACATGTAGCTCTTGCTCTAGGTTCTGGTGTGATTTCAGTCAGACATGTATCTCCTTACTTGCCACATGTATTCTCTCTGGGAATGTTACACTTTTCTTGGATTTTGGTGATATATATGACCAAACAAGCCAATGTTTGTGAGTCTTGTAATAGTAAATTATGAGACTAGCATCAGTATTGCACAGTTTGCTACATAGCTTTTCATGATTAGTGTGCTATTTCTTAACATCAAAGTTGTATATATCATTTAACACCCCTAAAACTACTCAAGAGAGCCAAACATCTTGCAATATACCTCACTGCCTTGTACCTTCTTTGCCAGACCAAGTGCATCACTCCAGTTTCTTTTATTTAAGCAACTACATCACAAAGATGAACTGCAAATGCACACACATATATATCAACCCGCTCAGTAGAAACTTTGATTACTATAAGAAAGGGTAGCACTGGTAGTAATGTATTAATATATGAAATATAACAAAAATGATTGGCACCCACATTCTTAACCTCTGTTGGGACACAATTCAGCTAATTGAATGAGAACAGGCAGCTTTGTTTGGAGTCTGGAGACACAGGACAACGTTCTGAGAATAGCTTTTAATTATCACTCAGGACATCACCAGCACTCCACTTCACACATTTCCTTTATTCAAAGTGACAGCTTGTTCTTCTTTAGTGGTCTCCATGGACTGGATTCAGACTTAGTTATACTTAAGAGTAGACCCAAGGAAAACTCTGATCCCAAACCTCTGCTATCTAGCGGCTATACTCATTCATAAGAAAGGCTTCAGGAGTAAACCCTGAGGATAGCATCTTGTATGCCCCTGCAGCCAGATTGGTGTCAAGTGTATTGATTTGCTTTCCTATGGACCACATCAGTGATGCCGAGAGGGGGATCTTGTAGTCAGGGCAGCTCAGAACCTCCATGCACACTGCTCAGGTTTGCACCCCAGAGAGGTCACTTTGGTGCTGCTAACGCAGGAAAAACAATGCAGGAGACAGCAGCTATGAGTTACCAATCTCTACAGCCACACCAGGCACTCTGATTCTCCAACAGTTTGCCTTCACCCCTGGAGGCACACACCATTGTCTCTCAAGACAGGCAGATACCAACACAACACAAGGGAATCAAAGGACTTGTAAGCCATGACTAACTGAAGCCCCATTGATTTAAATGAGTCTACTCTAAAAATGACCAACTCTGGATTCAACAAGGGAGGCAGTTCCAAACTTGCTTGAGAATTGGAACACAACTCCTGATTGGATTATGAGTGCAGTTTTGGTGCACAAAAAGTGCATGAGAAGACACTGTCTTACGGTTAAAATGCACATAAAAGCACATTTTAATGGGAAATGCATGGGAAAGCACTGAAAAGTACATATCTGAGGGTAAGTACATATAAAAATGTGCACACTACTGCCTACAATAATGCATACAATTTAAATGATGACAATTCACAGCAATCACAGAGGCACTTCCAGAAAGGGCAAAGAGACAAAATGTGAAAGGTGCATGTCCTAAATTTACATCCTCTGGTAATAACTGTGAACAGAAGTCTGACTGTGAACAGAGCTATGGTTGAGGACCAATTATGCACAAATTTGTTTGCAGCGTTTTTGTTCACAAGAGACACCAAAGGCACATGAAGATTGACACATGCCTGAACCTACCTTTCTGTGTGACCCTCAAGCAATTTATAAACTAGTTTCCTGCAGAGTCAAAGCCTATGTGAAGCTATTTCAACATGCACATATGAGAAGAACCAAGAAGCACTTTTCATGTCACACATGAAAACATTTAAACAGCTTGCTGTTAGGAACTTTGAATTGCAAAGACTTCAGATCAAAGAAACCTCAAGTGTTTGATAATGTGGATACAGTCTTCTAGGAAGTTGTCCTGTGCAAGCTGTACTGAAATGAACTTGATTTGCTCTTGCGCTTTTCCAGGAACATGTCGCCATGGATTGTGTCCCGGTTCAAGAAAATCTAGATATACACAGATTTTGCAATTCTTGCTTCCTTCCCCTTCAAATGTGTGCACACTTGTATTCAAAACAGCGAGACTTTAGCTGTGTAGTTTGACACGGAAGGACAAATATATCTGCATGGCAAATATCTGAACTGTTAATTTGTTGCTTGCTGTGCAGAGCACTGAAGTAGCTTATTGAAGTACCCTGAAAGAAAAGCTATTGTTTCTATTTAAGGATTAAAATATCAGGCAGCAATGTGCATCAATATCATATAATTTAATCGATACAAATGTTGCCAGTTGAAAACACACTTTTTAAAATTTACTTGCTTTTTAATTGTTTTCTTTAATTGTATTAATGCAATTTAATCTATCATTCTCACATGTATGTGTTTCAAGGCATTTCTTTTCTTGTATGAGTAAAAAAGCTCTATAGCCAATGGTCAGGGGAAAACATTTATTTGTTAATTGACCTAATGTCCACTGACCTGATACAGAAATTTAAAGGCTGTAGGGCAGAGGCGTTTGGTAGCTACTGAAATAAACCATCAGTACCCTTTTGCAATAGTGCTGGGACCCAAGTAAATCACCATTGGAGGAGATTTCACCATCATCATTCCTGATCTGGTGGCCATCTGTTTATGCTGCTTAGGTGAGAATGTTTCTTACCAACAGCCTACAGGAGCTGTGGAGACCAGCACAAATATGTAACTGAATATGTCTAAGAATTGCGGGGATAGATTCTTCTAGGAAACGAGGGAGAAATGTCTAGCAAGAAGAAGATCCACATTTATTTGCAGTACTGTAGATAAAATCAGCCCAGGAAATTTTGCCAACCCATGTAACAAAAGCAGAGTATAAATGTATGCCTATTTTGCAACGCTTCATTTAATGTTGCAGGTGTATGTAGCTCCTATAATGCTTTACTGTGATTTTATACACTTGATATTCCCTAGCTGGACTGTTTCTAAAGTGCGCAGCGATGCCCCCGCCACAGCAAATCAGCAGTTTTTCAATAGGTCTCTGTGCAACCCAGGAGTATGACATTTACTAATGTGTTGAGATTCAGGGATTCTCTTTTGTAGAAGACAACACTAATAAGAAAGATATGGTTCAGTATCTCGGGTATTCTTCCAAGTTTTATTAATTAGGTGGAAAAGTTTTCCCCCTGGAATACCGCAAGGTATTTATTAACACTTCAGCCCACAAACTAGAGCAAATTTACAGCAGCGGAGGTAATTGTTACACATAACAGCCTGTGTTATCAACTTGCTAGGGACAAGCACAGAAAGAAGGTTTTAGATTATGATCTTTTTCATGATATTTTAATTGTGCTTCTTAATCTGCTAAATTAAAAACTCCAGTGCAATCTTACTGAGATCACAGCCAAAAAGGAGATTGTATCAGTTTTAAACAAAATGTATGAATACTTCTGCTTTAATTATACTGAGAATGTAACAGCCAAATCTAATGTGATCACAGAATGACTAAAATGTACATTTTCCTTTTTACTCATTGTGCTGTGCCCTCCCTTCTACATTTCTTTAAAGTTGTCCCTAACTAGCAAACCCCGTCCAGATAAACCAATTCATGTTGTGGGCTCTTCCTTCAGGTCTTCTACAACTGCTATGCTAAAGTAGTGTCAAACAACGTTCAGTGGTGGTTTAAATGCTAAAAAAAGATTGAATAACTGTGCTTGTAGCTGATTTGTGTATCCAAAGTGGTCCCCCAAAAACATCAGCCTGTGAACCCATTACTCCAGGCTTCCTCAACCTTGGCCCTCCAGATGTTATGGCCTACAACTCCCATGATCCCTAGCTAGCAGGATCAGTGGTCAGGGATGATGGGAATTGTAGTCTCAAAACATCTGGAGGGCTGAGGTTGAGGAAGCCTGTGTTACCCTCTCAACAGCAGCCCCATAGCACTCCCAATATGAATATTTAAATCTGTAACAATAACAAAAAGCTGGTGGAGGGAGGGAGGAGAAAAATACATTGATGAAGAGGTGAAGAGAAACTCAGGGAAGGAGAACATGGTGTACAAAAATGGGAGTTGCCCTCTAAAGAAATCCTCTCCCTATTGTTTTTCCAACAGACTTTGTTTTGATTTTTTAATTCTGGAAAACCTCAAATGCAGTTTTGTAACATTCTGGGAGTGCAATTTCTGAAAGGGAAACTGAAAAAAGAAAGAAAATCAGGTATGCACAGACAGTGCACATGTGACCTTCTCCATAACATGGCCAATGAGTGCTTAACTGCCCATCACCTCCCCATTTCCATGCCCTCATCTTTACCAATTTTAGAAATTGTGAACTAAGTAAAAAAGAGTAGCATGCATCTGACAGCCTTCAGGTAAGGATTGGAAAATCAGTCTATTTCCAACCAATGTCAGTTTCACATGTATCTCCCTGCCCCCCACCATGCCCAGACTGTTCTATTTCATTTCTCCATTAATCTGTGATATCTCTCTCTCTCTCTCAACAAAAACCCAAATCTGCACAGAAGCTGCATTTAAACACACATTCATTTCTGGCAAAACATTCATTTCTAAATGTGTACATCAGGTCAGTCCATATTGGAATTTGCAAAGATCAAATTCCTCAAGCATCCCTGCAGTCAGGAAAAGTGAATCATAAAGTAGATATCCAAACGCAAATAAGGGCGGTGCTCATGCCCCTTGAACAGTTGTTTAGCAGAGGATGCACCTCATTATGTGAGGTAAGAAAAGCTCCGTGGACCAAAGTCCCTTTTTCTACATGACGGGTATTCTGCTGCCCTTTGCACCTGCTCTTTCTAGCATCTAACATGAGGCATGGAATGTAGTGTGTTGCAAGGGCAGTGAGGTGCACACTACTCTTTGTCAATCTCAGGCAAAAGGATCCAGTGGAAGCTGAAGCTCACAACTCAGGTGGATTGTGAAGTTTCACAGTATTGAAACTGTATTCATCACCCCTGGAGTGAGGGTCATCTGCAAGGGCTTTTTTATTTAAAGATATTAAACTACTTGTAACAGGTTGCCAACCACAGGGAGTGGGTGAGAGGAGCCCAGGAAAGTATAGCTCAAAACTGGATAAGCATTTAAGAGTTGTTGTTTTTTAAAAATACGCCTCACAATTTTATAATCAATAAGCATGTTTTTAACACTTACAGTGATTAGACCCGGTTCAAATACACACTCAGCCATGAAGCTCAGGGACAAACTAAATATGATATCAAATATATGAATGCATTTAACATTTTTTTAAAAAAATAATAAACAACAGTTTCTGTGAAGTGAAGAAAAAGGGTCAGATCCATGGGATATGGAAAGACGATCTGAAGAAAATCTGCTATTTGTTCCAGACGACAACATTTTATGAGCACCATGAATTTGGGGCAGGCAGTTTTTGGCAAAGCTACAATGGGGAAGAAGGCTTGAGTCTGTCAACTACAGTCATCTTCTGCCCTCCTGGTTCGGAGAAACCTGATATGTATTAAATGCACTCACACATTTCATGCCATGTGTTTGTTTGGTGCTCATTGGCTGGTGCATCAACTGGCCCTGGATGAGTCTGATGCAATTGTGTAATGGTAGTTAAAACAGTCTTTGATCCAGCAGATCCTGGCCCAGCTCACCCCACCTTGCCCTCAGAGCCATCCTGCTTTGGGGCTTTCTGCTGGAAGGATCCAGTGGTTTGGTGGCCAGTGAGAGGCCAGCTGACCTGGGAAGCTGGTCAAAGGGGTGCCTCCATCTAATCCAACCCCGCCCCCCATCCCTCCTGCTGCAAGGGTGCTTCAGATTGTTGTGTTACTGAATAACTCAACAGGATTTCTTACTTCAGATATGTATAGGTTATTTCCTAGCAAGTGCTTGAAGGCTTTGAATGGGATTTATATATATTTTAAAAATGTTACAAAAGCTAACTAAAGAAGCGTCAGTATATGGAAATGCATAAAGTATATGAAAATATATACTTTATTTTTGAGCGTACTCAATTCAGAATGAGCTTGCAATAAAATTGACAAAAGAAATGTAATGCAGAAATCCTGAGAGCCAGTGTGGTGTAGTGGTTAAGAGCGGTAGTCACGTAATCTGGGTAACCGGGTTCACGTCTCCGCTCCTCCACATGCAGCTGCTGGGTGACCTTGGGCCAGTCACACTTCTTTGAAGTCTCTCAGCCCCACTCACCTCACAGAGTGTTTGTTGTGGGGGAGGAAGGGGAAGGAGATTGTTAGCCGCTTTGAGACTCCTGAAGGGGAGTGAAAGGCGGGATATCAAATCCAAACTCTTCTTCTTCTTCTTAAAAGGTAGATTTGACGTTTTCAGAGTCATTCTGATCTCTTTGAAAGACACATACTTAGAGCAGATTATTTTTTATACTCCATGTATTTTTAAATGCTAGAAAAATGCATATTATTTGCTAAATTGCTTGGAATATATCCTGAAGAAATACATATTTATCTTTAAAAGCAATCCATATATTATTTACTCAGTGAATGAGAATGTCTTTTTTAAAAAAAAACCCGTTCTGGTCCGTCAAATAAATACATATTTATAAATGGTTTCTAAAATGCATATTATTTACTCAATGGACTGTAATGGCTCTGTTGGTGCCATTATATTTAAATATGTAATTACCCATGTAATAAAATCCTTATAAAGGTCTTCTCTGGAAGAAAAAAAAGGAAAGAAAAGCTATTAGCTTTTCCATCTACCAAAAGATAATTTTCAACCTATCTTTTTGTTTTAATTTTGTTTTCAAAATCTCTGAAATATTTGCATATTGATGAACCATCACTTATTACCTTTCATTTCAGAAAAAGGGGAAGGGCGAGCTAGCCTGATTTTTCAGTTGTAACAATGGCTGAATGGGTTTCCAGACTGACCTCTCTAAGAACATAGCCTCTGCACAAAGTCCTACCATGAAAATGTCAGGTGAAAAAGGCTGACTCAATATTTCTGAAAAGCAGGGTCTAAAATTCATGTTTTGAATGATGTCCATTTGCCCTATTTTTCTGCACACTCTGATAAAAACCGAAACTTCTGATCATGGCAATGGAAGATTCTGTAGCACATGGGAGCTGCCGTGGGGAGGAGAAATCACCAAAATTGCTCACTTCCCCTGACAGATATGGTCGTTCAGCCAGAATTATTTCTAATCTATGGTTGATAAAACAAGGTGGCTGTGAAGCTCAATAGCAGACGCTCTCTCTCTCACCCACCCACCCACCCAATTGTACATTTAATTTTTTTTTAATCAAATCAGTGATGAACCGAATTGAAAAAATTGGCAGAACTACATACATTTGAGCACCAATCTCATGTTTCCAGGAAATCAGAAATATTGCCCAGCTAGGCACCTGTGTTGGTGGTGCTCTTCTATACCTAATATGTACAGATCCAAACATTTCATCAGGCATTGATCACTGTCCTACCAGAATTAATCACCTGGTCTTCAGAATAAAGAACCACATTTACATTTAAATCAATGGTGTATCTAATAGCTCACATTAGCACTAGTAGGTGTAGTAAAGGAGATTCCAAATTCATTTCCCCCCATGTGATAGTATCCTTACAGTTTACTTTCTCAGTGATTCGCTTTCATAGAAATCAGTCTTTTTGCTCAACTGTCACATTTGACCAATTCTTCAACTTACCCTTCATTTGTCTTTTTCCTATTTATTTTCTGGGTTAGGTAACGAGAGAATAATCCTATTTCCATATTAACACATTCATAGGATTTGTTTCTTTCCTTCTTTTTTGCCTTTGTGGTTTAACAGAACAAGCTGCCAGATACTTTGGTGCAGAGGCTGATACCTGATGGGTGTTCCTCTGGCAATCAAAATAGATGTTCAAGGAACTTTTACAGCCTCGTTCAACAGTACAGCAGAATGCTAAAGAGTGTAGAGTTGTGAAAAGATTCAAAGAAAGAATGCTAAAAATGAAAGCCAGTGTGGCGTAGTGATTCAAGTGTTGGTCTAAGTTTGGATCCCCACTCAGCCATGAAGCTGACTGGGTGGCCTTGGAGCAGTCGCTATCTCTCAGCCTATTCTTCTTCACAGGATTTGTACGGAGACAAAATGGGAAAGGGAGAAATGTGTATGCCACATTAATCTCTTTGGAGGAAAATGGGATATAAACAAATGAGGATAAAAATATTTTGGATCCACTGCAGGAAACCACTAAAATAGTCCTTGCATTAAAATGAAGTCATTCCAGTGCAAACTAGAATATTTCCAGTGTTTCAATGTAACAAAAAAAACACAACTGTATGTAAAAGGATATTGTATTTCACATTGTTTAAATACAAGCAGTTTTTCTGTACTACTTCATAATCTATTTCATTTATAGACCTCTTTGCCAGAAAATAGACCGAGACTTTCCTGTGCCAAGAATGAATTACATGCAGATTGCTCAGCAGTTCACATTTTCATGTTTGCAAAGTCTAGACTCCACCTCTCTGCCAGCCTTGCTAGCAGAAAGTCTCAATGGGACTTGGCTTCCCAGAGATGTGGCGCCTCCCTCTACAGAAATCTCTTACCTAATTCACACTTAATTTATTTGGAAAATCAAATCAACAGGCTGCTGTGATCAAAATTACTCACACTGTGGCTCCTACTGGGAGAACTTTTGCAATGCCTTTCAGCCATGCTATCTAGCACATTTTATTGTTGTTTCCTAGCCAATGGCTAGGAAGAGCTCATGAACGAAAGGTTCAAACTTGGTACTGGTACATCTGCATATAGGTAGTAAACTAATTTATCTGAAAGTCTCTCTCTCTCTCTCTCTCTCTCTCTCTCTCTCTCTCTCTCACACACACACACACACACACACACACACACACACACACACACACATTATAAAGGACAAGTTATTATGGTCCACTGGAAATCTGCATAAAATCAGGGGTGTGTGAAGCCCTGTGGAATGATCCAGTTTGCATGATCACATGCAAAGAGTGATATCCAACAAAATAATAGTCAGAGTAGACCCAATGAAATCAATGGACTTATGAGTCTGGAAAAGAGTGTCTAGTTATTAAGGGTTTTATAGATGAAGGCCAGAGAGTGGTGTCTGCTCATTATGATAGTTATACAGTACCTTCATCTCCAGAGGCAGTACTCTTCTGAGTATTATTTGCTGTGAAACAGGAGCAGGAGAGTGCTATTGCACTCATGAATGTTTGAGGATTTCCAATGGGCATCAGTTTGGCCACAGTGGAAACAGAAGGCTGGACTAGATAGATTTATGGACTGATCCCTCACAGCCCTTCTTCATATTAAAGAGACATTTCAGCTATTACATGTTTGGCTAGAACTTGTGTTTTGGAAAAGACAAAGCATACATTCAATGCAACCTGGAAATATGTTAAGACATCTCTTGCTGAGCTGTTTCTGTTTAAGAGAGCATGTAAAGTCAAAGACAATTGCAGCTATTTTTGATTATTCTGGCGTTTTATTTTAGGCTATTTTTGCAATGGCAAAGAGTGAGGTTGCTGAGGAGGCTATTTAAACATCCAGACAGAAAGTTGTTTGGAGTTTCTGCTTATGCAAGCACTTGATTACTGTTTCTCTCTTTTCCAGACTAACTAGTTGGTAAAAGAAGTAGTTAGGTTATTTCTAACCTATAGATGTTATAAAAATGCTTAAAAAGTAATAGATCAGTGGTAAAACAGGTGGTGAAGATCCAGGGCAGCCCTCTCTAACCTGGTGACCCACCAATGTTCTGGAAAACATGGTCAATTTTCAGAAATAATGGGAGTTCAAAATATCTGGATGCACCAGGCTGGGAAAGTGGTTTAGTAGGGGATATTGAATGTCTAAGACTACAACTACCATCCACTAGTTTTATTTCTTTTCTGTACAACTACTAAGCTCTGTATTCCTTGTATGGATATGTTTTGTTACTTGAAATTAAAAATCAATTAAAATTAAAATCCAATGAAGCAGAGTGTTGGAATATTCAGATTGGCTACTGTGAAAAATGGATTCAGGACTAGATGGGTCACTGGTCTGATCCAGCAGGCTCTATGTTCTTATGCTATAAGGCTTTTTGTCTTACAGTGGTGGGGAACTTGTGACTCTCCAGATGTTTTTAGAATGCAACTTCCATGAGACTGAGATGGGGAATCTTGAAGTCCAATAACATTGGGTGTAGGGGACACAGATTTCTTGCCCTGAGCTTGATGAATCAATTGTCTTGACTATGTATAAAGTAGCTTTATATATTTGTAAATTTAGTAGTTTTGGAACAGAAAACTGGAACCTGAAATGGATGATTTTCAAACATATGGAAGGCTGCAGAAGGCAATGAAGTATTAGCTTCAGTTTCTGCACAAGTATAAGCTGGGCTGAGACAGGAAACTCTTAGTAACCAGCAAGTGTTAACTCATTTTCAGATGAATTTTCAGATTAGGTGAATTTTAAGATCATAATATATAAAACAAAAAGAAGTCATTCAAGCAGACAATACAATGAATGGAGAGCATGGCCAACTTCTTTGGATTCAAATATAAGGAACAATGCACTTGACTATCATCCAAATGAAAAAGGAAAGGAAAACCATACAAATTTGTATCTCAGTAAAAAAAATTATGTATGAATATTCAGTACTCGGGGATATATATATATATATATATAGATATATATATATAGATATATATATATACATATATATATAATACAACATGCATTTGGAAATAGATTTCCTTTTTCTACACATGGCAGCCCACCTTAAAGTACATGTAAACCTTAAGTACAAATAGACCCATTAATGGAAAGCAGCACACTCTAAGTAAGACAAAAGAGCTATTAATTAATCCTTAGGAAGCACATGAGGCAATCAATTCTCTCAAATCCCTAATCAATTAGAAAAGGGAAACAATTTGAATTTCTATATCTTTACAAAGAAAAAAATGGGTTACTCAATTACTGCTAAGTCCTCTGCAGTTTTATCCTGTCTTTTTTATAAATAGTCAGATACTAAATAACTCATGAGCAAAAGAGGTACAGAAAATATATGGAGTTACAAACCTTAATTATCTGGACACCTAAGGCAACATGAAATCTGTTCTCAGTAGACATATACAAAGCATATTGCCATCCTGCAGTGTGCCTCAGACCACTAGACAGAACGTTCTAGATAGGGGAAGCCTGGGGAAGCAAGTTCATCCTTTCCCCCCCAAAGGAAACAGAAAAGCAGTGTGTTTTGATGGTGGTGGTTGTTTTTCTAAGTGGGAAAACTAATAATAAAAATAATGCTCAGACAAAAAAGCCAAAAGGTAGGAATACAACATTTATGTGTCCAAAATTGTAAAAAAAAAAAAAAAGCTTTCTCTATTATTGTTTTACTACATCAGAATGTGATTTCATTTGGAAGGAGAGGCAGGAAGCCACTTTTCTGTTTCTGTCATTTTGTGCACCAAGGGATGAGATGGGTACTTGACACATTTCATGAAGTTTGACCAGAGCAGGATGTGTGTGAGAGGGGGTGTGTGTGTGTGTGTGTGTATGCAGTGTCCATTTGAAGCTTGTCTGTGAACTTTGCATGAACCGCCAGAAATAATGTAGTGTGATGACAAGCCAGTTATACCTTCCACTAAATTTGCTGTCTGGAATGAACTGAAATAGTGTTTGGTTTGTGTAATTACGTCCATCTATCTTTATATTCCAGCGGCATATCGCAAATTGAAAATACTAAAAATTGACTGTTGGTTCTGATATTTAATGATTGCCAAAGACAAGACGATGATTTATTGGTTACTTACCGATGTGACACATTTGCATCTTATTAGACAGAGATTACTATTCCTTAAAATGCGGACGAGGCCTGATCATGTCTGATGGATTGATTTGATTTGCAAATGTAATCAAACTAATAAGAGGGAAAAAATGAGCAATAATGCCTTGTTTTTCAACTGGCAATCACTCCCCTGCCAACAACGCTGATATCCCTGACTAAGCAGCCTTCAAACAGTCTTCCTGTCTCCTCAAATAAACAAAGAGAGGCAAAGAGGCTGATAAGAGGATAACAAGCCAAGTACGGATGTACCATGGAGCAGACACTTTAGAATGGTACAGATACATTAAAATACTGGTATTTGGAACACCATGGGATTTACTGCAAATACCACTATCTTTTTCTTTTTTTTAACTTGAGCAATAAAATGTAGAAGTAAATTGCAATTCTAATTTAGGTTACTCCCAAGGGATACTATACTTTTCAATTGTCCCTATTTAACAGGGACAATTTCTTATCATTTTCTCCTCTCTTTTTTCTGTTTTAGTTTAAACGTCTGGGAGACATCACTGTCTCTGTTTTTTTTGCCTTTTCTTGATTCCTTGTGAATTGTTAGAATTGTCATTCTTCACAGTTCAGATCCCTTCCTAGGGTTTACAGATGTTAAAATTTTGAGGGAAGGATGCATTTTAAAATGCACACACAGGAAATTTAGTAAATGCACACTCATGAAAATTAAAACGCCTTGGAGTGCACAGGCTGTCATTTCACATACTGGTGAGGCTAATTTTGAAAGGTTGATAATAGGAGCTTGTAGGAGAATTGTTTTTGTTGGGTTTTTCTAGTATGCCTTTAATCTAAGAGTGGGGAGGCTTCCTGGCTTTGTACAGGACAGACTTCTGGACAGTAAAAAAATTCAGCAACCTAAGAAAGTCTTCAGTTCAGAGAGTAATCCTTGATAAGAGAAGGGATCTGAAAATCAAATTCTTCTGTAAAGTATTGGAGGACATGTGATACTCTTTGCTAAGGGACAAAGCCCCCTCCTGCGGAGAATTCAAATGTAATGGCAAACTCTGCCACGTCAATATTCTCCCATCACAAATTAAGATAAGGGTTGAAAGAGAGTAAAGGTAAAGGGACCCCTGACCATTAGGTCCAGTCATGGCCGACTCTGGGGTTGCGGCGCTCATCTCACTTTATCGGCCGAGGGAGCCGGTGTACAGCTTCTGGGTCATGTGGCCAGCATGACTAACCCACTTCCGGTGAACCAGAGCAGCGCACGGAAACGCTGTTTACCTTCCCGCCGGAGCGGTACCAATTTATCTACTAGCAGTTTGATGTGCTTTCAAACTGCCAGGTTGGCAGGAGCAGGGACCGAGCAACGGGAGCTCACCCCGTCACGGGGATTTGAACCGCCGACCTTCTGATCGGCAAGTCCTAGGCTCTGTGGTTTAACCCACAAGGCCTTATTTCTGCTTGTGAAGGGGGTAACTGGCTGCCGGACAAGCCTTGGTATTGCCTGCCCCACTGCTGAAGTGGAAATAAGAGTCAGGACTATCAGACTATCATATCCTACCAAGATCATTGAAATTGAAGTTAATAAAGGAAGGAAATTAAACACTATACATCCTCAGAACTGTCATTTCCACATCTGCAGATGGACAAGCTATTGATAGCAGCCAATCATGCTGGATCTCTCCCCACACTCCCCCAATATTTGCAAGCAAGAGGATATTTGCAATATTTGCAAGCAATATTTGCAAGCAAGAGGAGGGTTTGTGATTTCCTCCTCTTCACTCCCTTTGTCTTTGTTTGCAAAAGGGTCCTAGAATGATTGGGGATTTCCAAGTACTCTTTGGCACAATCACAAAAGCACTCAAGAAATACTTGGGGGAGATGCTGCTTTGGCAGCATGTTTGAAGCAACAACTTCCACATGCAAGAGATACTGTAGCAACTTCTGCTGAGGCATTTTTGTATTCTGAAATCTTTATCTGTTTGCATGGATTAAGCTTGTCAGCTTTTGCAGACCCTTGAAGTGCCCCTATTTTCCACGGATGTTTCTTATTTGATCCTGGAATGCCCCACTTTTCCTTAGGATGTCCCTATTTTCATTGGAGAAATGTTGGAGGGTATGGACTTATCCGACCCCAAGCCATCTGAAGGCAATCCTGTATAGGGAAGTTTTTTTAATGTTTAATGTTTTATTATGTTTTTATATGCGTTGGAAGCTGCCTAGAATGGCTGGGGCAACCTAGTAAAATGTGTGGAGTATAAAAAGTAAAATAATCATTATGGGATGGGATGTCCCTATTTTCATCGGAGAAATGTTGGAGGGTCTGTGCCTTTAACAACTGCATGGAAGCTGAAATTAATGCGACAAAATTGGGTAGGCTGGAGGAAAGTTATGCCAAAAATTCTTCTTGAAATATTTTGTCTGTCAGACATAGAAGTTAAAAACACAAAATCTCTGCTAGAAGAAAGTTGGCAAAACCAGACTAGATCAAGACACCAATTTATAATTTTAATTAAGAAAATACAATGGCATTAGATAAAAATAAAACTCAACAATTTTATCTATTATCATTATTAAAATTTGTATACCACCTTTCATTCATAGGTCTCAAGGCGGTTCACGACATAAAACGTATATATTATTATGAGAAACTAGAATTTAAACAACTCTTCACCAATCTGGAGCAATTTCGATGTTTTGCACTGTAACTCCCATAAGACACTGCCAGTGTCTAAAACATCAGGAGGGAACCAAGGTGTCAAAGGCTGGTTTCAATGTACACTTCCTTTTATTCTCAACATTTCCCTGGCATTTTAATATGTTTTGTACTTTAAAGTTCTATTTCTCAGCTGGTAGCTTTCCCCCTTAAACTTATTTTATTTAAGAGGGAGTCATCTTACCCTGTGTATTGAACTATTTATTAATTTATCTGCTTACAACAAGTCCTAAACCTCTCTAGAATAAATTAATTTTTTCCCCAGCAAAGTTTGCAATGAAATATATTCCAAGAGTGGCTCCTCTGTACACTCCTCAAATTAGTTGCTTAACTAAATTTGTTATACATTATAAAATCGCAGAACTGTAGAATTGGAAAGGACCTGAGGATAATCTAGTCCAACCCTCTGAAATGCAGGAATATAGGGATCAAACCTGCAACCTTGGTGTTATCAGCACCATGCTCTAACCAACTGAGCTATCCATGTTGTTATGTTGCATATTTAACCCACAAAGTATGCATGTATAGTATACATGGATTATATGTCAGTTTCTTCAAGAAAGTGGTTCTTTTTTTTATAGTGATTTTTAAATTACTCAAACCATAAAGCATGATTTGCCAATCTTAAATGACACTGGCAGGAAGATGATTGTAACTAAATAAGTAAGCACTGCTGCTGATGTTCAATATAATCATTCTTATGTGGAGCACAGCCTAAAATTAGATTTAACATTAGAAACAGGACCCAAAAGATACAAAAAGAAGTTTTTTTAAAAATCCAAACACACACTTTCAAGAGCATAGCTTGCCATTAACACCCAGACATTCCTTTTGCTGCACTTCCCTGTACCAACACAGGACATGTGTCCTGCTGGAAACGTGCTGATGGCTTGCGGAGACCTTGCAATTCAAGTAATTAATCCTATTCCAATCTAGGTTAAGCAGGTGGAGAGCCTGCAGCGTTCAGAGAGAAAGTAGAAGCTCTTTAAAGTATTTAACTGGGCACAGCTTAGTCCAGAAAACTAGACTGGTCCATTCCGCTGACCTAGTCATGCAGGTAAAGACCTGTCTGTTCTCAAATCAGTGTAATCAAATATTTGTCCCTTCCTCTCCCCTCCCCTCGGCCTTCTGTAATACACAGCACCAACACCATGTGGCATTAAGACTAACCTCTTGTCCTCCACCCACTTCTGTTAGAGAGCAGGATGATTAGCTGTGACCTGGTTAGTTTTACAAGTAACTAGACAGAACTGCAGTTAACTTAAGGTAAGGGTGGTACATTTGTTTCAGCTTTCCACGCTGAACAGAGAAGTTTGATTCATTCTGTGGCACATAATGCTAATATTAAGACAACAGTTTTTCTCCTCTAAGCACTCAAAATGAGCCTTCATTATCTCAGTAAACCTTACAAGAACCCGATGAAGTAGGTTACTTCCATAGTCATAATGCTAATACTGGTGGAAAGACAGGTTAGACTGAAAGATGGGGGCTTATCTAATATGACCTTTGAATTAATGGTTTTTGGGATTTGAACCAGGAAGATTTGAACTCACAGTCACACTCTTAACCATCAGACAAACAGTAGTCTGATTTCACCCCCAGAGGCTCACTCTATCGTCTCTCAAGACAGACACATGCCAACAAAAGTAGCATCCAAAACACCTTCAGAACACTGTTGTCGAGTCAGCCCCTGCCCAGCTTCTGCCCACAGTTCTCCTGCGGCACCTCCTCTGGCAGTATACGTTTCTAGAATAGTGGTGCTCACATCCTCTGCTGCCATGCTAATGCAATGCCCTTGGTTGGCTTGTAATGCTGACACAACAGATAACGAACCTGCATTGGCAGAGTGGTTGCATTTAGTCGTTTGCTAAACACAGATTTTCTGGCAAAGGGTCTGAAAGGATTGGGCCTTTAATGTTCTGTTTGGAAAGATCTCCCCTCCTTGAGTTGAATTCACTTAAGATAGGACTGAGCGTAATTCACCCTCCTTAGGTTTCCTTCACTTACACAGAATTGACCCTCTTTGATCTATTTAGTGTACAATGTAAGTTGTTTGGGAAATGAAGCCCCTGAAAGATTATTCCAGCAATTTAAATTGGTGTTTTATAGCACTCTCCTAATTAGAAGTCATTTAAGAGGGCTGAAAATTGCACTAAATTATGTGGGAAACAGCATGATTTTAAGGAAATAATACGTCTGTAAATGCCTGGGATGCCCTGCTACGTCTTGTGTGGCACTCCAGATGCTCTCCCATTTGCAAAGTTCCACCACTGCTTGAGTCTTAGGTCAATTTTGAGGTCAGCCACCGCAGCAGCGGCCTATTAGATTTCTTACAAATGAAGAAAAAGAAGAGCATAGTAACATGAAAATAAGGAAATAGGATGCACTTTATATTCTCTTTCTTTTGCTAATAAGGTTGCTTCTTGTGTTAAGAATGAGCTTGCCGTACAACTCTGCTAACCTAGCAAAGTACAAGTAGTCCTGTAAACACTGGGATCTCATCCCTGACAGAGCAAGCTCAAACTGAACTGGTGTACTCAGAAAGAGGTCTGATTTAAATCAGTGATACCCAATCCTGAGTAAAATCATTAAGGATGGCAGTATTATGGTGAGTGAGTCTCTTACAGATCACACCCTTAAGATGAGGCATGTAATTGGATTTGATTGGATTCTGTATTCAATTGGGCTTTGCATAGAAATGACACACATCTTCTATTATCATTTGCACTGCTTGGTCTCTTGGCTTCACTTGGTAAAAATAAAAATGTGTATAGCTATGTACTTGGATGACTTTGTTAGAGGATTTGTCACTTGAATGGATGACTGGACACACACACACACACACACACACACACACACACACACACACTGAATGGTTTGTGATCCAGGTATATAAAGGAAACTCCCATGGAGTTTGTCAGTGACAACCCTTCTCTGATGCTCATGACATCAGTTGCAAGGTGGGTCGTTCCTGTGTCCAGGAAATAGGTCAACTGCCAATTCTGGATGGGGTAACATTCCCTATGAAGAAGCAGGTAGCATTCGGGGTGTATGTGTGCTCCTTAATCCATCACTGGGTGGCACAAGAGATTTCTGTTTCCAGGAGTGCCTTTTACCACCTCTGTCACCATTCCTGGACCAAGACAGTGTGACCACAGCAGGGCATGCAAGGATTGCTAACTGTAACACACTTTATGTGAGGCCACCTTTGTATCTGGTCTGGAAGCATCAACTAGTGTAGAATGCAGCAGCCTGACTGCTCACACAAGAGGGGTTCCTAGCAATATGTTATCCCACTGCTGAAAAAGCTACACTGGTTGCTGATTTGCAACAGGGCCAGGTTCAAGTTAATTGTGTTAATTCACAAACCCTAAATAACTTAGGCCCAAAGCAGTTCAAAGTCTGATCCCTTATACTCTACCTAGGTCAGTTTGATCCTCTGATGAAACACTTCTGGTGGTTCCCCATGTCCCTGAGGTTTGACTGGCCCTTACTAGGAAGTGAGCCTTTTGTGTGACAGGCCTTCCCTGTGCAGTGTCCATCTAGCAAATGTCTGGCAGGAACCATCTCTCCCTCCCTTCACATTTCTTCGTAAAACTTTTTTGTTTAGACAAGCCTCTACAACATGATTTTTTAAAATTACAGTAAGTATTTATGGATGTTTTAAATGATAGTTTTATGGAAATCTTTGTTTAATCTTTTTCTTATGGTGTATACCGCCTTGCTACATTTGTATGGAAGTACAGATTATAAATTCATAAATAAAAAATTAATCACTTGATGACAGGAACATCAAGCAATAACGGGTATGCCCAAATCTGCCATTTCAGCACCACACACAGTGCTTTCATATCACCACAAACCCGATTGTTCAAAGTCGCTTCATGTAGTAAAGCTGCGGGTGATAAGTGTACAGTAGTCAAGTTTAGAGACATTGCATGCCTGAACCACCCTTATGTCATTTAACTTTGATGCCATCAAAACCATTAAGAGTGATTCAATTAAAATGCTAAATATTTAGGGCTGGATACAGAGAAGAGTGAGCATAGCTCCAACTGCACAACAGGGATTCCCTGGATCCAGTGGGTTGGTGGATCATATGGAGTGGTATGGACTGGGGTTTCTGAAGCTGGAGTAATTTTATGGGGCTATCTTGCAAATGTAGAAATGATTTTCCATTTGCACAACACATACCTGGATCAAAGTTTTAAAATTACTATGAAACATAGGAGTATAAGAAGCTGCCTTATACTGAATCAGACTATTGGACAATCTAGCTTAGTATTATCTACATTGACTGACATCAGTTCTCTAGGATTTCAGGCAGGGAGTCTCTCCCAGCCTTACCTGGAGACGCCGAGGATTAAACCAGGGACTTTCTGCATGCAAGGCAGATGCTCTGTCATTGAGCCATACCCTTCCCCGTAGCCAGTGTCTAGCCTTAAAGTTTTATTTAATGTAAGGCAGGGGTCAGCAAACTTTTTCAGCAGGTGGCTGGTCCACTGTCCCTCAGACCTTGTGGCAGGCCGGCCTATATTTTGAAAAAAAAATATATGAACGAATTCCTATGCCCCACAAATAACCCAGAGATGCATTTTAAATAAAATCACACATGCTACTCATGTAAAAACACTAGGCAGGCCCCACAAATAACCCAGAGATGCATTTTAAATAAAAGGACGCATTCTACTCTTGTAAAAACACGCTGATTCCCGGAACACCCGAGGGCCGGATTTAGAAGGCAATTGGGCCAGATCTGGCCCCCAGGCCTTAGTTTGCCTACCCATGATGTAAGGTCTAGTTTAAAGAAAAAATGGAGCTTAGTATAGTTACCTGTTCCAACTTGGTCCTATATTACTTACAATTACTACATTACATCATATCTACAATTCTTGGGCAAATAAATAAAATGTAATTATTCCAAAAATTATACCCAGATGCTTTCACCACTGGCAATCAGAGCTAGATGAATGACGGCTTTGTGTGCAAAATGTGCCAATCCAAAATACATCTAGTTTCAGCAAACAACTTTTTCCTGTTTAAATGTTTATGTTTTTAAGTTAGCCAATAATATTCTGCTCCCCACAAAAAAAGAAACCTGTCTCTTCTATGCTTCAAGTACCCAGCTGCCACACAATTTATATCTCTTTCCTTTCCTCTTTGTTTTTCAGCCATTTTCCCTGAATGTCAAAGTCAATTTAGTGCATTTCACTTTGCTGAATAAATCAGAGGCGAAATCCTTGCTAAAAGTGAAAATTTGATTTGCTAAAAGGAGCTTAGGGCAACTATTAATCAATATATCCAGAGTGTCAAAGCTAAGGCCATGATAGGCATGCATTCATTTGGAGATTGGTTGAGGCAGATAAAGGAGGGGGATGTAGTGCAATCACCAGTTTGTGTGTATGAGAGAGAGCATGGACTCACAGATGTGGGTGGTTTGGGGAAAAGATAAGAGAAAGTGTTGACTTCAAAGGAGGGGGGAAACACCAACACCACCACAACAGTACATATAAGAAACTCTGGAGGCAAACAAGTCTTTTACAAAGAATATGCGAGTCTCATTCTAACAGTTGAACATTACTGAAAGATTTGAATGTTTTAACTTACAAATCCATCAATAACATTATTTTACACAATCAGATTTCTGATTGGCTACGAGTCCTGGAAGACCTGCTCCTTGCCTTGAAGTCCATTTTTACCTGGCCTGGGAGGGCAGGGCCCTGACTGACTCCAGCTACAAAAGCTGAGGCTGGGTTGGGGTACTGTTTGGGTATTGGTGGGGTTATTATTGCCCTATTTTTAAAAAAATGTTCAAAATTGTTTTTAACTGCTTTTAAACTTGTGAGTTTCTAAATTTGGGGGTTTTGTTGTTTCTTTAAATCAAAGGATGTTAAATGTGCCTAGGAAGAGAGGATTGCAGGTTCTGAGCAAGGGGAAGTATGGGGTGGGGCAGGCTGGGTACGGGGCACAGGCAGTTAGTGACTGTGCCATGTACCAACCCCTCCTCCAATCTGGGGAACTGTGGTTGTCCTATCAGCCAGTCCCCAGGTCTGTGGATGCTGTTGCTAAATGCCAGGTAAGCTCTGAATAAGACCTTCATCATACATGATCTGATTAAGGATGAGAAGGGCAATCTGCTCTGTATCACTGAGAACTAGGTGGGTGAGCAGGGTGGAGTTGGTCTCACCCAGCTGTGCCCATTTGGGTACATGGTTCAGCACCAGGGCAGACTGTGAAGGTTGAAGAGGGTAGATTGCTGTTGTCTATAGAAATTTTCTCTCTCTCCAGGCTTTCTGCCCAGTTGTGGGGAATCTAGAGTGTGTTTTCCTAGCATTGGGCAATCGGAACAGATTAGGGATTCTGCTGGTTTACTGCTGGCCTCATAACGCAGCAGTCTCCCTCTTGTCTCAAAGGTGGTTTTGAGGACTCCCAGACTGATGATTCTGGGGGACTTCAACTTCCATACTAATGAGTGTGGGGGTCGGGAATGTAATACCCATGTAAATCATTGCCTATACTTTGTTGCCTCCTGCAGAGCTTTCCCAGGTAGTGAGGAGCCTTTTGTACAGTTTGGCCTGAAGGAGGTGGTGGAACCAAAGTTCGCTTGCTGTGACTTGTTTGTAACACAATTTTGAGGGTAAATGTTTGCATTCACCAGGCTATTGACCTGGTTGAACCAGGGAGTTGATTAATGACTCCCTGCATGAGGGGGTGGTCCTTGTTTGCTTGAAGAAACCACCCTCCCTGGATTCAGAAAATCTAACTATCATCCAGTTGCCAATCTCCCCTTCTTGGACAAGGTTCTTGAGCAGGTGGTTGTAGACAAAATCCAGGCGTTCTTGGAGGAAACAGTTTTTCTATATCCATTTCAATCAGGGCTTAGGCCCGGTTTTGGCACAGAAACTGCTTTGGTCACCCTATATGATGACTCTGTCAGCAGAAAGAAAGGGGAAATGTGTCTCCTGTTAATTCTCCTTGACCACGGTATCATTCTAGAGTGGCTGTCCTACTTAGGAGTGGGTGGCACCACTTTGTGGTGGCTCTGGTCCTCCTTGGATGGTCATTTCCAGAGGGTGATGGTGTGGGGAGTCTTCTTTGGCCTCTGGAGCCTTCAACCGGGAGGTTCGATTTTATCCCTTATGCTGTTTAACAGCTAAGTGGGGCCATCCAGAATTTTCAAATACATTGTCAGCAATATGCTGATGACACACTGTTTTAATTCTCCTCTATATCTGTAGATGTGGCAGTGGATGTGCTGTACTATTGTTTTGCTTCGGTAATGGGTGAGAGCCAACAAACTGAAGCTCAATCCAGATAAGACTGAGGCACTGTTAAGTGAGTCGTACCCTAGACAGGGTGGATGGAAGGCTACTTGCTCTTGATGGGGTTGCACTCCCTCTGAAGGAGCAGGCATGTAGCTTGGGTGTACTTCAGGATCATTTGCTGTTGCTTGAGGCTCAGTGGCCTCAGTGGTGCAGAGTGCCTTCCATCAGCTTTGGCTGGTGGCCCAGCTGCAGCCTTAGCTGGACAGGGATAGCCTAACGTCTGTCATCAATGCTCAGGTAACCTCTAGGTTAGATTACTATAACATGTTATACATAGGAATGCGTCTTAAGAAATTTCAGCTAGTGCAGAATTCAGTGGCCAGGTGTTCACTAAAGGAAGACGGGTTGAGTACATTACTTCAATCCTGGCCCGACTGCATTGGCTGCCAATTAGTTCTTTGGGCCCAAATCAAAGTGCTGGTTTTGACCTATAAAGCCTTAAATGGCTCAGAACTGCAATAGCTCAAAGACCACCTCTCCCGATATGAACTGATATAGACCCTGCAATCATCATCTGAGGTCTTTCTTTGTGTGCCTCCTCCACAAGAGGTCTGGTTGCCAAACGAGAACGGGCCTTTTCTGTGGTGACTCTCCATCTGTGGAATGCACTCCCCAGAGCGGCTCGCTTGACACCTTCACTACATATCTTTAAGCGCCAGGTGAAAACATTTCCCTATAACCAGGCCTTGGATTCATTGAAAAAAATCTGGTAACCTTAATCTAGGAATACCCCCAAACTATGTACCTGCTCTGTCAGAGGGAGTGTGACTCCATCCAGAACAACTTGGCTATTTTCTAGCCATGGTAACAACCAAACCAAAGAGCCTCCACTTCCCCTGCCTATCGAGAGCAAGCAGGTGCCTTCACTGCATTCTTTTTGGCACCTGCTAAAAACATTCTTGTTAAGCAAGCCTACCCAGATGTGAATTTTAACCTGTTGATGTGAATTTTAACCTGTTTTGGTATTTTAACTTTTTGTATGTTTTAAACTATTGTTGTGAATCTTTTCTTGATAAATTTATTGTTTCATCTTTTTGAGAACCGCTTTGAGGTTTGTTTGTTTTTACAATCAAGTGGTGTAAGAAGTTTATGAAATAACAACATTTAAATACAGCTTATTGGCCCTCATCTAATCCACCGCTGTGTTCACATCAGCAAACGGATGAAAACTTCCTCTCAATGTTCTAATGACCACTCCCAACTACAATCTTATTTTCTCCCTGGTGCTTTTTCCAGGTGTCCCTCTATAACTTCTCTTTTGTGGGGTCACAAGCATACAAATATGTTCTTTCAAGATAGCTTACCTGCTTCCTTGCAGGTACACAAATGAAACTCACTGTACCTAGTATGTCAGATTGTAAAATATGCTATGCAAATTTCTGGAGGGATATCTGTGTTTGTGTCTTTTGCAGAAAAATCAAAGAATTGCAAAGAATAAAATCATTTTGTGGCACATTAAGGGTTTTTTAAAAAACAAAAAACAAAAACCCCTATAATCCACATCTTTAAAATGCCACAATACTTTGAACAACTTATTTTTCAACTTTATGTCTCAATAGTGGTTGCTGTCTTTCAATTAATTATAAATCTCTCTCTATATATTTAGTACCTCTTTGGGCAACCTAAATGTACCAGCAGGCAATGCTAGACAAGTAATAATTGCATAATAGGTAAATCTGAAAGCACTTGATGGCAATTGGTTTTATTTTACAACATAAAAAGGTGGGTTTTTTGTTTTGTTTTTTGGAAGAATAATCCAGATTCAATGTTTTTGTACAAATTAAAATTAATTTTAAGTGTAAAACATTGCAAGGACTTTGGTCTAACTTGATGAGTTTTGTGTCTGCAAAACGACAGAGAACATTTTGTCTCTTAAGCTTCCTGTTATGCACATTTAAAGAGCTTAATGTTTCCTGCTTCCACTTAGTAAAAGGAGAGCATTGCGCATTTTTGCAGAATGCCAATGAGACAGTTTCATTACAGAAACAATGCCTAAGTGACTTTGAAAATGTGGTCAGACATCAGCAGAATCTCATCTCATGGATAAAAAATGGGCTTTATACTTTTAAGATGTCCGAAAGCAAAACTTACCATGTTCAAAATGCAACACACAACAAAACTAACATACACTTTCAGTATCTAAGTTACCGTAAGTTCTGTACATCTTACTCACAGATTTATCTACTAATGTAAGCATTGTCTCATTGGAAACAACACAGCCTTCCTAAATACCTATAGTATTTTACTAACAAAGTTACAGTACATAGGAATATTTTAATCTGACACAAAGAACAACAATAGATCTGACTGCTAGGCTGATAATCTTCTTATCACACCCTGTGAAACCTAGCTCTAATATTTGACAGTGTGAGCTTCCATTACTCGGCAACCCATTCTATAAAGGCCAACAATGGAGAAAGAATGAAGTGGAGTGTGGAAGAACCTCCATATCTACATAAAAGAGATTAGAGGCGACAGCGTTCCATTTTACAGCTCAATCATATTGTGTTAGCATGCGCTTATCCGAGCGCGGATGAAATTGAAAGAGAAATAAAAAAGAGTCAGGCAGATAGGAACCAGAAAAGCGAGGCATGAGCAATTTCCAAGGATATAAAAGGATGCTAATGGTGGGGCCCTGTCATTCTTAAAAAGGGCTATTAGGGCACCATCATCTGTTCTTGTGCCTTTACGCTCCTGTAACTAAAGTCAAGAATTTCCTAATACCATTGTGATCATTTTCTTCTACAGATAAGATGTGGTCATGTTTCACAACAACACTTTTCATTTGTTTGATTTATTAATGCAAGTAGACTAATTCTATTTACTGATAAAGCCTTTCAATCCATATATAAATGTATGTGTGTGTTTCCTTTCTGGAAAAGGTATGTTTCTGCTCAGTTCTGTATCTTTTTGTTCACTAGAAAAAAGCTAGAGCAGCACAGTAGTATCAATGGAATTTAAGTGGGCACCAGAAAATTGATAATCATTCAAGGGATTGATTCAAAATTTTAAGAAATTACTCCAAAATTGAGAAATGAGAGGAAATGGTGACAGAATACAGAATAAAGAATAAAGCAGTGTTTCTTCTATTTTTTTTAAAAAATCAAATTTTCTTGATTTGCTTTAAAATTAAATTTATCTGCATGAGAAAATTGATCAATTTTTAGATAAAACACCAGATTGAATAAGCTTCTAATATGCTTTGGACATTTACTGGTTCCAAATTATGCGCAGAAAAATCTCCGTAGACTGCAATCCTATACCCATTTATCTGGGAGTCAGCTCCACTAAACTCAATGGGACTCACTTTTGAATAGACATGTATAGAACCATGTGTTACAAATTCTATACCTTTAGAAACGAAGTTTTAAGGAACTATAGGAGAGCCATGATGGCAAAGTCAAACATGATGACTGCCATTAACATAAATTGCTGTAGCAGTACTGCCCTCTTCTACTTTTCAGTACCAACACACAGAAAGGGAAAATGGAAAGCTGTCATTAAAGCATTAAAGGAGGTGAAGATGCACACATTTTGGCAAAGTTATCCTTTTCCTGAATAATAAGATGGTTGGAACTAATTTTATTTTATTTGTAATAACCTGGAGAATTATTCTGAAGTGATCACGTCTACATTTGCTTAAATGACTCCATAAAGGACATTAAGATAAATAAATAATAACTATACTATGTTTTTTAAAAATATTATCTATATTTATTTTATTAATTTAGAAAATATGTATCCTGCCTCTTGGTTACAAGATCTCCCACAATGGCAATGTATGCAATGCAATGTATGCAATAAAATATGCTGGTACCCAAAGTTTCAATAAAATACATAAATCAAGTTACAATGTAGATACTCAAATTCTACATCATTAAAAATTGAAGTAACCACGTTGAGAGCACTGGTTTTTGCATCTTGCCCTTATGCGTTCAGTATTTTGGTGACTTACTTCCAACCAATAAGTGAAAATTTTAACAAACTTTGCATTCAAAAAGGGCTACCAGAAGGTTCTGTACTCAATTCAATCTCTTATCTCCTTCTAGCCAAGTGAACACCAGTATGTATATTTAGCTAATAGGTTTAATATACCACCATAAGCCAGGTTTTGAATTTTCCTCTGACCATGGGCCTGCTGTTGAAGTATTCCTCAATAGCTCACAACTGGTTCAGATTCCTGGTCTGTAATTTAAAATGCCAGTCTTTAAGCATCCAACAGCTTTCGCTGCTAACTGAGGGAATGAACCATTGTTTTCTCTCCCTCTAGATTGCCTGGTTTCTTCCATACCCACAAGCAAACCTATGTCATGTATTTGCAACACAAATCAAACTGATAAAATATATTTGGCAATCACCATGATGCGTTATTGACCGACTTCTAGGGCAAATGCCCCCATATTGGTAAGACTGATGTAGGCATTGTCCAGAGATGAAACTCAAACTCACCTATTTAACTAGCTTTGACTTAATCTGGGGTGCTTTATTAGCAACCAGTGTAAGACAAAGTAGCTAGTATAATACAGAGTGATGTTTAAATTAGTTTACAATTTGCTTGGGCTCATCTAGACCTGCTCTGAACAAAGCCATTCAGAAATGTCAGCTGTGTTCCTAACCACTGTAACAAATTGTTGCCTGAACGCTGCACACCTAATGACTTCAAATTAGCTTCACTGCGATATTGCCTGACAGTTCGTTACGACTGTTAGTAACATAGCTGGCGTATCATGACCAATAAATTGGTTTCAGTGTGGGCTGGGAAAGGGACTTCCATCAATTTGATTAAAGAAATTACTGTAGCATTCAAAGCATAAAGACAAACTAGTTTAAGGAGACAGAAATAAGTTAACTGTACCAGAAAAACATTGCTCATGATTCAAAAGCTCGTTTATAAGCCATTTGTGATGCAAACTCTGAACAACTAAATTTCTTCTGTGAAGAAAATGCGGAGCGCTTCAGAACGTGTGTTACTGTCCTCCTTTCTAAGCAAATTATGATTTAGATGTGTATTGATAGTTGTTTATTATTTGGTTTTGAGAAGTAATTAGAATCATTCAGGATTGTGCCTTGCATTGTTCAAATTCACTGGAAGAGACAGTGCCTGATCCAAAGTGTTAAGCTAGCATTAAGGAGAGCAGTAAAAAAAAAAAGTCTCAGAAGCTATTTTATGTTCTTTGTCAAATCCTCTTGAAATCTTCACAACTCATGTGGCTACTCTGAAACAGTTAGGCCTATCCACACACTGGAGGGGGGTAAGCATCTGTGCACATATTCTTAGCAAAGTGAATAACAATGCCAAATAAGCAGGCACTGTGCGTATTTCTCGTCTGAATGCCCAATCCAACAGCCTGTGGAGAATAGCCCTCAGTTCCTCAAACCAAGGAGCTGATCATGGTGTCACAAATCATCTCCTAGGTTGCTACAGGGATTACAGAAGGAGGAGAACCATGTGTGCCACCTTAAACTCCTTGGCCAAAAAGGTGGGATATGAACACAATAAATAAATAAATTGCTGCTTCACTCCTGGTAGCAAGATGTATTGGGCCAACCCTGAAGACAAGGAATGTTGTTAAAGGAGGAAGTGCTAAATATTTATTTGAAAAAAATCAAAGCATTGGTTGCAGATCATACTGGTCATGTAATCTAGAACTGTTATGTTGTCTGCAGACATTAAGGTACACCTGTACTCATGGTTCATGGCTGCCTACAGTGTCAGCTGCTTTAGGACACAGGTGTGCCAACACAAATTCAAAGCAAGTGAAATGGGGTAGGTGTGGGAAGGTGCGCGTGTGGCAGAAGGCACAATTCCACTGAACCTTAAACTGAAAGCTTAAGTTGTTTGATATGTACAGACTCCTTCCAAAATGTTATTTCCAGTTACTGTTGCCTGAGGCAAGACGTATAAGCAAAAGACAAAATTCTCTTGTTTATTTTCTGTGGAATGTGGGCAGCATGTGGAAATATTAAACCAACACAGTTTTCACACAAGTGCTTTATGACCATTAAGACTTTGTTGGATGTGCATGTCACAAAGGATTTTAACCTACATGCTTTGCTAAGGTAGAACCAGAAGAAATAAAACCCTGTCCGCAGGGGTGCAATTCACAGGGACCAAGGTGGGCCCAGCATATAATGCTAGTTTAAAGGAGAGGCAGCATAACTAGTCATTATTACCTTGTGGTCTCCGCATTTAATGTCCCACATGTATTATTTTCTTATTTAACCTTTTATGTAATGGTTTTTAACAGACTGAAATCTCGTAAGATATACTTGTTTATAGATTCTGTACCTGGAATATGTTTAGCCCATCCAATGATGACCACCAGCTCTCTGTCTGCCAGGTCACAAAGAGTGGTGAGGGCCTTGATGTCACTGTCTGGCACAGTGGGGTCGGGCATGGCATAGATCTTCTCTGGTTCAGCCACCAGCAAATGAGAGACAATCTTGTTATCTGTGAATATAGATCAGAACATATGTTAATACTAATCAGTGTATTTTCCATGACTCCACTTAAGAATCTAGTCCAACTCCCTGCAACACAGGAATCTTTCACCCAACATATGGCTCGAACCCACGACCCTGAGATTATGAGTCTCATGCTCTACCAACTGAGCTATCCACAAATATTAAGTTTTGGCCTGTATAACATTTGCTATGTCACTGGTAGTCTGGGGATATAGCCCCTATCTACCAGAATTGGTGGGAATGTTATTTACTTCAATGGGATCAGGTGTGAACACATAAATCTATATATACCACTCATGAGACCCAGTGTGAGGTTGTGAAGCATAGGATGGGAGAAACCAAGGTTCAAATTGTCACTGGGTGAAGTTCAAGTGTTTTCAGAAACTGCATTCAACGGCTATAAAACCTGAGGAAATTCATTCTAAGATTTTTCTTTAAATGTTCTATTGTATAATTTATCCGGGAGTTCTTATCTATTTCTGTCTCTAGTCTTTTACAAACAGGTATGTCACAAATTTAAAAAATGTCAGTTCCTCATAAACCAAACACAAGACACCACCTCAAGTATGTTTGTTTATTATTATTACAATGTAAAAGCGTCCTGTTCACAAGTGAATGGAGGAACTCTTAGACTGAAAGTTGATGTGGGACAGAGGGTGGAACAGAGATTGTTTCAACTGTTTGACCATTCTAGTTAATGTAGATTATGTATTCAAATCACAGAGGAGGGAAATTCAAAAGCTGATCTGGTATTACAGTACTTAGCAACAGACCTGGAGTCATATGCTCATTGTTTCATAAGAACTACTAAAGCTACACCAACAAACAAACAAAATCCCCCCCAACATTCTACTATTCTCAGACTAATTAATGGGTATTATTTATCTCATCTAAAGGTGACAGATAGCAGTTTTAGTATTTCTTGATAAACAGATTTCAGTGATGATATTAAACTGTTGGCTGCAGTGCACACACACACACACACACACACACACACACACTCCTCCATTAATTCACTGTTTTATTACCCATGGTTGCTTCCTATAACAAAATTATCAAAACAAACAAGTAAATATTTTCACAACTTTTCTTAAATATTTCTTTTCTTAAAGTCCAAGGTTTGTCTAGTATTCGTAATAAAATGTATGCAGACAGAGGAGATGTGAGTTGCTTGGATTTTGAAATCTAGTAACTATTTTAACAAATTTGTTGAAGTGTCAAAGACTCACCAAGTTAATTATTTAAAAAAAGCATGGATGAGAGCAGCATATTTAGGGGTGGGGTGGTAGAAAACGAAATATTCTCTATTTTTCCCTTAAACATTTCCCTTTGTGCAGTGATTCAGGATGCTGTACAGTTTAATTTAAGGTTCACAGAGTTTTCATACCCATTGTTCTGACAACATGACAAGACCTGTAGGCAGACCACTGGGTTGTGGTTAAAAGAAAGGAAATAATAAAAAAAAAGTGTGTGTTGTGAACATTTCCTAATCTCTATTATTTCGCTATGGGGGGAAAGCATTGTCAGTATTGAAAGTACAAATCCAGGGGCATTCTGAATGTGCTCAGGAAGCGCATCAGTTAGAATAGCCACAAGCACGGTTCCTAGGTAAATCTTATTTAACGTTTCCCTAATTAGAATCAATAAAACCCAATTTTCATTCCACTGCCTTTGTTGTGCTCAGACTATCTGTCAGAACCCAGAAAATCTCCCTGGCTACTTCTTTAGTCAAAGTGATTTCACTGTTTCACTCTTGACACTTGCTGGGACGGATGCAAAAGAACCAAAAAGAAGTTATGCTATATGTGTTTCTTACAGGATGAACTAAGAAAAATGACCAGGGAGCCATTAAATAAATATCTAAATAAAGGATTGCATGTGAGGACCGGAAGCTAGTTTATCTTGAGCAATAGAATCCTCTAAAATGTGTTTCATTAAATTCTTGCATGTTGTGTAATATCTCAATGATTTTGGCTAGGCACAGGGAAAACAATTCACTGAAAAGTTATACTACATATTTCCCTTTGAAATGAATGGGAGCTGTGAAAGAGCAGAGTAGTATTCTTGTACAGTGCCTGTTCATTTTAATGGGGCATTCCCAAGACGACTTACTGGTGGATTGCACCCTTCCAATTCCTCACATTTTCAGCATTAACCTATGTCTGTGATAAAAAGGCTTAATTGTGAGTGCATGTGCCGAGCTGTCAGCAATTCAACTCAATGGCACAATATAAAACAAATGAAAAGCTGGCAATCTGTGCATCCAGAAAATCTAAACCTCTAATGAAATTAAGCATTAGAGTTTATTGAATTTTATTGTATTATCAGAAAGTTTTTATTATAATGCGCAAAATCTGCTTAATGCAACCCTAGATTGTATTTACAGAGTGGTGGAACAGCTTATCCAGACTGTGTGGAACATGCCAGATTGGACAATTGAAGGTATAATCAGCATAATGTTTTTTGGAAAGGCAAAAGGAAACGATGCCATATGTTCACTTAAGCTTTAATTTTATGTAAAACTGGTTTCTTTTCCCTTTGACACAGCTAAAATGCCCTTTTGCTTACAGTTCAAACTCTGTTTATTTGCTTTCCAGGTCTCCATATGCTCATGCGTAATGCACACAGTAGTGTCCCCTACTGGGGAATGGGAGGTGAAAAACAACACAGTGCTTTTTTTTTTTTTACACAACCAGGTAAGTGCCATCAGGGTAATCCTTGGAGCCTTTTACTACTCTTGTCTAAAGTGAAGGCTTTTGTAGCCTGGAGGCTTCTGCCACTGCTTAGACTCCAAAACAGCTATTTTAAAAGTGACATACAAAAGAATTCACAAGTGCTGTTAGCTGCTAATTCTTGTTTTTGTAGACTACCCAACTTGTTTCTTCGAGAATTAGCAGCTTCTGCATGATTTGTACAAATGGCTTTATAGGCCTTTAGCTTATCAAACTGTATCTTGTTCTTTCTTTTAATATCAGCTGCATATGAGAACATTAACATCCTCCCTATGCATGTTGTAGGTGTAGCACTTTCCTGCTTTAATCTAATACTAGCTAGTAGTGTGTCAGCCTTCTATTGCTATAAATTAATGAGGCTCCTAATGTATTTTCATTGGGAGGTTGAGCAGTCAAACTCATTTAGTTAGTGAAAACTGCAAAAATCACTTTCTTGTAAAATCTGAGACTAGAAGCTTCAATGAACTAATGATCACAGCATGAGCTGTTTTATGTACCACTGAAAATAAAGATCACCTGTAAATGTAAAATTTGCACTGCATAAATTGTGCATTAGCAAGCTCTCACCCTTAAAAGAGTCTTTTCTTGACTCTTCAGAGAAAGGATACGGATGATATGAATAGTTTACAAAATCATCATTGATAAGGAACATAATGCATATGGTTCGTTTTGGATGCTTCTTGCTTTACTGGGATGCAACCTCAAGTATACGTACCAAGGAAAAAACCACCAACTGATTTACTTACATGGCTTTTTGGCTGGCTGAACTAGCTGAGGATTCAGGTATGGGCTATTTTCTGCATCTATTCTGCGCTTGTACTTCTGACGACCTCCACGTACTCTGTCTAGGCGCACTCCTGAAGGTGAGACAAAAAAAGAAAGGTGTGTTTAAAACATTTGGAAGAAAATATCTTATGGAATGATGAAACTTTCCAATAAAACAGTAAAAGTTCAAGATTGTTTGAAATCGAAAGAAGTGAAAGAAATGGGCACAGCATAAAATTCAACAACTTCAGCTTTACACAAATTCAAAAGTATTAGGAAATATTCCTGCTATTTCTGGTATTGAGGCATAAGTGCTTACATTTATACAGGTAAAACAGCACTACCCATATCAAATCGGTATGCTGGGGAAGCCCCAGTATTTCTAGAAGTACAGAAATCTGGAAATGGGGTGCTAAGAAAGAGAGGACTCGCTGCAGAATGTGTGCACTCAGTGATCATAAAATGCTGGCTAGTCACAGAAAGCCAGGTGGAAGCAGGAATGGAATGATGTGTCCTGCAGGAGTGCATGGCTAATTTTTTAGAACACTAAGCAATAAACTTCACACTGCAACATTTTGTTGCAAGCCCCACTTATATTCATAGGACCATTCTTACCATGAAATCAGCAATAAAATCAGTGCAATACAGCAAAACAAAACAATCACAATGAAACCAGCAATGAAGCAGCAGTTAAAATTAACAGGCAGAACTTTAAAGCCTGTAAGGATTTTTAAAAATATTTATCCGACACCAAAAAAATAACAGAGTGGGTGCCAGGCAAGCCTCCCTAGTGAGGAAGCACAATAATCAGGGTAAAGGTACCCCCTGCCCATACGGGCCAGTCGTGTCCGACTCTAGGGTTGTGCGCCCATCTCACTTAAGAGGCCGGGGGCCAGCACTGTCCGGAGACGCTTCCGGTCACGTGGCCAGTGTGACGAAGCTGCTCTGGCGAGCCAGCACCAGCGCAGCACACGGAAACGCCGTTTACCTTCCCGCTATAAAGCGGTACCTATTTATCTACTTGCACTTAGGAGTGCTTTCGAACTGCTAGGTGGGCAGGAGCTGGGACCGAGACGGGAGCTCACCCCGCCGCGGGGATTCGAACCGCCGACCATGCGATCGGCAAGCCCTAGGCGCTGAGGTTTTACCCACAGCGCCACCCGCGTCCCAATAATCAGGGTACCATCACTGAAAATGTTCTCTTCCTCTTTTCAGGTCAGATGTTGGACACCTAAAGGACAGTCTTCACCAATGATCTCAGGACATGGAGTATTAAGGGAGGGGCAGTACCTCTGTTGGAAGACATGTTGTGCTCCCTTTTGGGAATTTTCCATTCCACCTTTAGTTACAGACATGTTACATGTCACATGTCTATTTACATTCCAGCACTGTTTGCTGGTGTAAGCGGAATTTCCGCAGTGTTGTTTTGCTTTTGCTTTTCTCTCTCGGAAGAGATGGCAAAGAGAGACGACATGTTTCTTTGTCCTGATTTATGTTTAATAAATCCGTAGTTTGTTAGTATGTCTCCACAAGCCTCAAGCCTCTTTCATTGCGCAGTTTGCTCTGCTAAGTAAAGTGTGCCCATGTCAGCAGACTTGGGTCACTGATTTACGTCGCACCAGAGGTCGAGGGATCTTCACAGCGTGACGGCTGGAAGGAGACGATCTGGGTAGTTCATTCACCCTGGTCCCCACAATGCACTCAGCCCTCACCTGTGGCACCTAGAAGCTATCAGCATATGACAGTGGCCACATCCCAGGAAACAGCTTTGACTGGCCGACTAAACAAGGTGAGAGTACCCAATGGCTCTTAAACCCTTGGTGATTTAGGGACTTGCCTATCCCCTGCATGCAAAGACAGGCTCCAGCAGATTGAGCAGATGAGACTAATAGTGAGTCCAATGGCCAGGAAGGCTTTTTTTCTGCAGGTGCTGTTGAGGAAATGAGGGGCAGATGGTGCTCATTAACCAGTGGAGATAGCTCATCTAGGAGAAAGAAAAGTCTGATCTTAAATGTCTTCTGCCTACTCATTTCTGAAAAAGGACTAACAGTCAGGAAAACTGCACTGCTGAAAACCTTGTCTGGAGAGAGCTTTACAGACTGCAGCAAGCAGATGAAGCAATGGGCAGAGTAGAACACTAGCAAAAGCTGTACTCCCTGAAAAACATGGTCTCCAACACAGCAATTGACAGCATCCAGACTCTGCCTGTCTTGGAAGAGCTGGGTATTCCTCCTTCCCTTGATGAGCTGAAAAATGCCATCATCTTTCATGCATGTGGTTAAGCCCCAGGACAGGTCAGAATCCCAACAGTGCTGAAAGCCAGCCTCAATTCCTCCCTCATGACACACCTCTACGGCCTTCTCTTGCAGTGTTGGGAAGAGGGATCCATGCCACAAGATATGCACAACCCCAGCATTTGGAGCCTCCATAAGGACATAAGTGACTGTGATTATTCTAACAACTACCATGGAATCACCATGCTTAGTATTGCACCATGTTGTTCTCAACAGACTGCAGTTAATTGCTGACAGGGTCTATCCTGGGTCGCAATGCGGCTTTAGAGCTCAGAGGTCAACAGTCGACATGATTTTCTCACTGGACCAACTGCAGGAGAAAAGCCAAGAGCAGAGACACTCCTTGTAGATTTCCTTCATAGACCTGGTGAAGGCCTTTGACCTCATCAGCCGAAAAGGACTCTTCACACTGTTCCACAAGATGGGATGCCCATGACAACATAATCATGTCCTCCCATGAGGACATGCACACCACTGCCCAGGAAGACGGGTGTCCTCAGACGCCTTCCATATAAACACACCACTGCCCAGGAAGACGGGTGTCCTCAGACGCCTTCCATATAAAAAGCAGCGTGAAGCAGCAATGTGTTCTTGCTCAAACTCTCTTTGGCTTATTTTAATCCCTGTTGCTCTTGCATGCCTTCAGTTCAACTGATGACAGTATGTACATCCATGCAAGGAGCGACAGGTTTCTGTTCAACCTGGCATGTCTCCATGCCAATACAAAAGTGTGGTGGGTTCTTATCCATAAGATGTTGTTTGCAGATAACACAGCCTTGACAGACACTCCAAGGAAGCTCTACAGAGACTTATCAAATGTTCTGCCCAATCCTCCATGGAGTTTGGCCTCACCATCAGCCTGATGAAGACCAATATCCATAGCTGTCAACGTTTCCCTTTTTTAAAGGGAAATTCCCTTATTCCAAATAGGATTCCTTGCAAGAAAAGGGAAAAGTTGACAGCTATGCCAATATCTTGGGTCAGGATGTCAATAGCATTCCATGCATCAGAAATGGCCACTCACTTGAGGTGGGAGACAATTTTGTCTATCCAGGCTCTATCATAACTAGCAAAGTTTCCATTGACACTGAGAGAGACAATCATATTGGCAAGGCTGCTATGGCAATGGCTTGTCTCACCTTTCCAAAAGGATAGGGTAGAATGTGATGCTAACAACCAGTACCAAGATGAGGGTCTACCAGACTTGTGTGCTGAGCACACTGCTTTATGGAAGTGAGTCATGGGCAACTTACACCCACCAAAAGTGATGCCTCCGTGCCTTCCATATGCGCTGCAACAGGAAGATTTTTGACGTCACATGGCTGGACAGCATTTCAAATCAAGATGTGCTTTCCTAAACTCACATTCCCAGCATGTTGTCACTTCTGTCTCAGTGATGTCTACTCTGGCTTCATCATGTCCACAGAATGGAAGATGGCAGGATCCCCAAGGATGTGTTCTGTGGAAGCTGGCTGCAGGCACTAGGCCTGTTGGCAGACTAACTCTGCATCTACAAGCATGACATGAAGGCTTGCAACATTAACCCCACCATATGGAAATCCTTTTCAGAAGATTGCAGTGCCTGGAGACAGACAGGTTGTGTATCCACAGCAGTGATCAGAGGAAGAATGACTGCTGAAAGGAACACAGAGGGAAGAAACTCCATGGTGCACCTGCGGCAGCAATACTGGATGCCTTTATCTATCCCACCTGCAATAAAGCATGTCTCTCCTGTACTGGTCTCTACAGCCACAGCAAGCACTGTAGCTCTCCAACAGTTTGACTTTATCCCTGAAGGCATACTCTCCTGAGACAGATGGATGCCAACAACAAAACCTAGGCATCAAGCAATGTATGGCTTTGAATATAAAACAATGTAGGGCTTTACAGATAAGCACCAGCTCTTTGGATTGGACTTGAAAATGGGCTGCAGACCAATGCAGCTCTATTAAGCACTGTTGCGGTGTCCAGTCCCAAACAGTAGCCTAGTGGTTCTATTCTGAACTAACTTCAGTTTCTGGAGCCTTCTTCCAAAGTAGCCCCACAGTTTATGTATTAAATTAGTCAATCCTTGATGTTAAGGGAGCATGAATTGCCTCGCTGTTCACAGAAGGCACAGCTGGTGCACCAGCTTTAGCTGATGAAAGACATTCCATCCCACAGAGGCCACTTGGGCCTCCAGTGACAAAGATGCAAACTAGACTGTAAACCTGATCCATTACTCAAAGAAATGGGTACAAGACAGTTTTATTGATAAGGCAGTTTGCATATTTCCCAAGGCGTTTCAAACATAAATATTCTTCCTCTCTAGGTAACACCAGAAGCATATCCAAAAGGGTGTGTCAATGCTGCTCAATAGTGACGAACTTGATACAGTGGTATCTCGGGTTACATACGCTTCAGGTTACACACGCCGCTTCAGGTTAACCCAGAAATAGTGCTTCAGGTTAAGAACTTTGCTTCAGGATGAGAACAGAAATCGTGCTCCGGCGACACAGCGGCAGCAGGAGGCCCCATTGGCTAAAGTGGTGCTTCAGGTTAAGAACAGTTTCAGGTTAAGTACGGACCTCCGGAACGAATTAAGTACTTAACCCGAGGTACCACTGTACTAACGAAGCTGTGCTGATGTGAACTGTGGTGTGTGTGTGTGTGTGTGTGTGTGTGTGTGTGTGTGAAAAGCTGTAAAATGTATCAGAGGACACGCAGCTTCATTGTACAGCACTCTAAATGGGTAATGTAAACACACTAAGACCCACATGTTGTATATATTTACAAGAATGCCAAGCAGGTTGAATAAACATTCATTTATCTAAATGAGGCAACTTTTTTCAATCTTATTTGGATAATAAACTATGCAGCATTGTTTCGTAATCTGCACGGCTCAGGTGGATTATTGTATTGGGTCCACACAAATTAGATCCTAATTCCACAGAAGGAAAAACAGTTGCTTATATAAAAATCAAGTTACACTGTGGTTTTATTACCTACTTACAACACTGCAATTCACACTAGAAAAAAACTATGTGAAGAAAAACGAAAACATGGACTTTTATATTTACAGGAGCCTGGTGGCCATGCTAAATAGGTCTGAAATTATTCAGTTGTACATTGGTAGTCACAATACAGAAAAAAAAGTAATCTAGAGATGCAAAATGCAAGTCCATTAGCCAGGCATTTTTTTAAAAACAGAATCCTAAGTCATCAAAAAAGATAAAAGCTATGGCTCACATTAAAGCTTTCCTGCTCTACTGCTGAATTAACAATTAGCAAGGGAAGTCAGTTTTTGTCTCCTGATAGCTATCTGCAATCTGAAGCATATTACTGAGTATAGCATAGGAAACCTTAAAAGGCACCAACTCTCTTGTCTTCAGCTTACACTTGTATATAAGGAATGCAATTGATAGTTCAGAGAAGAAAGAACGTAAGAACACAAAAAAAGCCTGCTGGATCAGGCCAATGACCCATTTAGTCCAGCATCCTGTTCTCCCAGTGGCCAACCAGATGCCTAATATATTTATAACAGGAAAATAATAATGGCCAGGATCCAAAGAACTTAAAAACTAGCATCCAGTTCTTCCCCACCCACCTCACACCCATGGCAAATTACTATTGAAAGTGAGTGGAGTTTCTAAAGCAGTTTGTGATACAGCATGGGGATCAGCTGTTCAATGAGAAGTAAGATAAAAGCCAGCACAAGAGCCTTGAGTACATTTAAGCAGCTCTCTGGATCCAGGCCAAGGTGTCTGAAATATGGTGGTGGAGGTGGTGGAAAAAAACAGCACATCTGCATCAAAAGGTTATGGCTACTGATGGCTGGAGAAAATGTAACTAACATTTGTACATCAGGGTCTACACATTCGCCATATACTACCGTATTTTTCGTCCTATAGGGCGCACCGGCCCATAGGACGCACCTCGTTTTTTTTGGGGGGGGGAAATGAAAAAAAATATTATTCCCCCCCCCCGCCGCGGCTGCCGCCCCAAGCCTTGCGCACACCTGCCCGAAGCACGGGGCACCCTACGGAGGGCTCCGCGTGCTTCGGGCTGCCGCCCCAAGCCTCTCGCGCCCAGCGGGACCTCCTGCCGGGTGCGCAAGGCTTGCGGACACTTGCCCGAAGCACAGGGAGCCCTCCGGAGGGCTCCCCGTGCTTCGGGCAACAGGCTGCCACCCCAAGCCTCGCGCGCTCGGCGGGACCTCCTGCCCGGTGCACAAGGCTTGCGGACACTCGCTGGGGCTGCAGGCTGCTGCCTGCAAGCCTTGTGAGCCCGCGGGAACTCCTGCCGGGCTTGCAAGGCTTGCGGATAGCTTCCTGAAGCCTGGAGAGCGAGAGGGGTCGGTGCGCACCGATGCCTCTCGCTCTCCAGGCTTCAGCGAAAGCCTGCATTCGCCCCATAGGACACAGACACATTTCCCCTTCATTTTTGGAGGGGGAAAAGTGCGTCCTATGGGGCGAAAAATACGGTAATTAGTTAAGGATAGATTTGATTTGAAATGCATCTAATAAGCACACTTGGACCAGCTTAGCATACATCATTATTTGCTTTATTTAAAACTGCACTTTATCTTAACAGATTCCAGGGTGGTGTACAAGTGATTTGAATAAAAATATTAATACCAGATACAAATACAGTACCACAAACCATAAGCAAACAATGAATTTTCTTGCAAGCAAACGCACCCAAAATTTCCAATCCAAAGAGACTGATGTTGTGCACATGTTTCAAAAAGTTGGGAGCATGTGAAGCTTGGTGCTCTAATCTGTACCATTTACAAATACAAATTAGATCACACATAACAGGTGACACATTTTAATTGAATGTCTTCTGTCTGCAATTCAGACAAAAGGTGAATGGAAATAAATGAGTCTGGCAAGACAGCCCTTGCGCCTTACAATACCCAATATCTCATTATTATTTTTTTCAGTGGCTATCTATAAAACTGATGCTGACAAGCTTTGAACCTTTTATTTCTGCTCAAGACTAGGTGAATGTTTTAATACAAAAGAGAAAGGACATCTAACAATGTTGCATTAAACATGGGACAGTGCCATTATCACCTCTTCAGTGTAATCAAAGTAAACCCACTATTCATGGCCTTTAAAACAGCTGATTCAGAGTGTACCAAGGACCAGAATTTGCATCTAACTGAATCTAACACAAGTAAGCATGAATATGATTTTAAGTTTATAGTTTAGCCCCACCCACTGATTAAAACAGGTCACATTTCTGGTTAAGATGGTCTCCTAAGTTCAAAACCATTTCTGATTGGCTTGCTTAAAATATCATTGACTCCAAGATTATATCTTTGACTCCAAAATTATAGCAGATCTTTGCCACCAAGTAAGCAATCTTAATTAATCCTGTATGAAAAAGCAGAAAGGAGGCTGCAATTTAGAGCAGTATATTTGTTGCAAATGCATTGCAGATACAGTGGTACCTCTGGTTAAGAACTTAATTTGTTCTGGAGGTCCATTCTTAACCTGAAACTGTTCTTAACCTGAAGCACCACTTTAGCTAATGGGGCCTCCCGCTGCTGCCGCCGCGCTGCTGATGCACGATTTCTGTTCTCATCCTGAAGCAAAGTTCTTAACCCGAGGTACTATTTCTGGTTTAGAAGAGCCTATAACCTGAAGCCAATGTAACCTGAAGCGTCTGTAACCCGAGGTACCACTGTAACAGTAAATAAGCCAATCCTAATGGTCCGGTTTAGCATGACCATGCTTCAGAACCATACTCCAGTTCAAGGGGCATGCAGTATATGGCTGACCATATATCAAACCCCGTGGAGCCTTCTTTCCCGAAGTCTTGCATACAACATTGCATAGGTGCAGAGAATCCTAAATTCTAGCACTGAAACATGACTTTTTTTCATTATGCAGGAATAGCAACATTAGCCTTGTGGGACTACTGTACAAAAGGAATTTGTCATCTCCTAGCCAATTCTCAGCTGCAAGTAATTCAATACATAATGGAAAACACATTTCAAAGCAGAACTTTTAACAGTAAAAGAGGAGTAATGATTTAGGGTCAAGCCTTTCAAATATCGTCAGTGAATAAAAGACACAAAAATCAGTTTTGACTTGGAGGAATGTACAGTGGTACCTCGCAAGACGAATGCCTCGCAAGACGAAAAACTCGCAAGACGAAAGAGTTTTTTGTTTTTTGAGTTGCTTCGCAAGACGAATTTCCGTATGGGCTTGCTTCGCAAGACGAAAACGTCTTGCAAGTTTGTTTCCTTTTTCTTAAAACCGTTAATTCATGCATTCCTATGGGAAACCGTGCTTCACAAGACAAAAAATTCGCAAGACGAAAAAACTCGCAGAACGAATTAATTTCGTCTTGCGAGGCACCACTGTATATGGGATGCTTGACATAGCATCTGCAAAAAAATGAATAAAAATAAAAATCCAAGAACAGGATACTGCATACTTATCGAACACCTGGGTCGCTCAGATGTAATGTTTCCCAGTTCTAGTCCAGTAATATTCAGATCTATAAACTATAAGTTCAATCAGGTGCAGCAGGGTACATAAATAAATAGTTCCCTGGTTTTTCACAGGCATCTGGTTGGCCACTGTGAGAACAGGATGCTGGACTAGATGGTCCATTGGCCTGATCCACCAGGCTATTCTTATGTCAAGTAGATGGCGGAATAACAACAACGTAGCTACTTTCTCCACAGCACAAGTCAGCTATGCAAGGCCCTTATGCTAATCCCTGTGTGTAGTGCAATTTGGTGAGAGAACGGCACAGGTAGACATACCCATTCACATCTCAAAAGCAAACTGTATGCACTGAAAGAGTGCACTTGGGCCTTCAATCAGAGCCCTACTGTCAGCACAGACTCACCTACACAATGTCCCCAATCTACTTGAACCTCTATTGGTCAGGGATTCCATCCCAATTAAACTACACATTCAGAACAACCATGTGGTACCACTTCAGCTTGCAGGACAATCATGTTAGAATGTGCTTCCATATAAAGAATTCCCTGTCCATGGAAAATTAGTGCATTAGGGAAGAGGATGTGAAGGAAGGCTAAAATGGTATGTTTTTACATACATGGAGTATTAAATTTGAGAGGAAATGAAGACATGCAATCACCCACATGTATTCTAAAGCTGTACTTCTATAGCAGATGTTTCCAAATGCATAGGTTATATGCTACCATATCCCAAGAAGGAGTAGTAGCTTGGCTCAATGGGCCTTTACTAAGGGCCAGCTCAGCAGCATGTCCTCCACTTACACTATGGGTCTATCAGGTGCCTATGGATTTATGTCAAATGCGTAATCAAGTTTGAGAACCACACCTACTTTCTTCAGCATAAAAGCTTTTGTTTCCTAGGTCTTGCTGGTGCAATGATGGACAGGTGACTGCTGCAACTTTAAAGCCAACTAAAAGAAGCCTAGTTTGACCTCCTTGAGAAAATGACAGCAAGGGATTCATTTGTGACCACTGAGGGAGAGGTTCTGAAACTTGCTGGTACAAAGTTTTAATTAAGCGATCTGAGCTATGAGTTGGGGGGGGGGGCAGAGAGAAGCCTAAAAATGAGCTGATGCCATTTGAAGGTCAACAGTAGGTCTAGATTCTAAGTTACATTGGTAAAGCTTTCCAGTGAAAAGAATTCAAGTGATAAGATAGTGACACCTCAAAAGAAAGAAGTCTAACTGTTAAGTTCTGGACCATTTACTAGCAACTCACAAGAGATATGGTGTGATCGAAATAAAATTCATTACAGTAATCCGACTGTGAAGTACTGATAGCATGAAATCAGGATCTCAATATCAGTTTCAGAAATAATAAGCAGCTAAGCACTATTTCATTTAGAACCTGGAAGGTTTCAGGATTTATTTATTTGTGCTCCCATCACAAAACATTTAGGTTTAATCTCCCAATGGGCAATAGCATTTGGTGCAGCAATAGGTGAGAAGTGCTTCCTTAAGATGCCCATGTTTACATTTGCTTTAATCAAACAATATATACATAACACCACCCAAATAGTAGTAGTAGTTTTTTTTAATCTACCTGCAGTACATAATAATTTATTTCACCAGGGAACAGAAGTGCTAAATTAAGTTCACCTGACTATTAGCTATGTCACATGTGCCTGAGTGCAGCTTTGCCTGGAGAGTGGAATGTACAGACAGGAACTGGAGTATCTTCTGTGAGCCAGAGCAGTTTGGTCAAATTCATGTTAGTACAGGGGTCAGCAAAGTTTTTCAGCAAGGGGCCGGACCACTGTTCCTCAGACCTTGTGGGACCTTGTATGGACTATATATTTTTTTGGGGGGGGGGGGAATGAACAAATTCCTATGCCCCACAAATAATCCAGAGATGCATTTTAAATGAAAGGACACATTCTACTCATGTAAAATCACACTGATTCCCGGACCGTCTGCAGGCCAGATTTAGGTGATTGGGCCGGATCCGGCCCCCGGGCCTTAGTTTGCCTACCCATGTGTTAGTAGCTTTGAGGATTTGAACTATAAAATGGTGATTTTCTTGAGTCAAAATGAGTACACCCCTAAACATTTTTTTTAAAATAGGAAAAAAGCACTGAGTGTAGCATCCAGACATTTGACACATCTAGAACAAGATGTGTTCTCTGACAGATGCTAAGATAAAGTCACAATGTTCTATCCCTGACAATATATAGTCAGGATGTAAAACCACTACGTACTTACTACATGGAGACACTATTGTTTGTAGCCCCTCAGACATGTGGGAAAGGGAACCAGCCCAACCACTAAGCAAAATGAAGCAACTATATCAGGTAGCAGATGATGAGGGAAGAAAAAGCACACCCAGTACATATTTATCTAGCAAACATTCATTACCCTGCAGTGCTTTTCTTTCTAGAAGTTTTCATGAAGTTGTAACAGTAAGTGCCATACTTTTTAACAACAAAAATAGTTGCCTGTACTGAGTAACCCCTGGGGGGGAAAAGCAGTTGCCCTGTATGATATCACCTCACCCTACCCAGCCTCAGTCTGTCTCTGTCATAAATGGTTTCATTTTGTTGTTGTGAAGTATTATTCATCCAGGAAGTATGTAAATGCATGAATAAAACAGAATTGATATACTTTCACGTGGAATTTTGAAACTCAGAAAAAGTGATCTTACACTTTATATTCTGTTTGGAACATTATCATTCTCTCATTCTGGAAGCCTTCTTGGGAAAGAACCTGCTGAATTTGTTTGTCAGACCCTGTCATATTAGCAGCTTTCCATTACTTTTGAATCTATGGAGCCAAATTTTTGGCAATGGACACAGCCAGTCAGAATAGTCAATAGTGGACGAGACAATCCCCATTGGTACTACAGGGTACCAAATTAAGGTGATATATTGTGAGTTTAGAACAAGCCCGGTCCTCACACCAGGTCTGCTATATGGTGTGTGGTGTTCCGTTCCAAGGAGACTGTATGCTGGCCCATAACCACGGACTTATCAAACTTCAATTTTTTGTTTCTTCTTCTTCTGTCAAGCAACTGGCAGGCCGCAATATATGACTGGTTTGGCTCAGACTTGTGCAAGCTTGCTTTAAATACAAAAGCTGTACTCCAACCAATAAAAAGGCCCAAGGCCTACTCCCACTTTTGCCATAATAAAGTCATTGTCAGTTGATTCTATCTTCTCAATGTCCTGTTGAAAACATTTCTCATGAATCCACCCCATTAATATATACACTGGCAGGTGTGTATATCCATAAAAAATATTATCCTTGTGAAATTGCTTGGGTAACATCATTGTACTGAGAAAGGCTGCACCGACAGTTAGTTCCTCTACAAGGGGGGGGGGAATGGTCCTCAAGTGCAACAGCTGGCTGCTTTGCTCCTATAGATCCCTGGATTAAACACAAGAGATCATGCAGGAGGCCAGATGTGGAAGGTTTTACTCTAGTGCTCACAGGCACAGTGCAAAAGCTTATTTTTATATGTAGATTATGCCTTACTGGATCAGGGCCAATGTTTGATTCACCAAAATATCTATATATTAAAATCTGTACATCTGTGTATTAATTTTTTGGGATACACAGAAAGGGGTTATTTTTGTTGAGAGATAAAGACACCATAATAAAAGAATAAAAACATCAAATAGTATCATTGCCCCACCAGGACTTTTGTATATAAATCTGGTGGTGTGTATCCATACATTTTGCTTTAGAGCATGCTTGTGTGACCAACGGCAAAATGCTTAATACAGTTGGCGTGCATTAATGAACTTTTTAAACGTGGTGTTTTTGTTTTATTTGTATTTTTTATCTTGTTCTTGCAAACTGCTCTGGGCAGCTCTGCTGAACAGTGCAAAAGAAATCTTGCAAATAAATAAACAAATAACTATGATTATATAATCTTAATAATATACAATTTAATTTTAATTAAATAAAAAAATACCACATGCCTACCAATTTGCTCTCAAGCCAGAAAAATAAATATCATGTATCTGCCAATTTGTTTTTGAGCCAGAAAATCAATACCACTCCACTAGCCAGGAACATAAATGCAGCCAGGAAAATAATGCAGCCATGGCCAACTGGAGCAAAAAATTCTTCATTGATCAGTGCACGCAAAGGAGGGAAATGAGGCAGGACATCACTGCTTCCTTTGCATGCCAGTCACCCCAGTTCCTTTCAGCTCATTGGCCAGAACACTGAAAGGCGGGAGCAGGTTTTCTTAGTGAAGCAATTCAGAAGAATCCTTCCTGCATGTTTTATTCCTGCATCTCTCTAAAATAAAAAGGCAGGACCCCCATGTCTACTACTTTGATGCACAAATCTACACAATCCAATACACACATCCACTTAGATCTAACAATTATTTACATGTTATTATTGCTATTAATGATTTTATATAACAATAAACACAATTTATTTACTTGCCCAGACCTGCTCCCATAGTTCATCACTACAACAGATTGTTGTTACATCTGAATGCTGCCATTATTTCTGTAACTCAACAGCTGAGGTACAGTGATATAGACAAAGGAAAATGGTAAGTTTGAGTATTGTTTCCAAGGGCCGTTCAGTGCATGTTTAGATTTTCAGGTATGCTTCTAAGTGTACTGCATGTACAGTTAAATATATTTCATTGTAAAAAAAAATCTGATGTGCCACACATAACTTTATATTTGCTTCCTAATCTGTTGACGTGGCTTTCATCTGAGTCTGAGGCCAACTTTATTAAGCATACTAAATGAATGAAATATTAAGTATACTAAGTGAATGAAATGAACATTTATTGCCATAGTTAACTTTCTAAGGTCAATTCTGAATCACTGTTTCATGGCAGCAGAGAGGAAGACCTCAAAGCAGAGCTGCAAGCTATTTGAACTATTTATTTTAACATAAATTATGCTAGAACTACGCAAATGTTATGTAACTTCAGAAACCAACGTTTGAAGGTGGGTTGTTTCATTGAGAAACATGGGGTTCATCCACACTTTCACCTGACCCGTATGCTGATTGTATTCTGTACCACTTAATTCCCCTGGGTCCAATACCGTTCTGTGTTATTCCGTGGCTAGAACCTTTCATTTGTCATGTCTGACTGTTAATGCAATCCGGATACCTAGAAATACAAAAAAACAACAACCCCAAGCCTCTTCTAGACAACCTGTTTATTTAGCATTCATCCTGATTTGTTTGCACAAAGTTGCAGGGAAGTTAGACAATGCTGGCTATTTATTGAGCTATTTATTGATTTGCTTGCAGGGAGATTATATGACATTGTATCAAGCAATTGTTATCCTATACTTTCCAGTGCATCTTCCCATTACTTTCCTTATCAGAAAAAGTCAGATGGGGGTGTGAGAGAGAGCTGGTTTGTTTCACAAGAGCACCAAATCAACTTTAATTGCGTAACCTGAACTTGCCGGCATGTGTTTGAATCCCACGCAAAAGTAGCAACTGTCTGGAAACAGCTTTAAGGAACTTAAATAACCATCTCATTTTTCAAAACAGACAAGGCCATACATGAGAGATAAGAAAGGGTCATATTACAAGTATGTCCCACCCTCAGAAAGCTTGGGTGCCACACCTCTATGTCTTATTACAGTAAGAAATCATCATTTGAACGGGGCTGATTTGTTGATGAGGCTTCACTATGGCACACATGGTTTTCATTTTAACTGTGTTCCCCTGCTTTAAATTGGCCCCACATATAAAAGTTTCTCCTACAACCTTAAGCTTTACCTGTGTCAATAAACTGCTTGATCCCAAAGGGGAAATTTGGAGCTATTTGTGTTCATTAGAATGCTCACTCTGTGTTGCTCTGTATGGATGTAGAATACAGTGGTGCCTCGCAAGACGAAATTAATCCATTCCGCGAGTCTCTTCGTCTTGCGGTTTTTTCGTCTTGCGAAGCACGGCTATTAGCGGCTTAGTGGCTATTAACGGCTTAGCGGCTATTAACGGCTTAGCGGCTTTAAGAAAAAGGAAACAAACTCGCAAGAACTCGCAAGACGTTTCGTCTTGCGAAGCAAGCCCATTGGGAAATTCGTCTTGTGGAACGACTCAAAAAACGGAAAACTCTTTCGTCTTGCACGTTTTTCGTCTTGCGAGGCATTATCTTGCAAAGTACCACTGTACAAGCAGAAGAGCACTACAGGATACCAACCTTTTTAAATAGGCTTTGAAGTACATACGGAACCAGTATTTCCCCCCGTGTTGTTACAGGAGGTATGTGACCACGATAGGGATCCTGACAGTAACAGACAGAAAAAGAGGGGGAGTACATAGTCCCCATAGCAGAGGAAGGGGAGGAAGGAGTTAGCAGCTGCAGAACAAGCCTGAAACCATCTTGCATCTAGCAAAATTATGTGTCACTTACAAGCAACATCAGTATGTTTTCTGGGGGAAACAGTCAGGCACATGTTTATTGGGGAAAATCAAAGCAGACGGCAATAAGGATAGATCTGGTGAGGAAAGCCCAGGGGTCTGAACGTTGGCTCTTTATTAATCTATGATCTCAGGCATCTTAACATTTCAGTATTTTCTGATACAGTGTCTCATTGTTTTACATCTTTCTCACATTCTGAATATGAGAGGTTTACGATACAGTCTATAACTGACCGCTGTTTAGGCACATTTGTTTCTTACAGGAAGCAAGTTCTAGAAATTCTAGCTGCTGCTTCTTTTTGCAACCTAACCCCACTCCAGCACACAAATTGTATAACATCTTAGTAAACTGCTTTTACAAGATACTTCATTTCTTACATCTCCCATTTTTATGTTACACTGGCAGAACTGTTGCTGCTGAATGACCAAATTAAAAAAGCCTACTAGCAATGTGTGAAAGGGTTCCTTTGGTTGCCAGTAGTCCAAACTAAGAAAGGTTTAGCTAATGCCATACTTACATGTGTTTGAAATGCATGGAACGCTCCCTCTTACAAATTGCTTCTCACATTGCTGAAGAGGATACAGTGCGAGGAAGAGTTCATAGTTTAGTAGAAAAGCAAATGCTTTGCATGCAGAAGGTCTACATTTCAATCACTAGCCTCTCCAGGGAGTACTGGAATAGACTGCTGTCTGAAATCCTGTAGAGCCACAGCCAGTCTGTGTAGTCCATGTTGGTATGAGAAGTTTCCAGTGCTCCTACGGCATGTCCTTAAAGCTTCCAGGAAACATTAGTATATCATAAAACTGGAAGCCAAGAAATATATGGGTGGCATTCAACTAAGTTTTACCCGGAGTAGAGCCACTGAAAGTAATGAACGAAGTTAAGTTCATTGATTTCAATGGGTCTACTCTCAGTAATACTTAGTTGAATAATGACCTGTGACTCCGTTGTTTTGGTTTAAAGTTTTAATCTATGGCAACAGCATATTGTTTCCCTGACAGGGGAGTTGATGATTGCTCTTTTTCTTTCTTTCTTCCCTTGTCTTTAACTTAGTTGTGAAGGAAAATAGGAAGTAGTTGCAGTATAGGACTTGAAAATAACCTAACTCTAGCATGGGGTATCCAGTGCAGTGTTATTTATCTGTTGTTGGATGGAACTACAACTCTCCTCGGTCCCAGCAAGCACAGCCAGTGGCCAGGAATGATGGGAGTTGTAGTCTAACAGAATCTGAAGAACACCACATTGTCTATTTTTGCTTTAGAATACCGTTTTTTGTTTAAAACTTGTTTGTATAAAACTTTTGTTTGTATAAAACTTTTGTTTTATATAGTTGTGACTAATGGGTGTTGGTTTTATGGTCCATCTTAATTTCCAGTAAAGCAAATCTTCAGACTATACTGAAGATTGGTTGTGATGGGATAGTAATACCTATCAGGGGTAGCCAATGTGGCACCCTCCAGATGTTGTTGGACTCCAATTTCAATCAACCTCACCAGCTATAGCAAGTGGTCAGGAACGATAGGTGTTGGAATTCAACAACATCGGAAGGGAATCGTGATGGCTGCCCCGATATATATAGATAGGTATGTGTGTAAGGCTATTGCTGGAAATATTTCACTGCTTTTTCTACAGTATGAAGGCTACACAGAATCATTGTAGTATCCCCTAAACTAGCCTTAGGACTAGAGAGGTAGGGAAGCAAAGGTTGGGGTGGAATATTAATTTCGAGAAGAGTGGTATAGAAAATAAGATGCACTTACAAAGACTGCTAATTGTACTCTGGCCTCAGGGGCAACTACTGCCAGCAGGTAGGGTTCTGCCTGCACGGCTGGCTGACATCACTGTGAGCTTCAACTGGCCATGGGGGCTACCGGGCTTGTCTGCAAAAACTGAAATTCAAATGGTCCAGTCACAGCCTTCTGGGTAGGCAGTGCTTTGGCAGTGGACCTGTTGGAGCCAATCTTCTGTCAAGTCCATCACTGCAGCATAAAAGCTGGCTGCACTGAGAGCAGGCAGCGTGATCAGAACTGGACGTCCTACCTCCCCCCTGCCCCTATGCTGTTGGTTCTGTCTGGAGGTAAGCGGACAGTGCATGTGTATGGCCCTGCTATGGAATTTATCAGTTGCCGGGGAGGAATTTGCCTGCAGATGAATTGGGCCTGTCTGAGGGTTTTGCCTTCCTCGTAGCAACTGTCACAACTTTTGGCTGAAAAGGGCATTGGACTGGATCCTTAGTCTAAGTTAGGGGATGGGTGGGTACGGGTGGGTACCCCACCCCGATCCAGGATCAAATTTAGAGAGGTCCAGGGGTAGGGTTCTGTCCAAAAGCCCAGATGGGGGCCAATGTGCTATAGAACATCCAAATGACAACCTTGTTGCCCTCATTGATTTGTGTTATGGGGAAATCCTTAACCCATGGTCGACCCTGATGTAGTTATCAGCCAACAACCAGGTTGGCTGCTTCAGGATACATACCCAATGCTTATGCCAAAGCCTCCTTACATGTGTAATCAATAACATTGTGGCAATTTTGATCCCAACCCGGTGTCATGACATTTTTCTGCTTCCACACAACCTGCCCTCCTCCCCCAGTGGCCTCTGTCTCACTGCGCAGTCCCAAAGTCTGAGTTCCATTACAGAAATGGTCAGAAACATAATATAAGAGGAAAAGTATCATTGAATTTCCAGAATGTGAGCCAGAATCAGTCTTATATACTAGGTATAGAACTTACCAGAATCCAACAGATTCCTCCTGTTTTGGAGGATTCCTCAACATTTTAAAGTATGGCACGCACACATAGAAGACTCTGCACTGGTATGGTGCAATTAGAAGTCTATAAGCATAGATTTCTGTGTCAACCAACAGCTATAAAGATGGTTTATAACATCAGGCAGGTTCCAGACTTAGAAACTTTTCTCCAGCCTCTTTAAGGACTGGCAGCGGGGATTATAATTCTGACACATTCATTGAGCTTCAGATATTTCCACACAGAAATAGAGCTAAGCTTAAAAACAAAACAAAACAAAACAAAACAAAACAAGACTATTCAGAGAGAAAAACACAGCAGTTGGCGATACTGTTATTCCTTCTACTTTAAAAAGAAAAGGCCTGCAATTGATATACGCTGATTTTGTGTCCTATGCTCAGCAGACCAAATCCTGCAATTCTTAATCGGGGATGGTGGGAAAGGAATGGACAGGATCTTCCACAAAAACACGGTGATGGGATCTTGATTGCCTGTTATTTCCAATTTAAATAATATTCAAGAAATGCAAGCCACCTTAATTAATGCAAGCAGTATTTGTGCCATTTATCTTTCCTTCTTGATTCAGTGTTTGTCTCTTTGTCTCTGTGACTAGAACGGCATGTAGGTCTTTTTGTTAACTGGAATTTCATAAATAAATAAATAAATCACATTTCCAAGTAAATCAGTCTAGTGGAAATGAAACTTATGATGTTTTAATTAAGCTAGAATGTGTCTGTTAAATATTTTTATTTTTTTAAAAAGCAGGCAATTTGAAACTTGAAATGAAGCCTGGTTGCTGTTTATTGGTAGGCCAGAGATGGACTATAAAAGCATTTCAGGTCTCAATTTGAATTTCATAGCAGCTTTGAAATTTATAAGTGCCAGAGTGACAATTAGCTCTTTATTTTTCCCCCTACTAATAATTCAAAAGGTTTTGCTTTGTGAATACACTCTTCTCTACACAAAAGTGTTTTGGATTTTATATTGGCTTGGAGAGGAAAGATAAACCTTAATGAAGACTAAAATGTAGTAAAATGAATGGAAAAAATAGCCCCCAAAACAAAATATAATCCACTATATCCAATGATAACAAATACAATACCATTTGATTTTTCCCCTTCTGTCATCACTCCTTTTAGAACACAAATGCTAGGTAATGGCTTTAAAACAGTATATTTATATTCTGGGACTGTTAAAATACATGGAATATACACAGATTTAAAAATGCATTCAGTGGAAGTTTGTTATAGTCTACCGCAATAGATCATTTAGAAAGACATAATTCCAGGGCTGTAGGAAAGCGGAGGCAGGGCTCCCCAGGTGCCATCATGGAGGGGGGTGACAATTTATCAATGAACAATTACTGCCCTACTAGGGCGGTTCATAAAAAACTTTTTTTAAAAAAATGCCTGCTCCAAAGGTTTTATCTTACTACACTAGGGATTATATAGCTATACCTGAAATTTCACGCATATCAGTTAATATGTTGACCCTCCTCTAAGAAAATAGCTGTTTACTTGGCCATTTTCCTATGTTGTGAAGGCTGAAATTTCAATTCAGTGGAGCAGGGTCAATATATTAACTGATATGCATGAAATTTCAGATATAGCTACAGTATATAATATCTAGTGTAGTAAGATAAGACCTTTGGAGCAAGCATTTTTTTAAAAAAAATGTTTTTTATGAACCGCCCTACTACCCTACCCTAAGCTGGGCTTCCTGGGTCCTGGAAAGTCAGCCTAAGTGAATAAAATGAGACTAGGCCATATAGATTAGGCCTTGCCTTTGCCCCACCCCCTGCCCACAGCTGATTGGCCAGCTGGGTTGGGGTGAAGGCAAGGCTGAATCTACTCAGCCTTGTCTCATTTTCTTCGCATAGGCCAACTTTCCGGGCTACTGGGGAAGCCTGCCAAGGCCGCTGCCTGTCCAGCGCACCCCCTTTGGGCCCCAATCCCCCTCCGAAAAGCCTCTGCTGCCCCCAAAAGTGGAGCGTGTGGGACAATGGCAGCGCTGCCACCCCATTTTGCTCACGCATGGTGCCGAGAGGAGCAGCTAAGCACCGCCCTGGGCGCTCAGCAGGCCAGCCTCCCCCTTGCCCCCAGTCTTCCCTTCATGAAGCTAGGACCCCCCAAAAGCAGTTGTGTAATTAAAAGATGAGAAAAATCAGCAAAGCAATTCTATGGCTAATTGACCAATTCCTTTAAATAGGGCCTATTAATGAAGTTCACACTTTTGACAACCAGTCTGATGCTTTTCCATAAAAATATTCCTACATGACTTGTTTTTTATTTTTTAAGCCCTTTTAGTCTCCCATCTTGAGGCTAAGTGCAGCAAACTGTACATTCCCACCCCTCTCCCCAAGGCTGGATTATTTCCTTCTGTGTGCTTGTGTATCTGTGTCTCCCTTATATCTATTAGAGACTATTCTCTCGCCTTTCCTTTGATATCTATGCTACTGATTACTTCTGCTGTTTTAATTTTAGAGAAAGTGTTTAATTTAAAAGGGACTATAGAATAACAGTGGTAACAATACATTGAAGACTTTTTGGGGGGGGGGGTCCCAGAGCCCTAGTGCCACCATCCCAAAAATAGGATAAAATGGGTGGACTTTGGTAC